>NC_091128.1:38939701-39265117 GCF_040183065.1 Periplaneta americana
TAATGTTGATGAGGTCATTATTAAAGAATAATTTTAAAAATTGAGAATTATCTTTATCAGAAACAAAGTTAAAATTTCAGGGAATGGGGACCTCGGAGGTGCAGGAGAAATGGTGCCAGATGTCTTCTATTCAAACCACTGTCGAAAAGACGCGACATCAACTGATCTGAATTTGTTTGTTGGTCTGTAACTTCGTCTTCTGATACCGATGTTTCATTTCCTAATCTTCTACAGGAATATATTCCTGATCAAAGTTTCGGAATCACTAACTTGATCCATCTTTACACAAAACAGCACAAAAACACTAAACACAAACAGAAACCGCCAAAACTAACTAGCATCTACTCACTACTGTGTGTGAATGCTATATGAGCATAGAATTCCACTCGCAAGGAAGAAGTACAAAACACACCACCAGATGTATACCTTATTTTATTTCATGGAGTGCAGTTTCATAGAAAGGACTTTGCCGACAGACCTTCTACTGCCCCCTACTAATTGGTTGTCATAAATAAATGTCTTCCTTACTGTGACGGAAATCTTGTCTCCTCCTGTCAGTAACCAATCACAACCTTCGTTCAGAAGAATTGACAGTCTCCCGTCAAATCCACGTGGAGGCAGAGTTGTCGCATCTTTTCCGAATTCCAAGAATCCCGTCAGTTTCACTGCATAATTTTCGAGGGTCATCAGGATTGTGTCAACTATGCAATGTTGGGATGAGGGGACAGGATGGAATTGTCAGAGTTGTTTGTGTAGGAAGTCATAAATCTGTAAGTGAGTGTTCAAAGGAGCCACCGAACTGCACTCCTTGAAATAAAATAAGGTATAGCAATATCACTAACTTCTGTAGCCATCTAGTGAGGAAAAGGTTAATGGAAGGATGGAAACGTATATATTCGGAATATAATCCTTAGCAGCGAAAATGGGACCCAAACGAGTTAACTCGGGTTAATAAATTTTGACACAAGTTAGCAACCCGAGTTAACCCGGGTTAATTAGGGAAGTGGTTAATAAAAGACAAATTGAAGACAATCTAAATCTATAGCCACAATGGTGATAAAACCTTAAATATAGGAAGATAGAAATATTATCAAGTTTCAATGCTGTTAAATTATAATTTCATTTTGCAGATAACATTAAATACTTTGGCATATTATAGAAGTTGCTGGTTGTGATGCGGCATCTTGCTAACCGAGAATTAACTGCATTTAGCTGCTGCTTGTATTTCTGTAGCTACAATTTCCCTCGATTCCACACGGTTCTATTCATTAATGTTGTAATTCTTATTTAGATAAAATGTAAATTACTGTACCTCTTTGATAATAATTAATGTGTTAGTGTTATTTTCTTGAAAATTGTATTGCCACATACATTCTGGAGAATGTATTAATTTTTCTACGACAATACTGAAACGAAGTTATTATGCATTGATCGTCTGTATCGAAATGACAGGAGGTCTTTCAACCAATCATGGCTGCTTATCGCACAATTTTATCGCGTCCCTTGCATTTGTTTATTTTTATCACTATCCTAGCATTTGTTTCTTTGTTTGCCAACATTTCAAACTGCACTGGTCTGGACGTCAAACAAAAAAAAAGAAAATTACAAACCACTCCAGTCGATGCACAGCACTTACAAATATGACTCGCATTGGCATTCGAGAACAAGAATTAATAAAGATCACTGGTCATAGCTATGCATCTTCCCTGAAACCCTATTTACAAATAAATGAAGAGCACCATTCGGAAATCCTGAATAAGTTGAGGGATACACCATGTACATCAACGAGTTCACTTCTTTTACACACACGTCTAATATAACATCAACTGAACCACCAACCACCAAAATATTCAAATTTGAAAATTGTACTTTCAATAATTCTTTCTTTCAAAATTATTCATGTTTATTTTTTACTTCATCATCGCTAATTAAAACGTTTCTTGTTTATTTCATCACCCCTAATTAAAACTTTTCTAAGACTCGTTTATATTATTTAGGTTATGTTTGTTATAGCTTCTGCTATATGATATTATGAATAGTCACGTATCAGAGATTGTTTAATACTAACATTTATTGAAAATCATCTGTCAAGTGACGTTGATTACTGGGATCTGGATAATTGAAGTGGAATGCAACTGTTTTAATAAAAATGAAACTGAATCAACAAAGCCTTCTTGACCAGTAACCTTCCACAGAGTTCAATGAAGATTCCATAGTTGGCACAACTGATAAGAAAAAAGCTATTCATAACACACTACTGCCATCTACAATACATTATACTAATGTCTGCAATGTTCAATGACTTTTTATGTTACAACAATGTAGACATTTTAGATAATGCATAACACAAACGAACTTCAGAATAATAATAATCTCTTAAACGTTGCATTATTCTAGTTATTTGAGAAAGTTAGAACATCTAACACTGAAAAATCGTTCGAATTTTTATGTTTGCAATCGAAAATTACGATTCTTCTACTGTAACAGAAAACTTTATTAAACGTGTAATAAAACCGAATTAGGACTAAACTGCAACGATGTCCAACGAAAATGTGACTTAGCGTAGAGTGCAAGTGAACTCTGGATGGAAGACAGTCGTAAAACAAAAAGAGACGCAATTGCCTTATTCTAATTGGCAAATAGTGTGAACTGCGTGGAAAGACATCTTTATCGCCTGAATATAACAGACTCTGAAAATAACTCCTGATATATTATTATGATGAGGACCATCTTGTACAGTACGAAGACCTGGATCAGTAGCAAGAACAACAGTGGTGTGAAAAGGTGCAATAGAAAGTATTAAGACAATGCCAGAGAACATTACATGACGTAAAGCTTAATTTGACGGAAACTAAAAAATGAATAGTAAAAATGTACACCTCTAGGCAGACGAACAAATCTTAAAATTATATGTTTTATAAATCTAATAACTGCCAGCATATTAAGGAAAGAATATATTTTGAGAAATCTTCACAATTCAGATAGTGTAGACACTTATATAGAGGAAAGAATTGGGTGAAAACTTCGTAGATAATGTGGGATTTAAAATGCTATGCGTAATCACTGATGCGTAATGTAATCTTCTTCTCCTTCTTCTTCTAAATGAAGGTTGTAGATTACTGCTGTAACACTTGGGCACAAATGGCCCCTTGTGCACTCCATATACTGGAGATCAGCCCAGAAGACCGCAATGTGTTACCAGCTTTGCTATGCTGCTGGGATTAATTTCCTCAGAAGAGACAACATTTGATAACGAGCCTGATTTGGCTTAGACCTGGACAGTCCAGCTAAATGTGAAGTGATAACTCGGCCTCCAACCCACATTTCCTACAAGTTGAGTCAACATGTAGGTGCTTATTCAGATGACGGTGTCCGGTCAACATTCCAGTTAATCAACTTAAAAATTCTCCTTTCCAGTACCAGGTGTAGTTCAGTTCAGTCAGGTTAAAATTCTCAATAGGGAGTTTAGCCTGTTATATGGCTGGTATAGATCCCAGGCTCTAGCAAACTTTTCAACAGGTTCTCCTTTAGGACCAATTTTATTATATACTTAGAGATTCGAACACAGAGTTCCGGGCTCAGCATTGGATGGAAGTTCCTTCCTTGGCTAATAGCCCGGCTTGTTATTGTCAGACATTGCACTATGTCCTGGGACATTGGATAAACTTTCCAGGCTAGTTCTTCATTCTTCAACCAGCCTGGAGTCGACCCTGTGCGCACTTAGCACACCCTGTGTAGCCTGGCTATCAGAGGAAATAAAGATATTCAGGCCTTTGCATGATCTATTTAGATTTTCTGAGTTCATTTTTTAAAGTTCCAATAAATCAAGTAATACATACAAAGGAAATGCTATTCAATCATGTGACTTATCTTTAAAGCAAATTATAAACTTACATTGTATTTTACATTGTCAACGTTTTCGCCATTCCATCTTTCTTCACAGCCACGTTTCAAATGCCTATATTCGCTTCTCTTCACTTCGTCGTAATGTCCTCGTTTCTGCTCTATACACTGCCAATCTCCACACAAAGCACTTCAATAATCTCGTCCTTAGTTCCTTTTCCAGACGTCCGCAGAAGATGCTCCTTTTTCTATTAAAAGCTTCCTTTGACATAGCTATTCTCCTTTCAATTTCCTGGCAGCAGCTCATGTTACTGCACTTAGCACACTCCAGGTATTTGAAGCTGTTTACTTGCTCTACTGCTTCATTCAGTATTCGCACGTTTACCTCCTTGATTTTTCCGACAACCATGGTCTTCGCCTTCTTTACATTTACTTTCACTCCATACTGCTCACAGCTCCAGTAGCATATCTCTTTGTATTATCTTCTCTTCTGTTAACAGCGCCATATCATCAGGTAATCTTATGCAATTTATTCTTCTGCCTCCTACTTTTACCCCTCCCTTGTTCTGAAAACAGTTCTTCACTAAATCCTCCAAGTAGATGTTGAACAAGGTAGATGATAAAGGGCAAACTTGTCGTACTCCTCTCCCCATTTCACTTCCTTCAGACATTTCTTGTACTATTTAAGCTTACAACATTATAGTAAACGGCTAGTAAATTAAAATAAAACTAGTCGATTCCAGTACAGTCCGCAGTTTCTTTAGATACGACTGTATGATCCATAAAGAAAAGAGTCTAATGATTTCATTTTCACATGAACAAGCAATAGTAAACTGCACAGTTAACTTCAGATAATGCTCTACAATTCCGCTCTCTAATTTATTTCGCCGAAAATTAGGACATCTGTTACTGCAGTTTTATAATACAAAACATTTGTTTCTCTAAATTTTGAGGGATGACTTGAAGAAATCTCATTACATGTTATACAAATTTAATAATCTTGTATTTGAATAATTTCAAGGGAAAAATTGTTCCTGGGCCCGGTATCGATCCCTGGACCTCTGGTTGAACGTACCAGCGCTCTGCCAACTGAGCTACCCGGGAACTCCACCCGACACCGTCTCAATTTTTCCCTTTATATCCACACAACTCGCGTGGGATGACGAAACGCCAGAGACCCACATCGAACAATTTTTCCCTTAAAATTATTCAAATCTGCTCTGCAGGGAGCTTTACCTGAAAGACTAAATTTGCATAATATATACGACACTGTGTACGTTAACAGAAAACCACAATTCCAAGTCACCCAGAGATTGTGTGCACTCGATGTGGGTAAATATCCATTACTTAAACTAATTTCATATTAATTAGGGTATTAAATTATTATCACTTAAACTGTAAATGTACCAAAAACATTATGCAAAATTATTTGTTGAAACTGAAAAGTGTAAAGTAGACATGTTTACAAAATATATGTTTGCAAATGTGTTTAAAAAATGGGATACAAATAATCACATAATAGCTA
This sequence comes from Periplaneta americana, assembly GCF_040183065.1. NCBI lineage: Eukaryota > Metazoa > Arthropoda > Insecta > Blattodea > Blattidae > Periplaneta > Periplaneta americana. Next base: position 38,945,070 of record NC_091128.1, read on the forward strand.
TTTATGCAACAATTTGCGAAATGATAGCTTTTTAAGCGCTGAAGATTGTCCTCTGACCGAAGGGAAGGTGTACAATACGGCGAGTGCTTGAAATACTAGTTTGGCACGAAGATATTTTAGACAAGCGCTCAAGAACCATTTTTTCATTCTCTATGGAATTCGTGTTCATCGCTCAACACGTAACAATGTCGTCTTCAAAAATGCAAATGACATATTGGACCACCATTACGCTTTTTGATTTCAGTTAAAGCAAGCAAAGATAGCGCTTTATGGAGAGTATGTGTATTGAGGAGCTCAGATCGATTCCCATGGGCAAACCAGGATGAACGTCTTCCCACTAAGGTAAACTTTCAAAGTTATAGTATGATTTCTACTTGAAAACTGGAATAATATGTAGGGAATAAAAACATTTACGCTTTATAGCGTCAATGACGATTCTAGAAATACCTGTGTATATTGGGGGTTAATAATTAAGCATCGACTGAATGCGCACATTTAAAACGCGCAACGCAATTAAAAATTTACTGAGGGCAAAGAGGTTTATGATTTTAATACATTAAATTGTGTTATGACCATCCTTCTTTATCCATAAATACAGACAAAGCAAATCGTGTAATACAGCGCTTCTGAAAGTTTGGAATTCTGTGAATCGTAAATTGTATTTAAATAGTATTTTAAATTTAGAGAATACTGTAAAATGTATACAAAGTCACAGAGAAATCTACCTGCGACGAATAAATTTTCAAAGAAGGTGAACTTTCAAATGTTTGATAGAATCCACTCATTCAGGAATAAGACTAATTTAATTGTGTCAATCTATATCAATGACAACCCACTTTATTTTTGTTCTAAAATGAGCCATATTACGGCATTTATAGCCCTTAAAACTTAACTATCGTGGGTTAAAATCTCACCATTTGTTATTAATTTCTGAAATTTTCTAGGAACAACTGGAGCCCATGCAGTGGGAGACATCGACGCCGAGAATGATATGCAGTCCAAGGAGTGGGAACCTTTAACTAACCCAGTTGAATATCTGGCTACATCGGAATACCAGACAATGGAATGGGATACCCAACGGAAGTAATGAGGGTGGACTAATCGTTTCGCCAACAAGGTGAGACCTTGTGGCTTTCATCTTTTCATTATGTCAAATAATTGAATTATCATGAATTATTATTTCAGCAAAATTCGTGGTACGCATTGCAGTAGCAGGAAACTGAGGTTTGAATATTATTTATCTCTAGAAATGTAAGGCTTTTGCTTTGAGAAATATTCATGTTAAATTATTGCATTTTGTAACGTTTTGAACGGCCAATTCTCCTTAATTCTTGAAATTAGTTTATAGAGATTTTTGATAGCTTGGATGTTCGAATGTGTGAAAATATGTAGCTTTTAATGATGATAAAACAGCTCGTTTTTCCGTATGTAATTTTGTGTTTTTTTGGGTTTAGGCAACACTAGGTGTAACTTTCTCCATTCTCCTGTAACTTCATCCCTCTTAATCCCAAATATTTACCTAAGAACCTTATTCTCAAATACCCTTAATCTCTGCACTTCTCTGAAAGTGAGAGTCATGTTTCACAACCTTACAGAACAACTAGTAATTTTATAAATTCTAACTTTAAGATTTTTTGACAGCAGACTAGACGACAAAAGCTTCTCAACCGAATAATAACAGGCATTTCCCATATATTCTGCGTTCAATTTCCTCCCAAGTGTCATTTATATTTGTTACTGTTGCTCCAAGATATTTGAATTTTTCTACCTCTTCGAAGGATAAATCTCCCATTTTTATATTTCCATTTCGTACAGTATTCTGGTCACGAGACATAATCATATACTTTGTCTTTCGGGGTTTATTTCCAAACCTATCGCTTCAAGTAAAATTTCCGTGTTTTCCCTAATCGATTGTGGATTTTCTCCTAACATATTCACGTCATCCGCATAGACATGCAGCTGATGTAACCCGTTAAATTCCAAACACTCTCTGTTATCCTGAACTTTCCTAATGGCATATTCTAGGACAAAGTTAAAAAGTAAAGATGATAGCTTTAGCCCGCATTGAATTGGAAAAGCATCTAACAGAACCTGGCCTGTACGGACTCTGCTGTAAGTTTCATTGAGACACTTTTTAATTAATCGAACTAGTTCCTTGTGAATGCCAAATTCAATAAGAATGTTATATAAAACGTCTCTCTTAACCGAGTTACATGCCTTTTGAAATCTATGAATAACCGATATACTGTACCCTTATACTTCCATTTTTTTCTCCAATACCTGTCGAATACAAACCTTAGCTGTGGACGTGCCAGAGAATCAGTCCCATTCTGAGGTTTATTGTATAGTGTCGTAAGAAGCTGTTTTTTTACGGAGATGGGTAGTTAGCCCTTCGTCCAATCCCCAAGCTGGAGGACCACCCCTTATCGACTTTCCACGACTGCTTATTCAATATATTCACATCTATCTTCCATATCTGGAGGCCGTCTCCTCTATCCGCAGCCTGAGAACGCGCAATGCCGTGGTGATGGGCACCCACAATACATTGGTGTATTTCTTAGTAATAATGTTAATTTTACATTTGTAGTATTTCAGTGGCATAACTTTAATCTTAAATTATTCTAGAAGACTACCTTTCTTGGAGTCATGTTCGATACGTATCTTAGTTGTCTTTTTACACTGTTGACCTTTATAAAGCTTTAGACTCAAAAAGGGGGGCAAAGGCTAATTGGGATTTCCTGGTCTCTGATCGGGTCAAAAACCCTGATGGAACTGATATTTAACCCTTGCGGTGAATTTCGGTGAAGTCCGGAGGGCCTAATTAGTCAAATCCACTCTCCTCACCTCCACGTTGGGGCCCCCTGGGATCTTTTAAGATGCGAAAGAGAGAGTGGTGTGCGGAAAGCAATGGGAAGCTACCGCATTCATATATCACAAGAATAATTTGCAAGTATGTCATGATGAGTTCGTCCCTGGTAAAAAACTCCGGACGTAAACTATCCCCCCGATCGGATGTCCGGGTGGGGGATACTGGGGAAGGACGCTTCATGATGCAAGCCAACGAAGAGAAGAAAAGAAGACCGATGTCTACAGGATCGTGGAATGTGCAGACTTCAAATCTACCAGGTAAGTTGGAAAAATTGAAGGAAGTAATGAGTCTCGGAAGTTGATGAAGTATCATATTTTTTCTTAGACAACACAGACAATGCAGGATACAATATAAACTCGTGTCACTTCACACGAACCAATACAGCCTGCTTTTATTTTGAGTTTATTTGCATTTTTTAAAATATTTTTTGGTTTACGGGTTTTTTTAGGAAATGTTCTACTTTTTGTTGCATTATTGTCCTTTTCTTCTTTTGAACGGAGTTTTTTTATGGTGTAAACATAGTCTACATTCCAGAACCTACTGTAGGTTGCGTCATGCAGAAATTTGCCTTATGGTTGCAACAGCCTTAACTCCTGATCACGTGTGTAACGTGATTGTCCCCATTCAACACAAAGCACAAATACTGCAGCCACAGTCCTCGCAGTCAGCATATGTATCTTACAAGTGAAGACACTATTGACAAAGAAGGTGCTGCTTCTATAGCAGTTTCTCAAGGCTTGCTGGCTGATTATCATCGTATCACAATCTCTTCACACGCATGCAAAATAGCCGCATACTAACCAAACCAACACATAAGCCATCATCGCATTCATCGTACACAATCTCGCTATCGCGCTTGTGAATACTCACCCAGTGACATCAGAAATCTGTTCCTCCATTCACTGTTTCAGTCGCTTGAGAAACTTCTTGCCCTAGCAACTAAACCTTACCCTAGTACAAGCCCTAGTAATGCCGCACTTCGATTATTGTTACGTTTTGTTAAGTGACCTAAGTTCTGAACTGTCAATCAAGTTACAGCGAGTTCAGAATATGTGCGTCAGATACGTGTGCAACATCCGACGATATGATCACATATCACCGTCCTTCGCAAGTCTTTCGTGGCTCCGACTTAAAGAACGTAGAACTTTACACTCTTTGTCTTTACTCTTTCGAATTCTGCACACCTCAGCATCAAGTTACCTTTCGTCTCGTTTCTCTTATCTATACTCTAACCACAACGTAAATACCAGATCACTTAGTCTATCTGTGCCACGCTAAGTATACCTCTTCATAGAACATCTTGTTATTCATCATCTTTTACAGTATCCACCTCGCGACAATGGAATTCCTTGTCACAAAGTATTAGGGGCTGCAAGAAAATAAACACTTTTAAAAACAGCTTAAAAGATAACCTTCTTAGCATTTCACTCCAATCATACTGATTTAAACTATCACGGACTACATTGTTACTTATTCCTTTAGACATGCATCCTGATAGCGCTTTTCAAAATTGTCTCATAATCTCTTTCTATTATCTAACATTATTTGAAATATATTAACATTCTACGTATTTTAGCTTACTTCTGCTACACAGTTCGTATTTCAGTGCTTAAATAATAGTTCATAGTATTTTGTTGTTTAATTCGTAAATAACTCTTGCATACATGTAACTCTTATTTAAATCAAATTTTTTAATTGTTTGTAAGTTCATACATATGTATGTATACTTTTTGCTGGTTGAGTGGAAGAGAAGGCCTTACGGCCTTAACTATGCCAGCTAAAATAAGTTGTTGTTATTATAATTATTATTATTATTATTATTATTATTATTATTATTATTATTATTGTCATCAAGACTGTCGGAATTAAACAGTACTCAAAAATAAATTTAGTAAACTATTCTTACTGGGAAGAGTACAATGCAGTAAACTGAGTATTCTAACTTTATTGTAAATGTTTCGCAATTGTTCCTGTTTCATTTCCATTAAAATCTTACTGATTAAAACCCGTCTCCCTCCAATAACGTTCATTCATCGTCGTCTCTACACATGTAATATTCCGATAATAAAACCTGTAGTACGCCAACACTGCCTTGTCGGTATAAAATATCTTATGGAACAGCAGAATTAAATAAGAGAGAAATTATTTAATATTTATCACTGTATGAAGTCAAAACGAGTAGTAACCCACCCTGGAATACTACCTATGTATAAGTAGGCAGATTGCATTCTTATAAAATATTATAATTTCTACGTATTTGTGTGTCAGCATTTAACACTTGTCCAGCTATAAAATAGTAATCAATTTTTTACTCGTAAGTATTAATGAAGTGAATAATAATAATAATAATAATAATAATAATAATAATAATAATAATAATAATATCTTAAATGTAGAAGATGTGAAAACGTTCGCATCTTTTTTTGTATCAGTATTTCAACGCACTCGCGCGTTTGGATATTGTCGTGCGACGTCATGAAAATGGCCGACAGGCACGACAAGAAGGATAATTTGCCTTGGAAACACTATGGTTTGCTATTTTGAACGAATGTTTCAGGATTGCTGCGAACTGCGGTTGGAGTTTTCAAAGCAGGATCTGCGCTCGCGGGACACCGTGGATTTGCGGGAGGCGCAGCACGGATGTCCTTAGGGAGGCCAGGACTGGTGAGACTTATTACAATGACTGGGATGGCGGGAATAGGGGGGTATTATCTGTGGAAGAACGGTGGTCTGGCGGACAGGGATGAAGACTCCGCGACGCCTGATCCACCTCCCTCTTCATCCACAACGTCAGACCTCCGGTATCCCACACGATTTCGTTATTTTTACATACCCCCCACACCAGTAGGTTCAATGGCGGTCAAAGAACAGTCATCACCAACATCCCCATCACCTTCACCTCCATCTCCACCGCCACCGCCACCGCCACCTCAGTCTCCGCCTCTGCCTCCGCCTCCGCCTCCGTCTCCGCCTCCTCCCCGTTCTATCCTGAAAAAGGATAAACAAGAAGAACGGGATCCCGATCGTCCCAAGAAGAAAGTCCAATTTGACCTCTCCCCGAAGTACCGGCACTATTCACCTCGACGATCAGAGGACGAAGATTGCAAACCCCCAGACAAAGAGTCTCTCCGCGAGTTCTATGTCCGAGTTATGGGGGAGGAGTACATGAGGAGAAAGGAACTCGGATTACCAAGCAGTTCAGAGGAGGAAGACTAGCCCCAAAGGCAAGAGGAAGAAACAGCGCTAGAAGATCGCCAAAACACCAGGAAAGAACGCCTGTCCCGGAGACAAAGGTAAGAGATTACGTATCGAACTTAGATAATAATGTACTCCTGCCTCTATCTTGTAGCAGCTTCTGTACTCTGACTACTTAGATCAGCGGCTTCCAGCCTATTGGGTGTCAGGATCCTTAAAGGTTCATATTTTATTTTAACGGACTCTCTAAAATGTTTAGTATAATTTAGGCCCTCAAACTTGTTCTACTCGTTAAATGTTTGCGTGGTGTAGTGAAGTAAGCATCCTTATTAATATGTATGGAAATTAAATTTTAGTTTCAGCTTTAAATATGACCTGAAATCAACATACAAACATAATTTGCGTTGTGCAATGTTTTCTGAGAAAAATGCAATTATATATATATATATATATATATATATATATATATATATATGTAGACAAGTTTAGTTCAACATTAAATTTATTCTCTTACGAGTACTAAATCGACGTTTTAATTCTAAGAAGAACAGTTGGACGAAGAGCAATTTCGCTTCAGAAAAGAAAAGTTATGTGATTGAACTGCTACCAACAATCGGCGAAACATACCTAGAAAAGAATAAAGAAGTATATGTGTAGTATTTGTGGACCTAGAAAAGGGGTTTGACAGAGTGGATTGGAATGAACTGATGGCGATCCTAAATAAATAAGTGTGGACTAGAAAGAGAGAAAGCTGTTCAGTAATCTTTATTTGCAACAACGAGTATAAGTCAGGATAGGAGAAGAAAATGTCAGAATGAAGTGAAATAGGGAAAGCAATACTTCAAAGATGCCCTCTAACACCTACGGTGTTCAACATCTACCTGGAGGATTTAGTGAACAACTGTTTTCAGAACATGGGATGTGTGATAGTAGGAGGATAAAGAACAAAGTGCAAAAGATTCGGTAATGATATAGCGTTGTTAGCAGGAGAGGAGATGATACTAAAGTGTATGCTACTGGGGTTATATGACAGCTGTGTTAAGTATGGGATGAAGATAGATGCAAACAAGACGAAGACCATGGTCATAGGAAGAAAAATGAAGAAAGTACATTACAGAGTTCTAAATAAGGCAGTAGAGCAATTGGACAGCTTCATATGCTTGGGATGTACTATAAGCAGTAACATGAGCTGTTACCAGGAAGTCAAAAGGAGGATAGACAGATAGAGGGGCCTTTGAGGACAAGACAAAAATATATGAGTAAATTTAGTCAAAATCATTAAAAATTAATGAAAAAATTTACGCTTATAATGACACAAATTAAACTAAAAAAATAAGCAGAAATATGCGAAAAAACAGGGAAATATAAACATTTCAATAGTAACCAAAGTGCACTAATTAAAACTATGACTCAAAACTACACAAAATTAAGCTAAAACGGTCTATAACTATGGTAAATTATAGGGTAAAATAGTAATAAAATAGGTTCAAAGTAAGGGGAAAATAGGTGGAAATAGAATGTACATTAATTATCTATTGAAAACATGCTAAAACACCCTAAAAACACGTTAAAACACTGTAAAATATGAGAAAAACAAAAAACCTACTGAAATCACGCTAAATTATTTGAAAACCCTTTTAAAACACTATAAAATATGAGAAACAACAAAAACCTACTGGAATTGAAAACATACTAATATATACATTTATTTTTCTTCACTTGACTTCACAAACTCTATATAATGCTTTGTCTGGTTATTATATATTTGTTTTATACCTTTATAAACCAACTTAATTTTAGCCTTAACAAGTGATTGTATTTTTTTATTAGTAAACATTTTGGTGAAGCGATCAGGCAAAAGTAATTTGTATTTTTCATTTAATATAAGCTCAGCTTTATTACCATGCTTAGTATTTATAATTTTATCATCTATAATATTATATTCAGTATTTAATTCTAGATTAGTCAACTTTATGTACTCTTGTGATGCATTTAAAGTCATAAGAAACTTTTCCATAGCATCGTGATATGATTGTAGTTGGTGTTGATCAATGTTCATTTATATAATATAAAAAATTAAACAAATATTATATGTACTGCATGCGTGCGACATCTATGAAAATGTACTTAACTACAGAAAATAGACTTCGGTGGCTCTCGTTCCCGTGATGAGTGCGATTTAACACGTTTAAGTACATTTTATCACGGTCCAAGTGCATTTTAACACGGTGATATCCGGTTAGGGTATATAATATCAAGGTTACGCGGAAGTTGATAAGTGACGACATAGATTTGAATACGTATTTTATTTCTTTAATCTTCTAGAACTTCCGTGTTAGTGCATCTGTACTCTGCATCCGAACATATGTAGTTTATTAGCACTCGACTCTCAAGAAAGATGTGTTTCCTGTAAAAGGCCTTGAAGCGGACAGTTTATTAACGCGCGTGACAGAATGTGAATCCGTGACAGTTTTGCGGTTTTTTGCAAGACAGAGACAGCCAGTTCTTCCGGTTAAGTCAATTGGGATGCCTACTTTTAAGGATTTATTAATCAAGGCGCGAACATCATGGCATCATGCTTTCTTATTCCACTCATGCATTAAGAGCATCTAATTTCAATACAAGCTTCTTTAAGTTAACGATGATTTCTCCGTATGAAGATGGAATCCTTTTACATTGTATACCGAATATAGATAGGTTATTCTTACCCGCTCTAAGTAATGTATTTGTAAATTCGTTAAATTCAAAGACAGTGTTGTCCTTAAAGAAATATAGCACACCGTTCGAGTATCTAAAAGCAGATTTCATGTTCGGAGGGACACCTGGAAATTTTCTAGATATCATTCCGTAACTCTTAGCTACAAACTGACATTCATCCAACTCCATATAGTAAATATCATTATAGAATATGAACGTTTGACCCGTATATGTATTTACAGCTGTATGTATTCTCGCGTTTGAAGTTATTCCTAAGGTAGATATTTGCTTGGGGTATCCGCTAACTAACATTAGACTAGGAAACTTTATCATGTATATTAGATTGTTTATAAAGAATACTATTTCCCCAGATGGTCTTTGGTATAGTGTAGATATATTTTTAAAGTCTGGCGGTAAAAATAATAGCCAGTCAGTTATAAGTTGTGGTTTAGGAATATTCATGTCTGATAGATTAATCATCCATATCCATTTTTCGTAAAAAATGTACATGATTTGATTTACGATCAGAAATGTCTCAACATTATTTAACTCACACAGTTCCGGTTCTAAAGGATTGGGTTTTATAGGTGATGTTGTTGGTTGATTGTTTACAGTTGGAGAACCATATAAACTCTGAATAGCATTTATATCATCATTACCTAGTTCAAGTTTATCTCCACTGTAAAATGCAAACATAATCGAGTTTCTATCATTGGAATGAGCTATACCCAAAGCGTGACCGATTTCATGTATTAACACGGCATATAAGTTGGTTTGATTTTCTGGTGTGTTATCGTCTGTACCTATATACCAATTTTCATCGCTATCAATATGAATTTCGATTAAAGAATTATCGCTACGAGGGAAGTCCGAATGACCAAGAATTCCTCCTATACCATCAAATTTAGAAGCACAAACTGCGCTAGATTTCTGGCATTTGTGTCCTCCTCTTTTGTTACTTAAAACTATGTTGGGATGCACCATTTGTGTCCTCCTCTTTTGTTACTTAGAACTATGTTGGGATGCACCATATCACGTTCAAATTTTAAATCTATGTGTTTTTGCCACGTATTGAAAGCCTGTTCTCTGATATGTAAGACATCGCTGTTAGCAAGAGAATAGTGCCATTTAATAGTTTTGGTATTCCATTTATAAGTAGCTGTAGAAAAACCAGTAGGATCATCTTTAACTCCGCATCTTGGAGTGTATAATAATTTTATAATATCGTATATTTCACCCATTGTGTCTAAACCATAATATTCTTGGAATAAAAATATAGCTGTAGTAAGAGTTGTTTGATCTAAGAATTTGATCTGTTGATTTTCTGGTCGCGAAGCTTGAGGAGACGTAGTCTCTGGTATAGGTAACCATATTGATGCAAGCGATTAATAACATCCAATGTTTGATTAGTAACTGGCTTGGATTGTAGTCCTGATAATAAACACGATATAGTAACAATAATTGTCGCTCTCATTTATATTATTAAAAATCTTCATGTCAATTGTAATATTTTTTCTCACCAATCATGACAGCACCGGTCAAAACGCTTTATGTTTTGCTAACTGCTTGTTAAAAACAACTGTATATGATAGTGGTAAATACAAATTGGTGTTTGGGATATTATATCTGAGCAGCTTGGATAACCGATCATATATAAATTTGCTCTCACTCTGATGCATTCTATTTATTATATATTAAAAATCTTCGCTAACTTTTTTTATTCTTCATATCAATTTTAATATTTTTCTCACCACCCATGAGAGCATAGATAATTGTATTGTCTGGTACATTAGCCACAAAGTCCATAGTAGTAACTAATTGTGTCCTATCTGTAAAAGTAATATTTTTGCGTTTAGTCATATTGATGATACCATGAAATGTTCGGTAATGAACTTGTCAACATCCCATCGTAAATTGGAGTTACCCACCCACGTTTGTTTGAAAGCTACATATGTATCGTAAGCATTTTGATAACAGTGTTTCATAATATCCATCTGTTGTTTTTCAAATGGGAACTCATTTCTGCTATTCTTGAACGTCCAGTTAGCTGATAGTGATCGTATACACTCGAATCCCTTTGTTGATCATTGGGTCTGTTAGTTTGAAAACGGATAATACATACGTCAGGCATATCGAACTGTAAACTGTTAAATGATGTAGTCAAGTCAATTCTTAAATTCTTAGCCTTAAATCCATGTTCCTCGTGAACACTCCAAACAAAATAGTTCAATTTTAATACTGGATTCTTATACAGCTTTGCTTTCATTTCGTCAGCATAATTAGATTCATATTCAACAATGGGTACTATTATTTTAAAATCGTTAATGACAATTTTTCCCTCGTGAGGCATCGCAACATCAACAGTGCCGTCTGCTTTCTTTTTATCCCATCTGTAAAAGCAAGCGTCATCAGAAGAAGCACGTTCGAAAGAGATTGTTAAGCCAAGATTAAACATGATGACTCTATTATATCTTAGAAAGCCAAACAAGTACTCGAGTGGGAAACTAACTTCGTAAATTCGACCCGTTTCATAGTTAAGTCGATCATCTGTGATAAACCCGGCTCCTTTGTAAAATTCAATTTCCGATTTCGGAATATTCAAATCAATAAGGACATCAGAAACAAGGGCTGGGCTTTCTAAAGTTTCTACAAGCTGTCCAAACGATCTAAGGTGTGCTCTATTCCACAATCGCGGGAAAAAGTTGTTTACGAGTTTTATAAGTGCATCCTTAGCAAAGTTACCATTTGATGCCTTTCCATGAGGTTCAAATTGCATATAAGCCCTCATCTTACTTGGATGATAAAAACCATCTCCAATGTCCAAATCAAATTCGGTAACAGTTAATGGTTTATTTATATTATCTTTGGTTCTTTTGTTTGCACCAAACGATTGTGTTTGATATTTTTCTATTGCTGTGATACTCATTTATATGAATTAAAAAAGTGTGATTATATTAATGATAATATAACTTCAATTTTAGCACCGTCGAAATCAATCAACTTATTATTTTCGTCAACGATCTTAACACTAATATCTCTAAATGTTAAATGATGAATTGAAAATATGAGTGGATTAACTGGTTCATATATTATGGGTTCTTTAAAGTAGACATTTGGTTTAAACGTTGCAATTATTCCACTACTTTTATGCTCATGCTCGCTATGTTTTGTGATGATACCGGTGTTTGCAGCCAAGTTGCATTCTATGTTAATGGTATTAAAAGGAATAAAGTTTGGGGTCCATCAGCTATAATCTTTTCTCCTGGTTTTACGATTGCATTGTTTGTTAACCCTAATAATTTACCTAGGCTTGTGAAATCAAAATCTTGTTTTCCTTTGTTGGAGATGCTAACTCTATTACAAATATCATCTTTTTTAATCTCTAGATCTTTAATGTGAGAGAGTGTTTGTACAAGGGAATCGAATGAATACTGACCTTTATCAATAATAACATCCTGAGTACCGTATTTTAAAACAGTTTTCTCTTTAACATTGGGTGTTAAAAAGGTTGAATAGAATCCCACAACAGATATAGCATCTGCGGTTATTATATGCGAAAGCCGTAAGTTTAATTCAGAGGTTGTGCCTTCAAGTTTAATATATATTTATTTAAGTAAATAAATGATCAAAACCAACAACAAGAAAACTAAAAAAGTTAGCGAAGATACAGCAACCGCCTCTGTATGTTGAGATGTTACTCACCTTCCAGAAGACAAAGATAGCGATTATAGAATAACTGGAGAACTACTTCCTAAATGTATGAGGGCTTTAATTGTAGGTTCATCAGGCTGCGGAAAAACCGTATTGGTAGTAGATAACTTTATTCTTAAAGATGGATGGATTGATCCTAATCATTATTATATTTACTCAAAGAGTTTAGATCAACCAAAATACGTTCAATTGAGAAAATTTTTTTATGATTTTGAAGCACAAGCGGGTGAATGCCAAAGGGGGAAGAGCGAAGCTCTGTCTATGGCAACATTTATAGAAAAAGATGACGATGTGATGTCGTTAGATAACTGCGAACCGTACTCTTTAATTGTTGTAGATGATTGGATATTAGAGAATCAAGATATCGTACGAGAGATATGTTTGAGAGGTAGACATAAGGGGATCTGTTTGCCTTATCTACTGTAGGTCAGACGTATTCGAAAATTCAAAAACAGCTCATTAGGGATAACATGAACTTTTTGTGTTTATTCAAAACAGATAATATTAATCTTAAACATGTATATGATGAGTTTGTTGGTCCTGATATGTCGTTTGATAAATTTCAAGAGCTATGTAATATATGTTGGAGCGTACCACATGGCTTTATAACTATTGACAAATCTAGATTGCCCAACAATGGAAAATACAGGAACCAAATAAAATCCTTTATAAATCCAGAACAACGTTACGTCAACATGAATATGTCTAGGTTTACGTTACGTCAACATGAATATGTCTAGATTTACGATATGTTAAAAAATAATTCATATAAATGCAACAAACAAAGTCTCCGACAGAGCGACTTAAGCTTAAACAAGAGCTGAAAGATAGATTTAATGAATGGAAGAAACAACCACAATTACAATATGAACTGAATAAGAAGAAAGAGCAGCCAATTATTGATGCTATTGGGCGTCTAGCTGCAGAAGTAGGAAAAGTTACTGACGAAAATAAAAATCTTATCACAGAGTTGATTCCAGTAGCCGGAGACTACGTCTCCTCGAGGGATATACATATCCCGACTCATCATAACCTTGAAATTCCACAGACGCAGTCCGAGATCGCGAAGTCTGGTCTGTCGACAACACCAATTGAAACGTCATTTGAAAGGGGGTTATTTGAGTTACCACAGACACCCTCCATTACGGATTATGCTACTACATATATAAATCCTAATATAACAAAGTTTTTAAATTATAAAACAGATAAACCTGTGTTTGAGATAAGACCAGTAGATAAACTATATATAGGGCAATCTGAAATTGCGGTACATAATAATAATCTCATTATTAACGGAAAAACGTACGAGGCAACAGATGGTCTAATGACTTTATTAACTAAGAAAGATATCCCTGATAACGTGGTCAAATCAGAAGATATAATAAAATATCATGAAATACTAATCGAGTCCAATGCCATTTATCAAAATAATGACCCATCAACAAAAAAGCCAAAGTCAAGCACAGGTAAAAAGTATGAAGCCTTTATTAAACCACTATGGGCGCAAATTACAAATAAAAAGCCTAGAACTCCTACTTATTTATCTTCTCCGAAATTCGGAAAGGGAGTTCTAAAAACCTATACTGGGCTTCCAAAAGAATATGTGTGGTTTAATAACGTTAATCAAATTATAGAACGACTAATGATTCTCGATGTGGAATGGAAAGCTGGTAACAAGAGTCCAGAGATAAGGAATGAAATAGTAGGTATTGTTGACATGTTAGATGAAAGATTTAAATTTAACGTAGACTTGGATAAGAATCCAAACGCGATATATTCTCTTGTAAAATATATACGATCCTTACCGAAAAGCTTTTGGGGCGATAAACAAGGTTCGGGAATATTTAATAAAATTCTCAACTCCGGTATAATACCAGAAATGTATTTACGAAGCTTCGGAACTGGGGAAAAATATAATTACTGCGGACCTGGAACTCGGTTAGATGAGCGATTAGCAAGAGGAGATCAACCAATTAACGAATTAGATGCAAAATGTATGAAACACGACATATTCTACAGAGACACGAGGACCTAGAATCGAGACATACTGCTGACAAAGAATTACAACTCGAAGCCAAAGAAATACAAAATGATCCAAATACCCCACTTAATGAAAAAGCCTTGTTAGTTAGAGGAGCAATGTGGGCTAAACGTAAAATTGGATTCGGTGTTGATTTTTAATGTAATAAATGATGCAACTACTATTACGAGCATTACTGACAATAGAAAAATTTCTCAAACAACAAAAAACAGGTCAAGGACTACAGCCTATTCATGTTGGTGGTTCTATTTTTACATTACCTTTAATTTTAAGTGCTATTATTAAGTTACGGAAGTTACTAGGTGGTAAAGAACCCACTAAAGAAGGCCTCAAGGGAAGAGACGTAGTCTCTGGTAAGGGTGTTACGCTAACACAATATATATCAGCAGTCAAAACTCTAAAAGATGCCGGAGACAGGGTCTCCTCAAACTCTGCGGCCAAAATTGGAAGTGGGATAGCAGTACATCATGGCGGTTTTATATTTACTATTCCGTTACTGTTAAGCGCACTTGCTGCTGTTGGCTCTATTGCTGGAGGCGCTGCTGCCATTACAAATGCCGTTCATAATAAAAGCAAGAACGATGCTGAACTAGCCGAACAGAAACGCCATAACGCAGCCATGGAATCCAAAGCGGCTGGAAGTGGGCTAGGAAAAAAAAAAGTCGCAGACCTCACTCGTAAAAAGAGGTTACATACCATCAAAAGAAAACTGTCCACAAAGCTCTAAGTCGCAAAGCTCAAGGAGACAGCGTCTCCGATACCAAACCTCTAACAAATTTAGATATTATGCATTATGTAAAGAAACTTGGAATAAAAAACTTTAGAGGTGTATTCATGTCCGATACATTACCAACCAAACCAAAACCTATGGAATGAGGTATTGTTAATTTTGATATAGATGAAAATATGGGGACACATTGGATTTGCTATTGGAAACAATACCATAAGGCATGTGTTTTCGATTCGTTTGGAACACCTATTCCCCCATCATTAGTCAAGTACTTATCAGGAGGCGGTGTGTCGATCACTTATATGGATTGTACAACATCTGATACACTGCAGACAAGTTTCCAAGTTATATGCGGTCATCTGTGTCTTACTGTGCTTAAACTATTTTCTGACGGTTACTCATATTTCACAATAAAAAGTATGTTGGACAGAAATCCAGACATTTGGCGGAACTACGTAGTGTAATTTTAAATATAGTAAATGGGAATCGATATATATGGAAACGATACATTAAGAAGTAATAATAAAATTATGAATACAAAAATAAATAAAAATGATATTATTGAAATAATTACGGATGATAGTTCCGCATTTGAGGATATTATAAATAATATAATAAAACAAAAATATTATACAAAAACTGAATCAAATAAAACATTTTATAAACAAGACTATATAAATAAAAATTTCTTAACGAAAGATAAAACATACGATAAGGACTATATTGATAACTATGTAAGAGATTTTAAGGACCAGTTATTGAATAAATTTTCTTATGTTGAACAAAATTATATTAAGAAAGATGTCATTGCTTATTCGAATACTTATATGTCTTTAGGCGGTAAAAGAAGAATAGCAGCTATAAAACCCGGTATAGATGGCAGTGATGCTGTAAATAAAAAACAAATGGAAGATTATTGTTACGATAAACCGACTATTGATGATAAATTAAAGGACTTGACTAAAGGGGAGTTACATAAATTAACTAATGCCATAACCCGAGGCAAAAGAGGAGTTGACAAAATATATTTTCCTTATTTAAGCGGTAATGATGTTGATTTCGAAAATAAGGTAATAATGAATGTTGCTAATGGGATTAATGATAGTGATGCAATAAATAAGAAACAATTAGAAGAGGCTATTGATGATAAAATTAAAAACTTTGTGGGTGGTAACAGAAATGTTATATTAATTTGTGGGGAATTAAAACTCATTAATAATATTAATCCTCACTTTATAATAAATGGAGAAAGATATTTTCCTGTTTTACGTGATGGAACAATAGAAGATATTGAAACAAATTTAGAAAAAGATGAATATACAGAATCTATTGCTCATATTAAAATTGATCATACTACACCATTTAATGTAATTAAAGGAAATTTGTTATATTTTAAACCTAAGCCAGGTTTGGGTTTTAAAGAGGGATATAAGTTTTATGCGTATCTGTTCATAAAATTTGACTATTAAATGAATAATTGGCACACCATCCGCTGTGTTATAGATGGTATTTATGAACTACTCAGAATCATACACAAAAATATGCAAAAACTAAGTAAGAAAACAAAGGCCGCTAGCGCTCGAGTGGTTTAAACCCCGGCTTTTTTTACTTAATAAATGACCACATCCGCATATTGCGTCAAGTGCAAAACAAAGACCAATAACGTTACCCCCGTTAACAAGAAAGCCTCAAATGGTAAGCCTTATATATTATCGAAATGTTGTAAATGTGGATCCAAGAAATCTACTTTCGTAAGCGCATCCGGTAGTGGGTTTAAAAAAACATCGTTGAAGAGAAAGAGGCAGGTATAAGAGAAAAAATCATAGATGAATTACATAAACCAGCCAGAAGAAACTATCCAACACGTAAAGTCATATCATACGGTATAGATAATTTATGGCAGGCAGATCTGGTTGAGATGGATTCTGGTAATTTGAAAGGTGTTTCCAAAATCAATAAGGGTTATAAGTACATGATAACTATTATAGACGTTTTCTCAAAATTTGCATGGGTTGTGCCATTAAAAAACAAAACTGGTAAACACGTTACAGAAACAATTGAACACATATTCGAAGTAACAAACCGTCATCCAAGTAATCTGCAAACTGATAAAGGTAAAGAGTTCTACAACAAGGATTTTAAAGAGCTCATGGAAAAACACAATATTATTCACTATTCAACATATACCAACGTTAAGGCATCTGTTGTCGAAAGATTTAATAAGACATTAAAGGAAAAAATGTGGAAACAGTTCTCCATACAAGGAAATTATAAGTGGATTGAAATACTGCCTAAATAATAACTAATAACAGCCAGTCGGCTTACAGCTCCTCGGCTGACTCCCTCTGGCACTATAAATTAAGGAGCTAGGTACCCTCAGATATCACTTAACCCTGGAGATGAGGAAGATGAACATCCTCGAAACGTCGGTGGATCACCAACTTATGACCTGGCTGGAAGCCCGAGAAAATTTCGAATTACTGCCTAAACTAGTAGATACCTATAACAACACTTATCACACTACTATCAAAATGAAGCCTGTTGAAGTTAACTTTGATAACCAATATGACATCTATCATGACGTGTTTGCCCCTATCCGAAGCTGTAAACATCCCAAATATAAAGTTGGTGATCGTGTTCGTATTAGTAAAATAAAAGGTTTATTTGAAAAAGGATATACAGCTAACTGGTCTACTGAAATATTTACTGTTATTAAAGTGTTCTCCCGTAATCCACCATATTATCATCTTAATGATACTAGTGGTGAAGAGATTAAAGGAACGTTCTATGAGCAAGAAATGCAAAAAACAAAATTCCCTGACATATGCCTAGTTGAGAAAGTGTTACGTAAAAAAAGGGATAAAGTGTATGTCAAGTGGCTTGGATTTGATAGTTCGCATAATAGTTGGGTCAACAAGAAGAATGTTGTCCTTTAATAATTACGTGTATTGTACAGAGGCGCAAGTTTTGCATTTAAAAATATTTTATCTACTAAATGAAAGTAGTTAACACCCCATCAATCTCAACCAATGAGATCAATAATACAGAGCCTTCAGTGCTATATGGAATATTTAATAACCATCTGTTAGATGAGAACATATATAATAATTTGAGTTTAAATGACCTACAAAATTTATACAACACGGATTCGCCAACGGCTCGAGAGATGGATGTCCCGACACATATTAGATCCAGTGTGGTAGATTATATAGAAAGAAAAACAATTACAGAAGATGAATGGGAATGGGTTTCAATAAACTCAAATCTGTCTGAAGATTTTATACGTGAGTTTCAGGATAAACTTAATTGGTATAATATTTCAGAATATCAAAAACTATCGGAAGATTTTATACGTGAATTCCAGTACGAAGTTGAATGGAATTTGATTTCATTTAAACAAACATTATCCCATGAGTTTATACGTGAATTCCAGGATATAATTAATTGGGGAGAGATTTCAGGTGCACAAACACTATCTACTGAGATTATATATGAATTCCAAGACAAAATTCATTGGTGGAGTCTTTCAACGAACCAGTCACTAACTAGTGAGATTATACATGAATTCCAAGACAAAATTGATTGGGAGTGCTTCACAATGAACCAAACACTAGATAGTAAGTTTTTGCGTGAATTCAGAGACAAAGTGAAATGGGAATTAATTTCAAAAAATAAAAAGCTGCCAGAAGATTTTATACGCGAGTTTCAGGACAAAGTTAATTGGAGAGGAATTTCATGGTGTCAAGAACTATCAGAAAATTTTATACGTGAGTTTTATAACAAAGTTGATTGGGATGGAATTGTACTAAAACAAAATATATCAGAAGAGCTTAAGCATGAGGTTTCGGGATTTCTTGATTGGCGTTTTATAATGAAACTGAAAAGTGAGAACCGATAGGGTCAAATCCCTCCCTACGAACATAGCAGGTAAATTTTTTATAGTAAATCAATGGAAATAAGTACCAATCTAGCTAAACAGCTATTAAATTATATGAGATACTATAATGTTTCTGAAACCTTTAAACACAATAAGTATTTAATATGCAAGTATATATTATATATTATTTTAATTGTCGCAATCGTTCTGCTTTTATATATTGCTTTTTTAACCTTGCTAAAATAACTTTCCTCTATCATAACTAAGTTTACTTTTCTCTTTTTTATCTTCTAGCCATGATGTTTCAACAGGCCCAATTCTTTCTTTCAAAACATTGTTTTCTACAGTTAAGTCAAATATGTCATCACCCATTATTTGGATGGCTTCTTGATAAACAACAGTATTTGCTGTTGACTCTTCACATCTTCTCGCCTTTGTGGATAAAGACTGCTTACTTAAATCTACAAGCTCTTCTCTAATCTTGTTACGAATTTCAGAGTTTGTTTTTAAATATTCTACGATCTCACTCATTTGTATGTATTTAATTTATTAACTTCTTAATATACTCATCCGTAAATTCAGCGCCTTCGGTCTCAGTGTTGCTTTGCCCTGCCGCTTGTGTGACTTTCTTAACCCTAGTTTTCTTGAGTGTGTTAGGACTTGAATGTAATGTGTTTGCAGTGTTTGCGTTTTGGGTGGTGTTATGTTTTATAATGTTATTTGAGTTTTTGTTATAATTAAGCATTGATTCGCCAGATAGGAACTTCAACTGCTCCCTAAGCTTAGCTTGACCTATTTTATGTGTCTTTGCAAAATCTTTTAAAGTTATATTTCCTAATTCTGGGTTTTCCGTGTCAGATATAAATTTCATAGCAAGTTGCTTAGCTCTCATTTCTTTTGCTGTCTTAATTGTTGGTGCACATGATTTAGTCAACGTGGTATCCTTTTTTATAATTATATTTACTTCCTGTTTAGGTGATACATATTTTTTGGTTATAGATGCTGGCATGAACGACTGAATAACAACTGACATTTATATTTGAAAAAATATTGGAGATGTAAATCTCCTCGAGCGCAAACGGTCCAAGTGTTATAAACAACGTAACTGCTGTAAGGCCAGCTGACTCAGTCTGCGACATTACCTAACGTAAAATTTTTTCTTTATAAATGGAGGTTACTAGAAAGTGTTCTTACTGTAAAACTGTTAAACCACATAGTGAATTTGTTAAAAATAAAAAAGATAAACATGGTGTTAGTTATTGTTGCTATGCCTGTAAAAAGAAATCCAACAGTAAGATGCTTGAAAAGATATTCTGCCACACTTGTAACATTTATATAACAAAATTAGGGGAGAGTCGGGTAGTATCGGACATCGGGTAATATCGGACAGTGAGTTTCTTTCATCTACCACACGATGATAGTACCTGATTGACATGGTTACGTTTCTGTGATGTCGCATAGAGAAACGTAACCATGTCATTCAGGTTCTACCATATGGTGGTAGATTAAAGAAACGCACTGTCCGATACTACCCGATGTCCGATACTACCCGACTCTCCCCTACATTACAAAGACCTCACAAAATCAAAAATGCATGAAATATTACTACAATTAAATAAACATTCTCTATCACGTGAGGTTACAGTATGTTAAAAATTTTTATTGCTAAATTTTTATCTACTAAATGGAAGTAGTTAACAATAATCCACAAACCAATAATTCTGTTATAAATAACACAATGTCGCTTCGCTCAAGGGACACTGTCCCGCACACCATAACTGATAGGGACCGGTTCCTAAAAGATCTGGATAAAAAGATAAAGAACTTAGGTAGAAATGATCTCTATCGATTTGCTAAAGATAGTGGTATATCCGATTATAGAAAATATAGACGTGTTGGAGAGATAAAAGAGTATATTAAATCCTCCTTACTCAATCGTAGCTTAAGAGTGGTAAATGATACAGCACTTGATAAACTAGACAACACTAACAAACTAGCTGATCTAAAAAAACTAGTGACAGAACTTGATATTATTAACTATAGTAAATTCAAGAGGGTTAGTGATTTAAAATTTTACATAAGAAGCCAGTTAGATCAATTACCGTTTACAAATGTAGAGACAAGTGATGATGTGTTTGTTCCAGCTCAGAGTATATCTGATAGTTAGTATAACAGAATATTTGATTCTTCTTTTGAAAATGACCCTTTTGCTTCCAAATACTATGTTAGAAACAGACAGTTTAACGCAATTGAATTGAATGTCACATCATCTGTTGGTACAACAACCGCTACTTTTACTATTAAACACAATAACAATGAGTTTAATGATTTTTTCGCAATGCATGACATCATTAACAAAATTATTGCAAAAAGGAAGGCTGCTGTCAATTTGTAGAAGGCACAGATAGAATTCAATTCAAAATTATAAACCCATATTTATGCAACAGGGGTGGTATATCTACCTCTGTGAACACAACTATTAATACAGGTGAAATATTAAATAAGTTTTAAAACGTTTTAAATTCTGATGAATATGTTAGAATTGAAACATCAGACTTTATTATTGTAATAGCTAAAATACCTACTGGATCCAGACCAACAAAAATCATAAACATTGCCAAGGATATTAAAACAAAACGAAGTGTATTGCTAATAAACAATCCTAATGACAACTTGTGTGCTCCACGTAATATAATAGCCGCATTAACTTACCATACAAACAATATACTTGATGGGGAACTAAATAAAAATGTTATCACATATATTCGAAAAGGACGTAATATACAAAAGAAATTAGCAATCGAACTATGCAACAAAATAATGCATGATCCTGAAGAACCATTCGATTTAACAGATGTTGTAAAGGTTGAAAATTATTTTAAAAACGTACGTATCAGAATTGTGTGTTAAGACTTCTCCAACAATATTATATATGAAGGAATTGGAGAACGAGATTAACATCTATCTATACAAAATGCAAAATCACTTCCACGTTATAACCAATATGTGTGCATTTTTAGGAATGTCAAATTACTGCGAAAAATGTGATACAGCATACAAACACAAGGACCATAAATGTAAAGCAGTTTGCCACACGTGTACCGGTAGTATTCATGGTGGTAACAAGTCTACTAAATATTGCACAGATTGTAACAGATATTGTTTTAATCAAGAGTGTTTCGAACAACACAAAAAATCAAAGGTATATGAAAAGTTTTACAAGTGTTTAGATTGTAAAAAGATAATAAAACGTAATACGGAGCATAAGTGTGGTTTTGAAGTTTGTCGAAACTGTAAAAAAGAAGTTGAAATTAAAAAGCATCTATGTCACATGCAATGGCAAGTAGGAAAAGGTGGTGTATGTAGAAGAAAAATAGATGAAAGCGAGTATATACTTGGATGTGAAAAATGTACTCCAGATAATGTCAAAATAATTAAAAAATTAACCAAACAAGAAAGAAAAGATTTAGTCTCTACATTTGAGGAAACAAGGGATATCCGTGCTATTGAAGAATATGATGCTGGGATTCCTGAGTGGGACCCGGAGACTAAGTCTCCTCTAGCTTCGCGACCTGATATAGAAGAATACGATGCTGGGATTCCTGAGTGGGACCCGGAGACTAAGTCTCCTCTAGCTTCGCGACCTGATATAGAAGAATACGATGCTGGGATTCCTGAGTGGGACCCGGAGACTAAGTCTCCTCTAGCTTCGCGACCTGATATAGAAGAATACGATGCTGGGATTCCTGAGTGGGACCCGGAGACTAAGTCTCCTCTAGCTTCGCGACCTGATATAGAAGAATACGATGCTGGGATTCCTGAGTGGGACCCGGAGACTAAGTCTCCTCTAGCTTCGCGACCTGATATAGAAGAATACGATGCTGGGATTCCTGAGTGGGACCCGGAGACTAAGTCTCCTCTAGCTTCGCGACCTGATATAGAAGAATACGATGCTGGGATTCCTGAGTGGGACCCGGAGACTAAGTCTCCTCTAGCTTCGCGACCTGATATAGAAGAATACGATGCTGGGATTCCTGAGTGGGACCCGGAGACTAAGTCTCCTCTAGCTTCGCGACCTGATATAGAAGAATACGATGCTGGGATTCCTGAGTGGGACCCGGAGACTAAGTCTCCTCTAGCTTCGCGACCTGATATAGAAGAATACGATGCTGGGATTCCTGAGTGGTACCCTTCTATTGAAGAATACGAGTCTGGGATCAATACGGTTCCTGAAACTGAGTCGCCTCTACCCATCTTAATAACTTTACCAAAGGAACAAGAAGAAACGCAGTTTCATAATCATGCTATAGATTCAAACCCCATAACTTTAAGTGATTATATAAAAGAAAAAACAATAAAAAAAGTTAATGGAGATATGATTAGATGTGAAGAATGTTTAAAATTTACAGAAATTCCACATTATGCAAGATATCAATGTAAATATTGTTTGAGCAATAAATACAAATTGCATTATTGTACCTACTCAGAAAAACATATAATAATTGATTTCGAAGCTAATCAAGAAAGTGGTAAGCATAAATCAAATTTTGCAGTTGCTCAATACTTCTCAGAACCAACCATCTTTCACACGTTTAGTGACTGTGAAAAATTTTGCGAATGGTTAATATCCAAAGAGCATGCTGATTACACAATAATAGCACATAACGCAAAATCTTACGATTGGTATTTTGTTGTCAATTATTGCATGCGAAATGGAATTTTACCATTTATAATCTATAGAGAACTACAAATTATGTCAATGAATATACCAGGTATAAGTATTAGGTTCATAGACACCCTCAACTTTGTACTACAACCACTTAGCACGTTTCCAGATACGTTTAAATTAACCGAACTAAAAAAAGGTTATTTCCCCCACTGGTTTAACAAAGATTCAAACCAAAATTATGTAGGTCCAATACCCTCAATTAATTACTATGGTGAAAAAACTATGAAGGTGTGTAGTAAGTGTAGTGAATCCGATGTGTGTAAACACTGGCACACCAGAAACCACTTTCTACAATGGCACCAACAACGTATTGAAGAAAATTATATATTTGACTTTAAAAAGGAAATGGAAGAATATTGTAAGTCTGATGTAGATATACTTGCACAATCAGTTAAAAAGCTTAGACAAACATTTTTAGATTCGTGTAATACTGACCCATTTCGATATATAACAATTTCAAGTGTAGCTATGGCTGAGTTCAGATACCATCATATAAAAAAGGATACCATAGCAGTGTTAAAAGATAGTAATAAAGAAATATATAGTAAAAAATCTATCTCCTGGCTAAAAACGTTTGGTCCTGATGTCAAACATGCTTTAAATGGTGGAGAGCAAACTGTACTTGGAAGAAAAGTTGATGGATATAATGAAAACACAAAAACAGTATATCAATTCCATGGATGTTTTTGGCATGGTTGTTCAGAATGTTATAAGGATGATGTAATAAACAACAAGAAACAAGAAACTATGTTTGACCTTAACGAAAAAACAAAACAATTCACCAATCAACTAAGGGATAATGGTTATAACGTTGTGGAGATGTGGGAATGCAAGTGGGAAGAGTCATACAAGAAACTAAAACAAGAAAAATTAAAAGACATAGTAACTCCAATAAACCCTAGAGATGCATACTATGGCGGTCGAACCAATGCTACAAAATTACATGTTAAAGGGAAAAAATGAAATATATTGACATATGCAGTTTGTATCCAACCGTTATGTTCTACGATAAATTTCCTGTAGGGCATCCAATAAAAATCTTTATGCCTGAAAAATACAACCCTGACTGGTTTGGTTATATAAAATTCAGGGTATTACCACCAAAAGGGTTATACCATCCTGTATTACCTATTAAGGAAGAAAAATTAATATTCCCATTGTGTCTAAAATGCGCTTCCAATAAAAAACAAAAATGTTCTCACTCAGATAACGAAAGAGCTTTTGTAGGTACTTGGACAACACCTGAAATTAAAAAAGCCTTAGAAAAGGGTTACAAAATACTGCAGATATATGAAGTTTGGAATTTTACCAAAACTAGTAGAAACATGTTTAAAAGTTACATTTCCAAATTCCAAAAAATTAAACTAGAGACCAGTCCGTGGGAAGATGATTATGATACCAAAGAAGCATATGTAAAGGATATTAAAAATAAATTGGGAATTGATCTTGGCATAAACAATATTTCTCCTAACCCTGTACTACGTGCAATGGCTAAATTAGGCCTACTTCTAAATGCTTTTTACGGTAAGTTTGGCCAACGAAGAAAAATGAAGACAACAGAGTATATTGATAATCCAAATGATCTCTACCGAATATTACTAAATTCTAAATTAGATAACATATACCTAACTGAAATAAATGAAAAAGTATTAGAAGTTAGGTATGAGACAAAAGATGAGTGGTTAGAAGATCCAACCAAAACAAATGTGATAGTAGCAGCATTTACCACATCTTATGTTAGATTACGTTTATATAAAGCTATGGATCAATTAGAACAACAAGTTGTGTATCACGACACTGACTCAATAATATATATTGATGATGGAATCAATGATATAAAAAATGGATGTATGCTTGGAGAATGGACCGATGAGTTAAGTGGAGACAATATTGTAGAATTTATATCAACTGGTCCAAAGAGCTATGCTTATAAAACTTCCAAGGGAAAAGCTGTATGTAAAATAAAGGGGTTCACACTAAACTATGAAAACTCGCAAAAATTAAATATGGATGAAATGAGGAGAGTACTGTATCAAGAAGTTGAAGGGGTTACTTTAGAGTATAATCAGATAACAAAAAATAAAAAAACACACGAGCTAATCAATAAACATGTATCAAAGAAATTTAAGCTACCGTAGATTATAATAAACGTGTTGTACAACCCACTGAATCAGATATAATACACACGCTCCCTTATGGTTACTAGATCGTTACGTGTTTTGCGTTATTTTAGTATGTTTTTAGGGTGTTTTAGCATGTTTTTAATAGATAATTAATGTACATTCTATTTCCACCTATTTTCCCCTTACTTTGAACCTATTTTATTACTATTTTACCCTATAATTTACCATAGTTACAGACCGATTTTAGCTTAATTTTGTGTAGTTTTGAGTCATAGTTTTAATTAGTGCACTTTGGTTACTATTGAAATGTTTATATTTCCCTGTTTTTTCGCATATTTTTGTTTATTTTTTTAGTTTAATTTGTGTCATTATAAGCGTAAATTTTTTCATTAATTTTTAATGATTTTGACTAAATTTACTCATATATTTTTGTCTTGTCCTCAAAGGTCCCTCTATGTGTGGATAGCAATGGCAAAGGAAGCTTTTAATAGAAAAAAGAGCATCTTCTGCGGACCTGTGAAAAAAGAATTAAGAAAGAGACTAGTGAAATGCTTTGTGTGAAGTGGAGTATTGTATGAGCCAGAAACATGGATAGGAAGTAAAGAGAAGGAAATACAAACGTTTGAAATGTGGATATGGAGATAATTGAGTGGACAGACAGACTAAGAAATGAAGCTGTGTTGGATAGAGTGGATGAAGAAATAATGATGTTGAAACTGATCAGGAAGAGAAAAATAATTATTCGGATCACTGACTGAGAAGAATTGCCTATTGAAGGGTGCGCTGGAAAGAATGGTGAAAGGGAGAAGTGTTCGGGGCAGAAGAAGATATCAGATGATTGACGACAGTTAGATAACGGATCATATGAGGAGACAAAGAGGAAGCAGATAATAGGAAAGATTGGAGAAATCTGGGTTTGCAATGAAAGACTGGGCAGTACACTATGAACAAATGAATTTGTTCTTTAGAGGAAGAACAATTGTTTGCATACATCTGAAGTCTGACTAGTGTAATATGTAGCTAGTTGGCGATGTATGCAATGAAGAGGGAACAATTGCCATCCAGTGAAAACAAACACCTGTGTGGGATAAATTCTGACTAATTGACTATTTTTCAATACTTTCCCGCCAAATATATCTGACAATAAATTTAGAGGTATCACTGTGATGTCAATCGAACCTCAGTTCTGGGCAGTAGCAACACTAATCTTTCACCTTGCAATTACGGCGGATAACACACGACTCGAATACTGGTAATGATGTTTGAGCAAAAACAGTTTCTGGGTTGAAGGACGGGATATCTTGCTGTTCCGCGAATCGTAAATGTTACGGAATGCAAGCGTTGAGAGATTATACTTGGCAGCAATTCGTGTCACTGAAAAATTGCGGGCGAAATAGGAAGAAGCCACGCTATACTGCAAATAACGATGTAATTTATCAACGATAAAAGTGACTACTTTGCTTTAAACAAAGGATTTAATGACTTGAATTGACTTTCTTTGCAGAGCAGCAGCACGACATCATACCTGGACAAGATATCTAAACAACTAAATAAAGACATTTCACGTAATTAATGTCACTTACCTGGCTTTAAACAAATAAATTATGTTACAGAATGGCACTTTATGTCTTTACAGAAGCGCAAGAGGAGTGATTATACCTGGATATGACACCTAACTCCTCAACAAAGACATCACACCTAATTAGTGTTATTTGACTCGCTTTAAACAAATGATATGACTTGAATTGTAATACAGACTGGCATTTCTTTCCTTTACAGAAAGGACAAGAGACATCGTCGTCTGTAACATTTTGGTGAGTTAATATTTACCATTTCTTACTTGTTTCTAGTGGCACACCCAAAAATATAACCATGGGAATCTATTCATATTAGACGAACATTAAAGCTGTACGCAAAGCGTGGATAGACTCAGAAGTACAGACAGCGTCGCTGTAGTGATTGGCTGACTGGGAATGTTTACGGCTACTAAATATTGTCCAAACAAAATTTACATAACTTCGAACATTATCGAAAGTTTGAGCTTCCCAACATCTAAAAAATCTAGCCACATAGAAGCCTATTAAAAATAAACTGTTTCAAACATCACACATTTCCCACAATAATACTTGTAGATAAGACTCGTCAAGCATTAAAACCTTTCGCCTTCTTCCTTTTTTTTCTTTCTTTCTCCGTTTCGTTGTTATTATTATTATTATTATTATTATTATTATTATTATTATTATTATTATTATTATTATTTAGGAAGCTTGAGCCCGAGTGGGTGTGCCGCTGTTTGTTTCTAAACACTTTTCTTTTATCAAATATCTCTGTTTGTGTTATGATTCAAGATAAACATGTTGTAACCAGAATACGCACCCATCGCGTTAGTCTCACTTTACCTCACAGACAACACAAGGTTCAATGCCTTGCTCAAACTTAACAAGTTATTTGAGCCCTTCAGAGCAAAAGTGGTGTAAGTCAAAATCGGATCATGAGGTTGAAAGTAAAAATTCTGTAAAATACAGCGCGAAGTGGCAATTAATACGTCGTTCTTGCTATCAGCTTACTACTAATACTTTAAATAAAGTGAATATTAATTGCTACTTTGCGCTGTATTTTACAGAATATTTACTTCAACTCTCATTATCCATTCTTGACTTACACCACTTCTGCTCTGAACGGCTCATTCAGCAATGTTGTGCCCTTGTATCATCTGATCTTGATTTCAGACAATTATAGCTAAGCGAAAATTTTACAAGGGAATTGTTCCACGTCGTGTACTTTGAATTTAATGCAAATGCATATTTAAGCTAATTTTCGTTCGTTAAAAAACGTGGTGATAGTGATTCGTTTCGTTTTTTTTTTTCCTAGTTTACGAAATATAATGACTTGAAATTCGATGCTACTTACGAAGCTTCTTGTGCGCACTGTATCACAGCTCTAGTATACTTTTTTTCGCATGGTACAATAGGAGATGTTAAATATCAGTTTTTTTTCGCAAGAAACCTTTTAAGTTAGTTAACAAGAGAATGACAATAATAATAATAATAATAATAATAATAATAATAATAATAATAATAATAATTATTATTATTATTATTATTATTATTATTATTATTATTATTATTATTATAGCATCAAATTGTGTCTTTCTGGATCGATCACAATTTTTGATTCTATACAGTAGATCACACTTTTACTAGGCAAACTACCAAACTATATTGCTAGGAACATACCATTGAGACTAATTCAGTTCTATCTAATCATAGATTACAAAAGGTACAAATTTCAAAACGTGAATATAATAATTAAGAACATTCTATTCAGCTAAGAGGGCAATTAAATTTTTTGTACATCAGCATTATGAACAGTTTTCATAATCGTGCATAATATGCCACATTATCACAATAGTGCCATATAAATACTATGATGACAACAAACGCACACTTTTGTGCCAAGAAATCTCTTTTCCTCTAGCTGCCGCTAGAGTGCACTGAAATTAATGTGTGAATGACAACATACTTACTGGAAGCTAAGCTCATGCATTTGCTTTGTTTCCTCGAATATAGTTAGTAGATAAGTATGTTCTAGAATTTTTAAAGGTTATGAGGTACTTTGTCTGAAACTACATTAACAACTTCGTCATAGCTAACCGTCTAATAAGGAAACATGATAAAAAATTTAAACATATTTTTTGTAAACTCAATATTTTACGGTAAAATCATGACCACGTAACCAAAAAGAACAAATGTTGCCAATGATAAGGGAAAACATATTTCCCAACAATTCTCACCTCACCCCCATACATGAAATGGACGAAGGGGAAATTAGCTTTATATAAATATATATTATTATACAAACATTCAGATTTCTGCATAATGTTAATTAAATAAAAAGAGACAAGCAATATCAAAAGAAAATTTTAATTCAAGAAGAAAAAATAGGAAAATTCGTTGCAAATGCTACATGGGATGTTAAGGAGGGAGGATGGCTTTAATATGGTGGAAATCGAGTGAATTAAAAATAATGTTTTTGCTGTAAAATACACTTTGATATGTGAGAAATGTATATTACATAGAATGTAATACGGATTCGTGCCTTTGTAACGCTATTTTTCGGCTCTGCTGCACAAGGTTTTCAAGGGATAAGGACGTTTACAGTGTGGTGGAAAACCAGTAAATTTTTTAAAGAAAAATGTTTTCTTTAAAATAATTTTCGAAATTTGAAAAATTCATCAGACGAAATTTTTATGAACACTCGCGGCTCTTTTAGGAGTCATTTTTAAAGCTCTGGTGCACAGGGTAAACGACAATAAACTTGGATTGCAATTTCTGTAACTTTAATTTGATGTTTTATTCTCACACAAAAGAGTTAATATCTTTAAATCTTCCGAACTATTAATGCTACATAATTCATGATATGCGAAACACACATTCTTAGGCTATTAGGAAACTTTTCCGTGTTGTCATTTTGTTGTCTTTGAAAAATATCCTCTAATGTTTCTATAAAAGTATCTCTAAAATTGATTCTTAAGATATGTTCTTTATTTCAATATTTTGAAAGCGAATATTCAAAAGTGTGCTATAGACCTTTTAAAGAATGTGCGTTTAGAGTAAACTGGCAGAGAGGTTTTGAATTTATCTTAATAATGGCTGACATATATTCACTGTGGTGATCTACAATGCCCTGGTACTTCATTTTTTTCCAAGACTTCTGACCCAATTATTTTGACTAATCTCGAATTTCATTGTTACGGCAATTATATTTCTACATATAAAAATGAAAAATGATAGAACAAATTTCAAATTATACACCCCTTTCCCTTAAACATAATATTTACATGTATCAGAAATAGTCTAAGCAGGTCACTGTCAGCTTGTGTATGGGTGGATGCAGGTTGTATCGGTTTATGTGTACATTATAAACAAATCCCGTTCCATAAGTGAATTAGAGTATTAAATGTTTATGTCAGTATAAGTCATTCTTTGAGAATATCAATTCCGTTCTGGAGGGGACGGAGATGAGAATCACTACTCAAAAGTGGATATTAAAAAAATATATTATTAAACACACAGTATGGTGAGTGTGTAAATTTTTTTGGAAATCACAACGCAGTTAAATTTTAAAATTATAACAGGAAAATTTATTATTTTAGTAAAAATATTTCATTTTTATTTTGTGTAATTGGAAAGGATGAACTATCTGATTGTGGCTCCTAAGCTGTTTCATTGTAAAAAACAATAGAAAGCCGGAACAATTTATACTAATGGTGGTAGTAGTAGTAGTAATAGTAGTAGTAGTAGTAGTAGTAGTAAACGTACCAGTGGCAGTAGTAGCAGCAGTAGTAGTAGTAGACGTACCAGTGCCAGTAGTAGTAGTATTAGTAGCAGTACTGCTGGTAGTAATAGTAGTAGGAGTAGTAGACGTACCATTGGCAGTAATAGTAGTATTAGTTGCAGTACTGCTAGTAGTAGTAATATTAACAATAGCAGTAGTAGTAGTAGTAATAGTACTAGTAGTAGTAGTACTAGTAATAGTACTAGTAGTAGTAGTAGTGGTAGTAGTAGTAGTAGTAGTGGTAATAGTAGTAGTAGTAGTAGTACTAGTAATAGTACTAGTAGTAGTAGTAGTAGTGGTGGTAGTAGTAGTTGTAGTGGTAGTAGTAGTAGTAGTAGTAATAGTAGTGGTAGTGGTAATAGTAGTAGTAGTAGTAGTAGTAGTGGTAATAGTAGTAGTAGTAATAGTACTAGTAGTAGTAGTAATAGCAGGGGCGTATTTTGCGGGCTACCGGGACTACCGGCGGTAGCCCAAGGAAATTACAAAAGAAAAAGTTTATAATATAACATAATGTAATAATTTTGTATTATTAGTTTTACCATATTAATTAAAATTAAAGTAATTGTTAGATATATTTTGTGTAATGATAGGGTCAGCGGTAGCCCAAACCCTTTAACCAGTATACGCCTCTGAGTAATAGTACTAGTAGTAGTAGTAGTAGTAATAGTACTAGTAGTAGTAGTAGTAGTGGTAGTAGTTGTAGTAGTGGTAGTAGTTGTAGTAGTGGTAATAGTAGTAGTAGTACTAGTAATAGTACTAGTAGTAGTAGTAATGGTAGTAGTAGTGGTGGTAGTAGTAGTTGTAGTGGTAGTAGTAGTAGTAGTAGTGGTAGTAGTAGTGGTAGTGGTAATAATAG
The DNA here is from genome assembly GCF_040183065.1 of Periplaneta americana. NCBI lineage: Eukaryota > Metazoa > Arthropoda > Insecta > Blattodea > Blattidae > Periplaneta > Periplaneta americana. The sequence goes on from NC_091128.1 coordinate 38,977,235, forward strand.
TAGTAGTAGTAGTAGTGGTAATAGTAGTAGTAGTAGTGGTAGTAGTAATAGTAGTACTAGTAATAGTACTAGTAGTAGTAGTAGTGGTAATAGTAGTTGTAGTAGTGGTAATAGTAGTAGTAGTAGTAGTGGTAATAGTAGTAGTGGTAGTAGTAGTGGCAGTAGTAGTGGTAGTACTAGTAGCAGTAGTAGTGGTAGTACTAGTAGCAGTAGTAGTAGTGGTGGTAGTAGTAGTAGTAGTAGTAGTAGTAGTAGTAGTAGTAGTAGTAGTAGTAGTAGTCCTCCTTTAGCTTCCCTCTATCCCATTCCTGGTAACTATGTATTACTTGTCGACATTGGTCTTAAAAAAATCTTTATGGAATGAGATTCTGTCAAAATGACTTATCGGTATTTAAGAAAGAACAACAAATATTTAAACATATGAATAATAATTCATTGAATTAAATAATATGTTGATAACGTTTTCGCCTATATGGCATCTTCAGGCATAAGTTCAAATATCTCACGTGGTGCATTGAAGAATTTTACTAATATTTACATATTCATTAAATAGAATATTAAACAATCTAACAACAAAGAATTATTCATTTGAATATTTATTTATTTATTCATTTGTTTACATATTTATTAATTTATTTGTATACTTATTTATTTATTCATTTGTATGCTTATTTATTCATTTGTATACTAATTTATTTATTTATTTGTAAGCTTATTTATTTTTTCATTTGTATGCTTATCTATTTATTTATTTATTTATTTATTTATTTATTCATTTGTATACATATTTATTAATTCATTTGTATACTTATTTATTTATTCATTTGTATGCTTATTTATTTATTCATTTGTATGCTTATTTATTTTTTCATTTGTATACTTATTTATTTCATCATTTGTATGCTCATTTATTCATTTGTATGCTTATTTATTCATTTGTATACTAATTTATTTATTTATTTATTTGTAAACTTATTTATTTTTTCATTTGCATGCTTATTTATTTATTTATTTATTTGCATACTTATTTATTTCTTCATTTGTATACTTATTTGTTTAATCATTTGTATAATTGTTAGCTTATTCATTTATCGATTCATTCGTTTATTCATTCGTTCATTCATTCGTTTGTTCATTTGTTTATTCGTTTTTCGTTCATGCATGCATTCATTCGTTCGTTTGTTCATTCATTCATTCATTCATTCATTCGTTTGTTTGTTCATGCATACATTCATTCGTTCGATTGTTCATTTGTTCATTCGTTTGTTCGTTTGCTTGTTCATTCATTCGTTTCATTCGTTCGTTAGTTTGTTCAATTTTCATTCATTCATTCGTTTGTTAGTTTGCTTGTTCATTCATTCATTTATTCATTTGTTCGTTTGTTCATTTGTTCATTCGTTTGTTCGTTCATGCATGTATTCATTCGTTCGTTTGTTCATTTGTTCATTCATTCATTCATTCATTCGTTTGTTCAATTGTTCATTCATTCATTCGTTTGTTCGTTTGCTTGTTCATTTGTTCATTCATTCGCTTGTTCATTTGTTCATTCGTTTGTTCGTTTGCTTGTTCATTTGTTCATTCATTCATTCGTTCGTTTGTTCATTTGTTCATTTGTTTGTTCGTTCATGCATGCATTCATTCGTTCGTTTGTTCATTTGTTCATTCATTCGTTTGTTCGTTTGCTTGTTCATTCATTCATTCGTTTGCTTGTTCATTTGTTCATTCATTCATTCATTCGTTTGTTCGTTTGCTTGTTCATTTGTTCATTCATTCATTCGTTTGTTCATTTGTTCATTCGTTTGTTCGTTCATGCATGCATTCATTCGTTCGTTTGTTCATTTGTTCATTTATTCATTCGTTTGTTCGTTTGCTTGTTCATTCTTTCATTCATTCGTTCGTTTGTTCATTTGTTCATTCATTCATTCCTTTTTTCGTTTGCTTGTTCATTCATTCATTCCTTTTTTCGTTTGCTTGTTCATTCATTCATTCATTCATTCATTCATTCATTTATGCCTATAACAGGGCAAAGCCCAATTACAATAGACAGTACAGAAATTTGTTTAAAACACAGAATTGCAGATAACATGAAAAAAGAGATGAAACAGATACAAATGCAAAATATGTGTAAGTACAAATTGAAAATTAAAAATGAAAAATGAAAAAAAAAACAGACAAATAGATACTATTTAAATAATGCCACGAATATAGATATAAATGAAAAATAGGTAAGTATAGATATCAAACCCAAAAATGTAAAATATAGCTATAATTGGCAAATTACAGAGTAACAAATAGATAGCAATACTAGGCCTATTTAAAATCAAGTAACTTCAGTATATTAATAAGAAAATGTTTATATTTCATGTAAGAAATGCTGAAATCTAGATCCCATGTTTTACATATTTCATTGAAATTTGAACACATTTTTAACACTGTGAATATTTATGTGCTGAAGTGTTTGGTTTTTTATAATATAACAATTGACGATTTCTTAAATGCGATGTTCTAGCGTTAACCTGGATTTGTGATAACACTAATAAACAAGTGGTAGATATCTGAAGTGATGTTTACAGTTTCTAATGTAGTTTTTCATGCTGATTTCAAATCTGAAACCGTTTTGCTCTATCACGTCAGGTTTTGAAATTACCGACGAAATTTGATTTTTACATGGAACGCAGTCGAATTTCTTTTTCTTTTTCGTTATTCTTAATGCAATACTGAAAATTTCGTCGTTTGTGTTCTGTTACATTAATATATTTTCATTTGTATTTTTTTTTTACTTATTTTCATTGACAATGACAGTGGACGGTGGATATTACGGCATCCAGAGTTTTTGTAGAAATTCACTAGAAGTGTTTTGCTACGTGTGCGGCTATGTAATAGACAAATCCCATCGGAAGACTTTTACGCCATTTGCGAAGAAAGCATATGAACTATACTCTGATTCGAAGGTGGATAGTAGTAAGTCATAGGCACCACAGTTCATCTGTTCGACCTGTGCATGCAACTTGCTCGGTTGGTTAAGTAAGGAAAAGAAGATCAACCATCTGGTATTTGGAGTTCCTATGATATGGCGTGAATGAAGCAACCACATCACAGACTGTTATTTCTGTTTGGCAAACGTCACTTCTCCTCCAAAACTCGTGCATCTGTAAAGTAACCTGACGTTTCTTCAGTTTATAAACCAATTCCATATGATGCCGTCACTTGTCCAATACCAACAGCATCTGGAGAATACACAGTTACTGAAGAAATGCAAGAAGAATGTCCTCTTTCATCTCCTGCCAACGACTCAGACTCTGATTACTACCAACCTGGAGAAGATATTAATTTGATGAATAATTTTACACTCATACGGGATCATGCGATCTCATACGGAACCTGGCACTAATGAAAGGTCAAGTTGAACTGCTCGGTACGTCTTAAAGAATTTAATTTCCTTGCACAACGAATTCACAGTTTCGGCACAGACACAAAGAACTTGTGAAGTTCTTTGCAATGAGTGACACTATTTGCTACTCCACGGACGTTCAAGGTTTTGTGTCAAGTCTCGGGGTGGAACACAGCATTGAAGCATGGCGACTATTCATAGACTCATATAGGACAAGTTTGAAGGCAGTACTATTACACAACGGAAACAGAAATGCTTCAGTACCGGTTGCATATTCTACGCACCTGAATGGGACGTACGAAACCATATCTCTACTTCTTAAAAAAAATACGCTATCGCAAGTACAATTGGCGTATCTGTGGTGATTTAAAAGTTATCACAATTCTCATGGGAATGCAGACAGGGTACACCAAGTACAGCTACTTCATCTGCGTGTGGGACAGCAGAGACAGAAAGAACCGCTATATAAAGAAAAATTGGCCAGTCAGAGATAGAATGCAGACAGGAAATAAAATCGTCCTTCGTGTGCTGTTGGTTGAGCAGGACAAAGTTCTTATGCCACAGCTTGATATAAAGCTGGAGCTCAGAAGACTTTCATGAAGGCACTAGATAATGACTCAGATGCTTTTGGGTACCTGTGTAACAAGTTTCCGAAGTTGAGTTACGAGAAAATGAAAGAAGGTGTGTTCATAGGTCCACAAATAAGGAAGATCATTGCTGACAGCCACTTCCAAGACTTATTGTATGATACTCAGAGAGATGCAAGGGTGGCATTGAAGTCAGTCGTAGACAATTTCCTTGTAAATAATAAATCGACTGACTACGTGAATGTTTTGCAAAAGTGCATCAGTGCGTACAGACAGCTAGGTTGCAACACGTCCCTCAAAATGCATCTCCTCGACTCACATCTTGATTTCTTCCCCGAGAACCTAGGTTTAGTCAGCGACGAACATGATGAACGTTTTCATTAAGACATCTCGGTGATGGAGTCACGCTATCAGGGTCGATGGAAGTGCAGCGATGTTGGCTGACTACTGCTGGACGCTTGAGTGCAGTTGCGAGCAAGCTTTTCTAGCGTAGGCACGCGATTTACTGTCTGAGTAGTGAGTGTTTCAGTTTCATAAGTGACATATTAGATTTCAGTGACTTTTGTGAGAGTTATAAACTGTGATTATTTTTGTTAAGTGTTCCTGCACAAGTTTGCGTCTATATACGTTTGACTAAGTCTCCTGATATTTATTTGATAAGAATTATGATGATAGAAAGGAAACAAACGCTTGTGATAACCTTCACCGAGCAAGATATTCCTCGACCAGAATGGATTTATGAAGATCTCCGACTAATGGAAGAACAACTAGAGATGATTCAACTGAATGGAGTGACAAGGCAAGTCTTCATTAAATGTACTTCCACTAACATTGTTCAAGAAATATTAGAAAGAACCAAAGGTGAGTTGTCGTTCACATTTTCTAATGGACAGAGAACCAAAGTGAAAATAGAGAAAGCAGGACCCGGCATTAAATCTGTCAAAATTTATAACCTTCCTCCGGAACTTTCTAATACTAATATAAGTACTGTTCTTGAAAAATACGGCACGATTTATTCAGTTACTGATGATTCATGGGGACAGGCTTTTAGATATAAGATTAAGAATGGAGTGCGCACAGTTAAAATGGGTCTGAAAACGCATATCCCTTCATATATTGATGTTAGTGGATTTAAAGCCTTAGTAAGTTATGAAAATCAACCTACTACTTGTTCATACTGTCATCAAACTGGCCATTTGCGAAATAATTGTCCTAACAAAAAAGACCTCGCGAATATGATTTATCGTAATAAAAGTGATCAATCTGCTTGGTCTAAGTTGGTAGCTGGGACGCTGCCGGCGAGACGATCTGTGCTTCAGATGGATGTAAATAACCACGACCCTGCAGAAAGAGAGCATAATATTTCTCAACAACTGGAAGTGGATGTTAGCAAAAATAATATATCCAGCAATACGATGGAAACTAAAGCTACTGCTTCGACGTCATCAGTAAACAAAGAAGACGTATCTGAAGTTATGGATTTATCAGTTAACAGTTCAACCATAACAACAGAGACAACGTCAGACAAGATACCCGAGGATGGCACTCCTCCACATCCTAACACCGCTTCAGCGCAGAATATTCCTTCTACGCACGATGTCAATGTCAAGGTCAGTACACAAACTGCCTCACAACAAAACACGAAAGAAAGTATGCCTGTCGATCGTGTGAATGACCTTCCTATTTCTACGGTGAATCAAGAACACGGAACAGATGATTCTTATGATGCAATGTTTCCGGATACGCTGATGGAGAGTGAAACGACTGATTTAATAATTCGACCGTATTTAAAGAGGCAGGTTAATTCAAGAGATCCTCGTCTTGCTAAAAAGAAACAAACCGTAACTTCCAAAGTCGAAGGGTAATAATATCATAATTAGTTGTATTATTATAAAATGCACTTTTGCCTGTGCACTTTATTTTTGATGGCACGCCCTTTAAATGTAGTGGCAACTCTCAATGTTAATCTTCTTCGCAGTAGATCTAAGCAACGGCAATTAACAAGATTTATTAATGACAATGATATCGATATTTTTTTGTTACAAGAAATAAATGTAGATATTATGCATTTTCTGGGCCCACGGTTTCATACGATATGCAACCCTGGGGAAAATCAAATAGGTACTGCCAAAGTGTATCGCTCCAGTATTGAAATTAAACAATTTGAAATCCATCCAAGTGGCAGAATAACGACGCTGCTAACAAATGATAATACGCTATATGTAAATGTTTACCTCCCGTCTGGTTCGAATAAAAGAGCAGAAAGAGAACATTTTATTACACATGAATTACCTTATTATGTATGACATAATTTTGATCATCTATTTTTTGGTGGAGATTTTAATTGTGTGCTCCATGCAAAAGACCAAACTGGAGAATATGATCCATCGATAGCCTTAGACCGCATGATCCTTCAACTCGGTTTATATGATGTGTGGGAAAAACTGCATGGCAACAACATTCGGTTTACATATCATCACCTGAATGCAGCTTCTCGTATCGACAGAATTTACGTGAACGCAGCTTCAACAGATAAACTTAAAAAGGTCAGTACGATGCCAGTTTCCTTTACTGACCATGATTGCGTAATGTTGAAAGTGGAAAAACTTCATCATGTACCACAGATCGGGAAAAGTTAATGGAAACTGAACTCTCAGTTATTACGTGATGACAAAATTACCGAAGATTTTTAATTGTTTTGGGAGGCAGTGACTGATAGAGCAAGACGGTCTTCATCCAACATTCTTCATAAATGGACCTACATTGTTAAACCAGCTATTCAGTAGTTTTTTAAATCCCAAGGCATACAAAGGGCGCGTACTGCACGTAACAAGCTGCGCTATCATTATGAACTCCTGCAGAACATCTATCAACAACAATGTGGCGGTAAAGATGTTTTAAACACATGCAAGCTGCTAAGAGGAGACTCAACTTACTTCAAGAGCGTGCATTGCAAGGATCCTTAACACGAAGCACAAATAGTTCAATCATTGCTGAAGAAAAATCCGCGCTTTTTCATATTGCTACAGAAAAAAATTAAGGTCAAACAAAGTTTATTCATCAGTTAAAAACACCAGATAACCAAAATATCAAAGGTACCCCCTTAATATTGGAAGAAGCTTTCAAATATTTTCAAGCAAGATTTCGCCATAGAGTACACTCTGAGCAAGATCAACATAACGTACTTCAATATTTGCAACGAGCTATTTCACTTGATGATCAACAATTATTAGAACAACCCATTACTGAAGAGGAAATTAGAAGAGCGATAATTTCTGCAAGTTCCAAATCAGCTCCAGGTCCAGATGGAATTACCTATACTTTTTATAAGGCTTATTGGGACTTCGTAAAAGAGCAACTCCTACAAGTGTTTAATGAAGTATTTAAGTGTCAAGTAGACTGTACGAGTTTTACGGAAGGCATTGTAATTCTTATTCCAAAAAAGCAATGTACCGGAATGATTAAAGACTATAGACCGATTACACTTCTAAATACCGACTATAAAATTCTAATGAAGATTTTGGCAAATAGATTAAAAACTCTGCTTCCTCAAATTATAGATATAGGGCAAACGTGCGCAGTGCCAGGAAGAAAGATCACCAATATTCTCTCTACCATTAGGGATTTATTATTGAAAAAAGAAGATAATGATATTGCTGGGTTACTGAACATAGATCTTGAGCAAGCCTTTGATAATATCAATCATTCCTATTTGTTTGCAGTGTTACATAAATTGAATATCCCTATAAAACTTATCAATACCTTCAAACAATTATATCAGAATGCATATTCGCGTGTACAAATAAACGGGTATTTTACTAATCCAATCGCCATACAAAGATCCGTTCGTCAGGGCTGTCCAATGTCAATGATATTATTTACATGTGCATTAGAACCACTGCTGAGGATGCTGACCCTTTCCTTGTGCAATAACAGACAGATGGTGACTGTACCCCCGGTTTATGCCTATGCCGACGATGTGATTATTTTATGCAAAGAAACAACCGATCCTACTCGTATTCAAGAAGTGCTACAAGTATTCGGGAATGCGTCAAACTCTGTCATTAATTTTACGAAAAGTACGTTCATGGCCCTAACTCCAAGAGGACAAACGATATCATCTCGATTTACTAATGTGAATAAAATGAAAATTTTAGGAATACTATATACACCCAATATCATGGATGTTATTGAGACAAATTGGAAAGTTATTGTTAACAAAATCAGATATGGAATCCAAAGACACCTCAGTCGAAATTTGAATGTTATTCAAAAAGTGTGGCATATAAACACGTTTATTTTATCCAAAATATGGTACCTTGCCCAAGTTCTTCCGATACCCATTCATACAGCTCAACAAATTGAAAAGATTTTAGGATTCTATTTGTGGAAAGGTTTCGTATTTCGTATCGCACGACCTCAATGCAGATTGCCGACCAAGGAAGGAGGTTTACAGTTAATTAATGTAAAAACTAAATGTGATGCTCTATTTATAAAAGAGATAATACGCACTGATCACAATATAGACACTCTAGTGCGCATATCGAACTACGTTGCTTCAGTGCATGCATCCAGTATGACTAGGTCTTTGACAAAACTTACCACTGACGCCAACAAATTTTTGGAAGCCACAAATATTGCAGCAGAACAAATAACAACTAAACTGATCTACAGCTACTTCCAAGACCAAGTGAGGTGTTTACCGAGTGTACAATGTAAATTTCCTAATAAGAACTGGAAGAAGATTTGGTCATATTTTAAAATACCACATATACCATCAAGTTGGAAATGGGAGACATATGCGCTAATTAATGGGATAATTATGACGGAAGAGAGAAAATACATGTACCACATTGTCCCAACTCCACAGTGTAATAAATGTGGGACTATTGATACAATTAGCCACAGACTAACAAGATGTTCAGATCTTACAAGGGGTATTTGACTATGAGTTCAGCAACAGCTGAATAATTTGCATAAGGCAACGAACCCGAACACAAATCTGCGGATCGTTTTTGACCTGGACGTACCACAGACTCCTAATTATTTTAGTATATTGTGGCTTGCCATGGGATTTATTTATTATATGTTGAAAAACAAAACAAAAACTTTACCTGACTTTATTAAAGAACTCAGAAGGGTATATCTACAAACTGATGTACATGTTAGGGAAAAACTTCAAACGTTAGACTTCCTTACGGAAGAATAGTTACTTCCTTTCTTTGTCACGTGATAATTCTCAGTGCACCTGTGAAGTTTAGAAATCACGTGTCTTATAGCGGGCATGCAGGCATCGTGATGCCTGAGATAAGTTACAGTTATACGTTAAAGCTTGTTGGAATAACCCCTTTAGTTTGTTGTAAGAATTAAATTCAGAATTACTAATCTAATTGTTGAAAATGCTGATTAATCATTAGTGAGGGCAGTTTACTTTGAATGTTTGTTTAGTTTCACAGATTTTCTGGATTAACGTTTAAATATGGGCAACGTACAAAGTATTAACATAGTGGGGGGGGGGGGGGAAGACCTTAAACTGTGTTGTGTGATGAATGAAAGATATGAATTATTTGATTTATCTTTCGCGTGATGGGGACTGAAACACCCCACCACGTAATTTCTGATAGCACAGTTTATGTAAAAAAAAAAAAAGTGCGACAAGACAAATGCTCAGCACAAATGAAGTATATTCTATATATGTACTTATGTATTTTACATGTGTATTATACCTTCAACTATGTTATTATTATAATTATGTGCCATGTGGCACATCTGCATTATTTTCTTAGCTAAAGCCATGTTCATTATTACTCCATGTAGCAATAAATGCTCTACTGAAATTCCTGTCTGTGAGTTCTTAAACATAATGGTTGATGTATATCTCAAGAACTGTGGGTAATAGAGACAAATGGTTTGCATATTCGGAATCAGCATGTTCCAGTTGTCTTAGAACGCTTGTTGGATACCAAGATATCCACCGAAAGTGTTATTTTGTTATTCAGTGTAATATTTCGCTATTATCCAATAGACCGTTGAATATTTTATACAATAAAAGTTGCTCAGCATGTAATCTACGACTTCCAAGAGACATTAAATAAATTCAGCAAGTAGTTTGTTGTACGAAATTTTGTTATAAAGGGCCCAATAATGATATTTTCTGAAATACAGCGAACAGAGTCACAATTCTCATAAGGTTGACGACATAATTTAATTTAGTATGTTATTGCAAAATGTATGTGTATTTCTTATCAAACTGGTGAAGAAGAATTAGCACTACGTATACAGTCATCCTTTCTTACTTTTTCATTAGAAACAGCAATAAAGTTTGCAGTAATATACTGAATTAGATGATGACATCACCCTTAAAGGAGCAGTCCGCGATAAAATTCGAAATTTTGATTACCGTAAAGTGGGGTGACTTTGAACGCTGAGGTGACTTTGAACAGTAATGTAGCGCCTTTCTAAATTAAGTGCTGTACCCAATTGCGAAAAAAACTGTTTAAGTTGTCAATAAATTAGTTCAGTTTTTTCGCAATTGGGTACAGCATTTAATTTAGAAAGGCGCTACATTACTGTTCAAAGTCACCTCGGCGTTCAAAGTCACCTCACTTAACGGTATATTATAGGATATTTACCTAAGTAATCCTTAGATTAACGGCGTTTGTCTCATCTCTCTACGCCTTTTAGTTTGTGAAATATTAAAGATCTTACTGCAAGCTCTGACGTCATAACCACTTCATAAGACTGCGTTGTAGTTCCGTTTGACATACAGCGTAGAACGAGTAAATACATATTCATTTGTTACAGTCAGTTATTATTAACTCACTTAGGACCTATCACATGCATATACTGTAATAATAATAATAATAATAATAATAATAATAATAATAATAATAATAATAATAATAATAATAACTTACCCAAACTCTATACCACTTTAAATCCCGTGTACAATGCATTGTTCCATTCTGTGATTAGAACGACTTAGGTCTTTTAAGGGTTTAAACTGAAAGGGTTTAATATTTTGATCAATAATTATAACCTAAGTCAACGTCTTCACTGAGTGAGTGAATGTATGTGAGACGTGAAATATGCGATATGAGGGGACTACAGACGTGTTTATCTCACGCCAGCAATAAATTAGTACAAGGTTTATGTTATTCTATTGCACCATAGTTGTTGAGTCACACGGTTTAGGCACCGGGGCTATGTTTGAGAGAACTCTAAAACATGTGGATCATCGAATTGCAGTAGTTGATAACCACGAGCTACTTCCAACACATTTCTCTGTATTTCTTCTCTCCACACGTTTTCCTTCCTGCTGTATGTTTTCTTTTCCACCCATCGTTTAGTGGCGTTAGAGTACTGGAGTCTGGAACCAGTTACATCTCTTTTCACGTTGTAATTATGGTCCATTATCGCAATCATAGTTCTTGTTACTATTCCATCATATGGAAAGTGTTTTCTCTTAGGAATATAAACCAATCTCTCGTTATGATATGATTCAAGTTTGCTAGTGTGACAAAACTGATTAGTCTGCTTTAAAGTCTATTAAAGGGCAGGGTTACATACAACATTTTTCAGAGCATTGTAATCGTTGGATCCAGGTTCGATCCATTCCCTCTCGCTATTGTATGGGTGAATGTGTGCACACTTTTTATGTCTCTGTTCGTGTATATTACAAATATGATTTAATATAGAAATGAATCTGTCTTCTAAGTCGTCAGAATCACCTTCACATGTAACACATAACCACCATGAGTGATTTATGATGCTGTCTTTCCACATTTGCATTTTCTCATATGTTTTTGCGGCGGCTTCAAGGTTTTTAGATAAGCTTTCTGCAATGTGCCAAATGTCAAATTGATGGTCCACCATTCATATTTGGTCCTCACGAATTTCCTAATTCCTTTATTGCGGTCCGACAGAGAGAGGGTAATGTTCATTTTTTCTTTTAGGCGATCTAGAACTTTTTTGCATGCTGCTTTTTCAAGATTGCTTACAATTAGGCCCTTTTGCACAACTACGAAGCCTACAAGATTATCTGAATCGAGGTCCGTTACACTGTAAGTGACATATTTTGCACTGTAACCAGGTGAGTCAAATTGGTCATCACCGCGATTCGCACGTTTTTATCTTTTAGGGAATTGATAAGTTGTTCATGAATCTGAAAATAACTACACCTACTGTTGGTTCTACGAATTTTGAAATTATTTTATAAAATGTTGTCTTGCCGATGAAATATAGTTGTAGGTTTTTGAAAAACTTTCGAACAATTTGTACCTTATACCTGATGAATTAGAATTTGAAGTTTCTTCTTTTATTTGAAAAGATCTGTCTAAGTCAGTTTATGGCTCACTCACATCTCATTCACCACACACATTTCTTAGCGTCTCGCACCCTATCTCACACTGCGCAGCTTTGTTTATATTAGGTTTCTGTGAATTTTCAGCCTCATCGAGAACTACACATACGTCAATATTTTCAGCTATAGATGCATCACTGCAACTTGCTATTACTTCTTCGACGACCTTCTTTCATTTATAATCAGAGGAGCGCGTAGTATCAGAACTGTCTTGGCGAGATTCTCCTTTCAAAAATAGGGAAGGGACAGCAGCTTCCTTCATTTTCATAGGAGTTATATTGTCTTTCATTAAGCGTCTTTTTAATAGACACGATTCTTCAAAATCAATTTCATGGAAATGATTAGAACACAACAGCAGTTTTCGATAGTGTAAAACCTTTTCTGTTGATTTTCTTCACCCATGTTTTAAATATTTGCGGTGACTTTTCTCTGCTCGAAAATACATGAAATGATACCCCTTCTCCATGTTCTGTTTTTGTTGTTCCCTCTGAATACGAAAAATCACAACACCACGGCATTTTAAAATGTATTACGATACAATTTTTTCTGTTTAGTCTACTGTAGTTCAAAATCGTTCATATGAAAGAAAATAGCCCTACATAAAACCACAACGTTGGTATGTGCTATTTTATGATTAAATGAAATGCAAAATATGACTTCACTCAATCACAGAAATTCTGTTCACGTGTACTACGGCGAGAGAAGATTATTTAATACAGAGCACTGCACTCGGGATGTTCTCGGCCTACTACGCAATCACACCAGTTCAGTGGCTGTGACGTCATAAGTATTTGCGCGGAGTCAGTAACTCAAGAACCATGCCTCGCATTGACATGAGGTAAATTACAGTCTACTTAGATTGAAAAACGTGTTTGATTAAAGCCAACTTAATTTTATCGCGGACTGCTCCTTTAAGAAAATTGTGATGTGACTCTGTTCGTTTTTTCTCTGTACCCTTCAGATATCTTGAGAATCATTTTTGAAAATTTTCAATTTCATTACTAAGATATGATTTGCAAGTGGGTGACTACAGTCCATGAGGATTTACTTGTCTAGTCCCTTTTAGAAAGAGAAAGAATACTCACCATCTCTCTCTACCCTCATTTATGGTGACGGCGGTATGGTCGACACTCCTTCCAGCGACCAGGAGTTAGCAGCGGCGGCACTCTCTTCCTCTTCAAATTCTGACCCCTCTCCGCCAGAAAGTTCCTCGTCCGTGTCCATGTCGTCCAAATTTATTACGAATCGATCGCTAATTTCGTCTACTAGTCCGTCCTTCTCCCAATAAAATTGTTCCACTTTTTCCACGTGTTCACAGGCCTTTCTCCAATTATCTTCCGTCACTTTTGCAAGAGCGCTCTCAAACAACAATTTCACATCTTTACTTTTGAACGAAATATTACGCTTCGCAACGTCATTTTTAACCTGCCCCCATATTAATTCGATCGCGTTTAAATCACAATGGTATGGTGGCTGTCTCACTACAGTATGGGAGTGCATTGTCGCAATTTGGTCGATTTCGTATGTTTTGAAATTATCTTTTTTAGTTTTTACAAGTTCATATAATACAGGTTTCGTGGATCGTAAATCAAATTCAATGTTATTGTTACGAAACCAGGACTGCATTTCAGATTTCGGTGTTGATGAAATTGGTGCCTTATTGAGTTCTGTTGAATGATAGGAGGCATTGTCCATTACAATGATGCTATTGAGAGGAATGTTTGGTAATAATTGATTAATGAACCAGTTCTTAAATACAGTGCTGTCCATCTCCTCGTGGTAGTCCTTAGTTGATTTAGATTTGAAAGTTAGAAGCGCGTTTGGAATGAAACCTGTCGAACATCCGGCGTGTAAAATAATAAACCGTTGACCATTTCCTATTGGGGTTTGAAGTGGGAAGTCAATTTCGTGATCATCGCTTTTCCAAACTTTGCTTTTCGTATGGTTCACATTAACCCAAGTTTCGTCTAGATAAACAACGGCGCGTCCAGTGGCGCGTAATTCTTTCATTTTTCTTAAGAATTTAAATCTCTTTAAAATAACATCTGACCTTTCCATTAAAAATTTTCTGCCTTGAGTATTTTTAACATACCTAAATTTCATTTTTTAAAGAATTTCTCTCAAACTCCATATGCTTCCAGTGAATAAGCTTTCCTTAATTAATGCGTCATTTATATCCTTCAAACTACGCAAAAAATCAGTCCCATACAAAGAATAAATTACTCGTCTTATAGCGGCGGCAGAAAATGAGGCAATTGCAGTTTTCTGAGGGGTCCTGTTTGGGCGTTTCTTTCCTGGAGTTCGCAGAACACTTCCACTTTCTAGCGCCTCCCTTTGTTTTTTTTAAATCCTGCTAACACTACGAGACGATATACCTGTCGCTGCAGCAGTTCTTTCGATAACACTCGACACATATTGTTTGCTTTCCGCATTTCAGCGCCTCATATTCTTCAGTAAAGAATTTGTGTACATTAATAACCATGTTCATACTGTCCGACTTCAAGGCTTTCCCGCGTTTTCCCATATTGCCTACCATGATTATTAAAAACAAGAGCGCAACACTCATTACAATGTTTAAGATAACAGGGAAACCATGCAATTCCGAAAACATTTTGTTTAAATTGTGAATTACTGTATATTATATTATATTATATTATATTAAATTGACACAACGAGACACACACTTACTTCACTATTCACTATTCACAAAATACTACTGAATAAATGAACTCGAACAACGCCAAGACGCCACTGAGAGACCCACTAATTGGGTTTGCAATAGTGTGTTCTAGAAGGGCCAAGGGAGAAGGAGGGAAGGAAATTCCAAGAATTCTACAAAAGAAAACCTTTCCCCCCTTACATCTGTTGACAGTCGATAGACAAGGACCGCAGACAAGGACAGTAGAAATCACGCCAACTTAACCCTCATGCACTGTAAATTACTGAGGCATATTCCAATTTAGCGCGAACATGACAATTAAAAAGGAGTGTCAAAGTCGAAGTGTTTTGTAAACTTTTTGAATTTCGAATAATAAAACCCAGATTTGTTTCTAGCATCCTCTCCTGTTCTTCTCCCATTTCCACTGTTCGTCTCGTAATTACTTTTTTGTCCTCGAATTCTCCTTGTATGTCCCCATTCTCCTTCTACTAATCTTGTTCTCCTTGCATCCTCCTATTCTCCTCGTACTTTCCCTATTTTCCTCGTATTCCCCCTATTCTTTCCGTAATCTCCTTGTTTGCCTCGTAATCCCATTGTTCTCTTTGAATTCCCCATATTCTCCTTGTATTTCCACTGTTCTCCTTGGATTCCGCTTGTTCTCTTTGCATTCCCCATGTTATTCTTGTGTACCGGATATATTTAAAAAGATGATAATAAAGATGATAATAATAATAATAATAATAATAATAATAATAATAAAAGTAAAATAATTATATTAATATTGTTATTATTTTGCGGATATTATATAAGATTATTATAATATTAGATACATTGTTTAGTTGTAGGACATTATAAACGGCAATATATTATAGTGAAGTAAGTAACATAATTATTACTTTCAATTTCTCTTAATTTCAATCAGCGAAATAGAGCAAACTGTAATATACGAGATGTTGCAATAATTTCCGATTTCACCGAGGACGTCTTGTAAGAATTAAGAATATGATAACCATTTAAATAAAACCCATGGTTACGGTATTCCACAACACTAGGAGACGCACTTCGGTTTTGCTCCCCATCTTTACACTATCACCTCACTTCAGGAATTATCTGCTAAACCTACCAAGTATATAGAATGAAAACCAGTGAAAATTGTTTGCAAAGATTCACTGCCTGAATTAGGAAATCGTCAAATTCTTTCTTTGTTGCTGAAATATCAGAATGATCTGACAAAATCTCTAGTATGAAGTACCGCTAAAATTATCGTTTTATGTTCTGAAAGCAACGTTCCCAAGGGGTGGTCGAGCTATGTATTAACTGGCAGGCAAATATACTTTTAGTTAGTCTCAACGTATATAAATGAGATAACGTCAAAATGTTTACCTGTATTTCCTTGGAAAACTACACTTCACTTTCTGTTAAAACAAGTTAAATTTAAAAATACACTACTTTTCATATCTATCGCGCAAATTCGCCTGTAAAATATTGTCATAGATGAACTACACTTGACACTAAACATGCACATACTGTATCTCTAACCACGACTAAAAATCGATTTTCGCGTTTATCGCTCATACCAAAGAAAAAGAGGGTTCTGTTCATAAGGCGCCACATACGCTTTGTGCTCAAGATAAAGCTGAAAACCAGCCTCTGAACTCGGGATCAGATTGCTTGGAATTCTATACAAACCTTACATATAATTTCCCCTTCATACATTACAAGAAACATTTTAAACAACATAATGAAACGTTTTACAATTCACAAAAATGAATCAATTGCACTGGCAAGGGAACCGTCCCAACTGGGCCGCGGCTATTTGAATGAAAATTATACAAGCTAATTTTTGTATGAAAAAACAACGTGGTAATGTTTGCTTTTATCGATTTCTTTTTATTAACGATATATAAAAACTTTAAACAAGGGCGTAGATATGCTACTCTTGCGGTAAATGCAAGCAGAACAACAAGCGCAAGTTCTAAATCCAGAGGTACTCTTCATGTAACATGTTACATTCTAAATAAATTTGAATTTTAAATTACTCTTACCTTATCGATGGAGTGTGGATTCGGACAAAGGGTCATGAACACTACAGACATTTAACAAATGCTGCTTCTTCACAATCTTCCATTTCACATTCTCAACTGTTGACTTGACGCAGAGTTTGAAAACCATTGTCCAGTATATATCTTACATCGCCACATGTCTTGCAGTACAGGGGAACAGAACTGATGATAGACAATTGAGCGTAATTTTATTATAAAACTACCATGCACATTTTCTGTACTATTTTCAATTATGATTTTGTGTCCGAAATAGTCTTCTATTCTCCGAATTACAATATTATAGTGCGGAAAAAGTAAACGTCAAGTGGCTGCACAAACTTAGAGGTCTTGGGGGGAATTATTTGCGTCTGACTTGTTTTATTATCTAAAAACATCTTTATTTCGGGATCATTAAAAATGGTTTTTATCAGTTTGCACTCCATGAATCTACACTGCCAAGCAAAAAAACGCAACGCTTGAATAAATTTGAAATATCAAAACATAATACAAATTATAACATTACTGTGTGCTTCTATGGACCTGTTTATGGTAGGCAAGTGTTAATTCATGTTTTGGTAAGGTAAATATACTCATCGGGTGATTTGTGACACCTTATTTTCCATATCCTGTCCCTCACTCTATATTTATTGCTGTGCCATTAAAATTTACAACCGTAAACACAAGCAGCTAAAACAAAGTTACAACACTATTGTTTTCTTTTTTGTGTTTAATGGAATTCCGTGATATTGAACTCAGTTTTAAGCAACATTTAAGAGAGTTACGATGCCGTTAAGTCCCGAGAACGCCACTAGAGCAATCATGTTGGAAAAAGATGACCGCAACTTACATTATGTGACTCAGGTGTTGCATACATGGCCCCGTAGCTCTTCAAGGGTACCTGGAGCATGTTGACGGACATTCCTCTCTAAAATTCCCCACAGATGATCAATTGGGTTAAGATCCGGACTGCGTGACGGCCATTGCATGAGTTGAATCCCTACTTCACTGAGGTACTGGAAGACGTATCGCGCCACACGAGGACGTGTATTGTCCTGCACGAGCACGAAATTGTCACTAATTTATGATGCAAAAGTAAGAACATGTTGCCAAGAATTCCTTCAATGTAGCGATGGGCAGTAAGAAACCAATCTTCCACAAAACAAGTTTGGTTCGTTTAGACAAACTGATGTCTGTCCACACCATCACTGAACCGCACAGAAATGTTGTCCTTGATGAAAAGTTGCATGGAGAATATCTTTCTCTAGTCCTCTTCCACACTCTTTCTCTTCCATCTGGGGATCTGAGGCAGAATCGGGACTCATCTGAGGACAAAACTGTTCTCCACTGTACCTCAGCCCATTCCTGATGTTCCCTTGAAAATTGTAAGCGAGTTAGACGATGTTGTCTTGTAAGTTCTGGGCAGGGGCAGATCTTCTGGAGATCAGGCCAGCATCATGTAACCTCCTCCTCACAGTCTACTCACTGACATTCACACCTCGCACTTAGTCTAGTCGATTTCTGGCTTCGACCGCATTGGTGTGGCGGTTACGCAGCACTTGAAGGCGCAAGAACTAGTGTTAGCAACTGAGTGAATGTTTCGAAACAGTGTGTCGACACACTGAGATGTTCCGTGATTCGAAACACTAGGACTTGAATGTTTCGAAACAGTAACTGTTTCAGTTTCACCATGGTTTGATGCTGTGTATCGACTGTTATCTGCTGTATCGAGCGTCGGGTGTAAGAGAAGAGAACCAATGAAACAGTTAATGTTTCGAAACACTGATTGAAAGCGAAAGCGTCCCATGCGTCCTGTCTCAAATAAACTGCTTCGCGAACGGAAGTTTGCCGACATACTTTTAAATCAAGACGAGTACCTATATTTATGTATTGAATTAACTTCAATAATCTGAATACTTCTCATATAAACAGTATTCCAAATCTTAATAGTAACAATTATCCTGAGTTTCACGAATAGGAGAACTTGGTGCACTGGAGTCACTCGATATAATCACATCAATTATTATTATTATTATTATTATTATTATTATTATTATTATTATTATTATTACATCCACTTGAATACATTTGAAATCATTGAGAAACTGGCTTACATTGTAAACTGTAGCTTTTCCCAGCATATTATGTCTGCAGCTTGCACCTCGTTAATAAAACTCTCCAAGAATTAACTCAACTTTTTCACATTACACTGAACACACAAACACATAATGACTCCATAACTGATTACATGTTGGATCGCTATGAATTATTGCAGTTTTTAACGTAAAATGGGCTCACTATTCTTCATTCATCACATATATGTAAACACAAAAACACGCGATAACACATGTCTATATACTGACGTAATGACTCTGAAAATTAATTGTTTTAATTGCCTATTATTGGTGCCCTATGGATACAATTTAAAATTAAATGCATTGTTCATTTAAGTTTCATTAACAAACTTATTATTGCATGTTAAAATTTAAAAAAAAAAATTATTTTCGACACTTTTTTACTTGAAAGTCGAGTACGCCTTTCTGTTATTATTTGCCCTTGCTTTGAAAAAATTCGTTCGCAAGGCACTGAAGTGGCCATAATACACAGGCGTCGTTTCATGACTTTATAAAGTGTCGGAAAAATCTCTTTATATTCCTTCCACCATTGTAATAGATTTTCCACCCTGCGTAGAAGTGGCATGTTCAAGAATTTATCAACCTCGACAATACTTGCTGCTCGAGGGTTGTCCACTTCGGGTTGAACTGTACTTCCTTCTATAGATGCGTCAAAATCTCGCCAAGCGGAACTCGAAGGTGTTGTGGATTCACCAATTACTGTTTCTTGAACAGACTGTACACTCGTAGTTTGCGCCTCATTTCTTTGCTGACCTCTTCTTGTTTCGGAACACTTGTTAATTATGACTTCCTTTGTTTGTTTGAAGCGCTGATCATCTTTAGAAAATCCAAAATATTTGAATCTAGGATCCAATAATGTTGCTTCCCATACTAATGGCAAGTTTCCATACTTTCGTATCAATTGACATGACACTTCATCTATCAGCTTTGTTACTAGCTCCAAAACAGTTTTGTCACTATAGCCGGTCTCTTTCAGACGAAGGCAGTGACTTGACAATCCTTTGCTGAGTAACACGATTTTCGATAAAGTCACATTTTTTTCGCTACTAACTTCATTCGTGACCTCTTCAAAACATGCAAGGGCTTCTGTATATTTTTCGATTATATACCAATCTCCCTGAGTCAACTTTTGAACTGACTCAGGATTTAATATTGCTAAGGCACTTTGAAGGGGCTCCTTCATTTCTAGAATTCTCTTAAACATGTAATATGTGGAATTCCAACGAGTAGGGCAGTCTTGAGTTGGTGTTAGGTCAGAATACCCCATCTGTCTCTGTATGTTATGCAGCTTTTCGAGGGCTTGTGGGCTGCGTTTGAAATATTCAACTGTTCCCTTTACTTTCGCCCGAGTTTCTCCCTTTAATTCTAGGCTACTTTGAACAACTAAATTCAAACTATGCGCAAAGCAAGGCACGTGCCACCAGTTGCAAAGTTGTACAGCCCTGATCATATTAGCAGCATTGTCTGTGGTGCAAGCTACAATTCTCTGTTGTATTCCCCATTCCTCTACAGTTATTTTTAGTTCTTTGGCAATATTTTCTGCTGTATGTTTACCAGAAAATTTAAAACATGATAGTAAGTATGACTTTAGACAGCAGTTATTATCAATGAAATGGGCAGTTACAGCGAAATAATTTTAATTTTTCAATGATGTCCATCCATCAGTTGTTAAACAAATGTATGAGGCATTTTTTTGAATGTCACTTTTGACTTCTTCCAATACCAGGTCGTACAACTTATTTAACATACTATCTGAAAGGGTTCTTCTACTAGGTAGATCATAATTTCGATCCAAGAGATAAATCAGTTTTTTGAATTCAGGACACTCTATCATGTTGAAAGCATAGTAACCTTTAATTATAAATCTCAAAAGTTGATCATCTATTTTGGCTCGTTTGGTGATCGACATCGGTCTTACCGTGAATCCACTGATTTTGGATTGCCTCGTGCTTCTATTATTGACAGCTGTTGAAGTTGAAGGTTGAGGAAAAACTTCATCACAATCCATGGAAGTGGTCAAAGTGTCTTGCTTCTCTGTCCGTGTATCAATGGTTAGGAGACCATTGTCCTCTTCTTCGATATATTCAACAGTTGTAGAGCGGCTTTCTTTTAAATTAACATTTCGATGTAAACAAATGTCGAGTCATATTAGAAGTAGATGATCCCCTTGTTGAAATCACAGCCGAATAAATGTTGCACTTCACTTTATTTGGAATTGTCCGAATGAAATAATCCCACACAGCACTTCGTAACGCCATCGCACTAATCACAATAACACAACGACGCCACGACGAACTAGAATATCTAAACTGAACCTCTAAACTCACACTGTCACTAGCTACTGAATTCTGGAGTCGTGCACATCCAGCAAATAGTATTTTGTTACTTATTAAGTTATTAGGCTACGTAAAATTATTTTGAGTTGCAGTTCCATGCTATTGGTTAGTTTAGGCCATAAAATTAGTCCTTCTTAAAAAAAAAGGAATATGATTGGTCAAAATTCTTGCAGAGGGATAGGAGTATAATTATTCTCATACTGTCGGTTCTGAAAATTCGAATCTTTAAAATTAATGCAAAAGCATTTTCGACAAAGTGGTACTTCGAGAATAATTCGGCACGTTTTATGGCACCTGTGCGTGATTGTTTAAGGCAACAGGGACTCAGAAAATCCCCAGCGAAAATTTTAAGAAGGCAGGTCGGCGACCTGTAACACAAGACGGCGTCCGGGATTGTGTGGGACATTCCCGGCTAGGAAGACGCGGTTAAAGCCATTGTCACTGTCGGTGTGATTAGAGAAGGTGTGTATCTCGTTTGCGAGTAATTCGGCACGTTTTATGGCACCTGTGCGTGATTTTTTAAGGCAACAGGGACTCAGAAAATCCCCAGCGAAAATTTTAAGAATGTAGGTCGGCGACCTGTAACGCAACAAGACGGCGTTCGGGATCTAATTATTGTATTCGTGATTGTGTGGGACATTCCATTGTTTTCCTCCAATCCGTCCATATCCACTGTATCAACTACAGTATCACTACATCTCACGTATTGAACATCTGGTTTAATTGACATATCATCAATGATTAACGAACCCAGTGTTTCTTCTTCCCCCAGCAAACTGCGCTGTTCAGCTAGCCGTTGAGATCCCTTTATGATGTTTTCGTGCATGTGCCAATATATCTCTTCAGTGTGGATCTGCTAGGAAGTGTAAGTTATGCGTTTCTTCCGAAATCATAAGCCGACTGAGATTTGCTTCGCCATAAGACACAATATCTAATAGTAGACTCACTCCAGCCATGACTTTTTGGTCCGAACGCGTGTAATTGTTCAATAAAGAACGATGCCTTAACGTCACCCTCATTTGCAGCATCTTCCAATTCTCTAATGTTTAACGATTTAATTTTATTTTCTGATTCAATGCAGCGCTTTTCTAAAGTCTTTGCTTTTGTTGCTAGTTCTTTTATTTTGCATTTCACTCTACGATTGATCCGCTTGAGCGATTGAATTTGTCTTCTTTTCAAGACACAATACGAACTAGGATCGGTCTGAATATGAACAGATTTCTTTGACGAATCTGCAGCTTCAGGGGTAATGTCACTCGTATCGACATTATTTTCCAAATTTAATTGTCCCGGTATGTCTTTCTTTTTCTTTCGATGGTTTTCAGGTGCTCCTTCTCTCACTCGTTTTGTTCTACAGGAAACATTCTTTACTTGTTTTAGGAAGGGTAACAAGGAAATACGGAAGGAGTTACACCTAATTTTAGGATCCTCTTTGAACTGCACTCCTTGAAATCGTTTTCAGTGAAATGTAAACTGCACACTACACTGCGATCAGAGGGCTGCCATAACCCGTCATCATCACCTACAAATATTGTAATAAAATAATTTAGCATGCATTATTTCACTTCTCAATAAAATCTCTGTTTTCCAAATGTTGGTACGTCAATGTAAGATAGGCCTACACTTCACATGATTTAGCATCACAACAAAACAAGACATTTGAAAATAGTGTCTTGCTTAGGCCTATTAAAAAGCTTAAATAACCATTAAAATGCATAGTTGTTGCTATTGTTGTTTAGTGAACTGTCAGAAGACAGGTTCAAACTTCATAAGTGGCACCAATAAGACATAATTTATGAGGCAACTAGACCAGGAGATAGTGGGGTAGGGTGTCTAGTTCCTGTTCCTCTCCATTGCATACATCGCTGACTAGTAATATTTTACACTAATCTGACTTCAGATGTAAACAAACAATAGAGAAATTGTGCTCATCAGACAGAGGAAACAGAAATAGTATTTTCGAGTTACCTAATTTTATGAACCAAATTCTTGCTAATAGGCAACAATTTCTTAAAAATGTTTTCATATTATCACTTATTGTATACATTGTTGAACAGATTGTAATTTTGCTAATGAACTAAAAGGCATAGACGTTTAGGTTTAGAAAATACAGTACTATTTCATTTGCTACATTGTATGACGATGGCGGGTGATCTGCTCGAAGGCATGTATATCCTTTAGACGAGACAGTGGGTATGCGAACCAGACCCTCCCTCGGTTTCCTAGGTAGGTTGATACTGCGGTGGTTGTCTTCCGCTATATATGAATGAAGGACATCACAGAACACAGTCCCACGAACAGAAGATCAGTTCCTCCATTCCCAATCGGAAATCAAACCACGGACCACTGATTGGGAAGCGCACATGCTATCCGCATAGCCACAACTGCGGACCATTTTATAATTTTTGGCTATAAAGCCATTGTTGAATACGCAATAATATATCGTGTTGGCCTATTAATAAAACTTGCCTTTCGCTACGCTCTAGTCCTAGTTGAACTTGACAAAGAAATATTTCCACTTTACATTTCGGATCACAGAGATTTTATTGCATTATATATTTATAGTTATAAATCGGCAGCTAATAGACGTCAATTCATATATAACAAATTTAACAAATTTTGGGTTTAATTAACCTCGTCGGGATATGACTTGCATCCACTTTGTACTATTCTCACCATCACTCGGAAATTCATGAAAAGATACTGTGGTACCTTTAATCCTTTTACTGGTACAAAAAGGAACACAGCAGTACACCATTTTACACTTAAAATACACTACACAATATGAAACAGAAACATATCATCGACATATCCACGTGCTTACGAACGAGCTGTCGTCTACTAGTGTTTCCTTTGTATGGTCAGAGCAGTGTATATTAGAGAGTACCGCATTCTCGGCGGCGGCAGCCATATTTACTCCTGGCTCGGCACAGATGCATAAGCAGTAATGCTAGAAGGAAGGTCATTAAAGGCGATATCATACATGTTGTTGTGGTTTATTGAATACAGGAGACGAGGATTAATAAACATTATTGTCATAGTGGAATGACTGATTAGAGATAACACTTTATTATTTATATAATGTCCATTTCAATAGGGATAACATCAGCAATTTTCTATGCAGTTCTCGTACCAACACTTCGACTGCCACCATTTAGCAGATTGCTGTAGTGCATTTGCTATAACAGACAATTTTCTTAACAATAAATAGGCCTACATTCTAGTTCTAAAATACAGTGATAAGACTTTTTCAAAAATATTATGACAAGTTGGGAACGTATGAGTTGAAGTGTTAATAATTATAGACTTCAAATTCTTTACTGTAAACTCATTTTCTACCAACGTTACACATTTTTCTACATTTACAGATTTACAAGGGTATACAAGTGACATATCCTTGTACGACTTTAGAGTCACTAATGTGCTAATAAAATTTACAGATTCATCCCTGTTATCAGTTATTACTATTAGAGATGAAAAACAGTTTTCACAAAAACGATATACCTATAACTTATTTTGTTTTATTTTGAACAAAACTGATCCCAACAAGTAGTAAAGAGCTTGTTGTTCACTCAAGTTAATATTTCTGTTTTCAATTAAATTACAATTTAGCCTATATCAATTTCCTTTTGCTCACATTCATCTTCACTAGACCTTTCTGCTTCGGGTTTACTTACATCTGTACTTAGAAACTCAACTAATTGTTCAGAATCGCAAACTGCGGAATATCCATGCTCCGTTTATGAGAAAAATTGAGAAATCGTAATGCAGTTTTGAATTATTTTGCATCCGGGATTGGATTTATGGAATGGAAAGTAGAAAATAAATTTTCTAACGCATCCTGCGTCGATCTATCTAGTATAAGATATTTGAAGTTCGCTTTATTATGACAACTTTCTTGAGAATCAAGAACTATTTTTTGTTACCAGTATTATACCAGTTTGGAATGGTTTCTAACGTCCGCTTTTGACCACCTTGATGTTTTCAATTATAAATATTATGTCATTACTTACTTACGGCTTTTAAGGAACTCGGAGGTTCATCGCCGCCCTCACATAAGCTCCACATCGGTCCCTATTCTGTGCAAGAATAATCCAGTCTCTATCATCATATCCCACCTCCCTCAAATCCATTTTAATATTATCCTCCTATCTACGTCTCGGCCTTCCCAAAGATCTTTCCCCTCCGGCTTCCCAACTAACACTCTATAGGCTATGCATTTCTGGATTCGCCCATACGTGCTACATGTCCTGTCCATCTCAAACGTCTGAATTTAATGTTGCTAATTATGTCAGGTGAAGAATACAATGCGTGAAGTTCTCCGTTGTGTAACTTTCTCCATTCTCCTGTAACTTCATTCCTCTTAGCCCCAAATATTTTCCTAATTACCTTATTCTCAAACAACCATATCCTCTGTTCCTCTCTCAAAGTGAGAGTCCAAGTTTCACACCCATACAGAACAACCGGAAATATAAGATTTTTTGACAGCAGACTAGATGACAAAATATTCTCAACCGAATAATAAGAGGCATTTCCCATGTTAATTCTGCATTTAATTTCCTCCCGAATGTCATTTATATTTGTTACTGGTGCTCCAAAGTTATTTGAATTTTTCTACCTCTTCGAAGGATAAATTTCTAATTTTTATATTGCATTTTCATTTCGAATAATATTCTGGTCACGAGATATAATCATATACTTTGTCTTTTCGGGATTTACTTCCAAACCTATCGCTTTACTTGCTTCAATTCCCGTGTTTTCCCTAATTGTTTGTGGATTTTCTCTAACACATTCATGTCATTCGCATTTACAAGAAGCAGTAATCCGTTCAATTCCAAATCCTCTCTGCTATACTGAATTTACCTAATGGCATATTCTAGAGCGAAGTTAAAATGTAAAGGTGATAGTGCATCTCCTTTCTTTAGCCCGCAGTGAAAATATTATGTCATTGAGAAATTAATCATTGAAATATATTCCTCCTCTTGTTTGTGACTAAGTGCTAATTTTGTACATCTACAATTGATTACACATTGATTAACTGCACGACAACACGGCATTCTTCAAGATAACAATGAAATATCGCATTAGAAACCTCTGTTCCTACGCAAGTCTTGCGTTGTACAGTCTTTCCGCAGGAGTAAATATGGCTGCCGCGGCGAATTTGTCGGATCAAAAGAATGCGGTACTCTCCAATATACACTGCTCTGTGTATGGTGGGTGACTAGCGCTCAAGCGGCCGTTTGAGAAGTTACAGGGCGGACAGTACTCCGACTGATCTGGGTAGATCTGTTATAATATATGTAGGTCTAGCTTGTACCTTTGCACTGTACGTGAAACCGTCGACGGAGTTGTATGCAACACCTGAGCCACGTAACGTAAACTACGGCCATCCTCTACCAACGCGACTGCTCTAGAGGCATTCATTGGGCTTAACGTCATCTTAACTTTCTTACATGTTGTTCAAAACTTAGTTCATTATCACAGAATTCCATTATAAGCAAAAAAAAGAAAACTATAGTGTAGTAACTTTGTTTTAGCTGCTTGGGTTTAGGGTTGTAAATTTTAATGGCACAGCAATAAATATACAGTACGGGACAGGAAGTGGCAAAGAGGGTGTCACAAACGACCCAATGGGTACACGTTTCTTCCCAAAACATGAATTAACACTTGCCTAACACAAACAGGTCCATAGAAGCATACAGAAATGTTATAAATTGTATTACAGATTGATATTTCAAATTTATTCAAGTGTTGCGTTTTTTTTTTTTTTTTGCTCGGCAGTGTAGTAGAAGTAATATATGAGCCGTTCAGAGCAAAAGTGGTGTAAATAAAAATTGGGTAATGAGGTTTAAAGTAAAAATTCTGTAAAATACAGCGCTAAGTAGCAATTAATATTCAGTTTATTTAAACAATTAGTAGTCAGTGGATAGCAAGAAGGACATATTAATTGCTACTTTGCGCTGTATTTTACTTTAACTCTCATTAGACTACCCATTTTTGACTTACACCACTTCTGATCTGAACGGCACATATCATTCTTAACATCAGTAATGAACTGACTCATCAGTCATCATTTCACATGGTTTTTTGTGAGTTTTCCTAAATTGCTAGCATCAACCACAAGATTAAATGGAGTTTCCCTTTCAATACTTCAACTTTGGACCCAAACTCTCCTTTCGGTTCTTGGAAGCAAAGGTAAAATCGAATTCCTAAGGTGCCAGCCGATGAAATACGGACATTTAGAGTGTAGCAATGCGTGAAAGAAAATAATGATTGCATAACTGTATGGGTGTTCTTTTCATCTGTCTGTGATAAAATCCTCCACATATCATCTCGTATTCAAATCGAGAGCGATCGGTGGTGAATACGCAGTCAGCATTGCATGGGATTTTAAGAAATAATTTTGTTTATATCTGTCACAAAATGTTTCGTTGTTTCAATTAGTATAGGTTCATCCTGTACCATCTTTTCTTTCTGTTATTTTTCTGTTTTGTTTCTTAAAACGTCGCAGAAACTTTTCACATGCAAGTATCTGATTTTTTGCTGATAATATAGCCTAGTTTTTTAAAATTAAAATCGTGGACAGTTAGGTTCTTTTGACGGCATGCCTTGAACGCATGTAGCATTTCTTTCCTTATTGTGTCCCGTGTGCTTGATTTGGGAGTTTTTAAAAATATTCTATAGTCTTTTTTTTATATACTTCACTGTGCACTTAATTTTTTTTTTTTTTTTTTTTTTTTTTTTTGCTGCAGATGTAATCATATTCTAGTTGTTTCCTAGGGTTTTCAGGCTCTCATACAGTTCCGTATTCTTTCGTACCTGTCAAGAACATTTGCATTTTTTCGTGTGCGGATTACTCAGTTTTTCAGTACTTGAAGGTTCGTATTCACTAGTGGAAGGTGCTGGATCAGATTCTGAATCTACACTTCCTTCATGCAAAGTTTCGCCACTATCCGAATCACTATCGACGTCTAAAGTGTCACACGTTAGAATAAATGTCCTGTTTTCATATTTGCCATGTTAAGTAGTAGAAGTTCATACGCAAATGCTCATCTTCTGCTTCTTCTCAGACTATTTCACATACACATTATCAACTTCCACTTTTAAAATGTTAACAACGCTAATGGGATTAATGCACGTCATAATATAAGATTCGTATTCAATACAAAATGTAAACACAAAAGTAGACCGTTCCTTACGAAAGATACATAAGAACATAACACAAGATAACACAGACTGTCTAGCCATGGACATAACCACATGCAACAGTGAACGTGGATTCAGCCGCAGAGAGGGCGCCGCAATTGCCAGTCACGTTCAGCTCAAGAGAGGAATAAGTCTATGCATTCGAATTTCATGATTTTATATATCGTCTAACAACAAAAAAACACAAAAGCGACTATTACCATGTTATTTACCAAACAAAAATTAGCTTGTATATTTCTTATTCAAATAGCCGCCGCCCAGTTGGAACGGTTCCCTTGGGAGAGGCATTCGCTTTAATTATTATCGCAGAGTAGTGCCAAATCACAGTGGCTGCAGTGAAACCATTGCACGTCGATAAGATAAATGAATGTGTGAAGTAAACATAACCGATATAACTAAGATATATATGTTTAAGAACCATGTAAACTCGAGAAAAGAAAAATGATTGGCTTCAGGAAATCTTCATGGTGGCCATGCACGAAGTTTTTCATCATACTGTCTTCATGATCTCGTTGACTGTTTTTCCTTCCACGTCTTTACAAACAATCTAACCCTATTCTGCTGATACGTATGTCTTTCTACTTTAGACAATGATAGGCTATAGGCTAACTCTCTAAACTCCCTAATATAGGAATTCAGTGGCTGTTCGTGCCCAAAATGTCAGGAGTTCACTATATTTATGATATTACATAGTTTTCCAACAATTTAAACAATGTCCCATTTCTTAAAATTAAAAAAAAAAAAAAAAAATACTACAGTTCTTTAAAGTAGATAATTCCCTTAAATTGATGATGATAATAATGATGATCAATATTTTTGAAAGAGCATGGTGTCTTCATTTTCTGAGCCAAATGGTTTAAATATTACACACCAGTGTATGTCCAGATCGTGTCTTTACTCTTAGCAAATAGCAAACTCGGGAAACAAAATAATTTA
Source organism: Periplaneta americana (assembly GCF_040183065.1). NCBI lineage: Eukaryota > Metazoa > Arthropoda > Insecta > Blattodea > Blattidae > Periplaneta > Periplaneta americana. The sequence goes on from NC_091128.1 coordinate 39,006,886, forward strand.
TTTGTAGATGTTTCGCCGCTTTGCTTCTCTGACATCAAGTTGTTATGATGTCATACTTGTGAACAAGAAATTTGTTATGCTCAACAACTTAAGGCAGATGGCTTGCGGAACCGAAGGCTACTGCACTCGACTCCCACTGAATACCACACTCAAAGTTATCAGGATTTCTGACATCACCGTTATAATATCTTATAATGGAAAAAGAAGACTAACTGTACCTCGTTTCCAACTTCCTTAACATTTTATTGTGTAGCTAATTTCCCTAGTTATACTTAATTTTGCTAGTATCACTTGTTTTACTTGTTATATTGCTTTTAATCAGGATATATAGAAAATCTACTCACTTTCTCAATTCGGATTCAAGATTAAATTAATTGCAAACATAACTATACTTGATTTATTGAATTTACTACTTACTTACACAAAATAACTACCTTCGTTCGTTCGTTCGTTCGTACGTCCGTCAACCGATGCCATAATTTCTTCCGAATTTTCTTGAAATATCTTCTGCAATCTAGACGGTGAACAGCCAACCGTAATCGAAAATTAAAGAGATCCTCACGAACTCAGAGCAACGGGTTTTGTATTCTCAACAGCAGCAATTCACTTTCAGTAGGCAAAATACCCTTAAGACGTTTATGCCTTAAGAAAAACAATAGTGTCAACATAATTAGGACAATACGAAGACGCATGTCGGATTATATTTAACAGTAGTAACGTTGTAAGTGAAAACAATGCAATTCCGCTGAGGAAAATAGTTCTGTTAACGTTCCCGGCATCGATAGTCAATTAGAATTAAACACGACCATACTTAAAGAAAAAATCAAAGGGTGTTAAATCTGGAGACCTAGCGGCCATTCTCCTGGTCCACGCCGAGCAATCGAATGTCCAGAGAACTGTTCGTCCAGTCTGCTGCAACATTTCTGTGGTTTAACCTACCAGAATGAACAATGATATCAATTCTTTGCTATTTCGATAATGTCATCACGAAAATCAAGAAATTTGTTACAGGAAAGCTTCAAATACTCACAACAATGCATTGAAACTGTCACAGGTTAACCAAACATTATAGCTGGGAAAGTAAATTACAAGAATTGCATAAAAACACCTTTTCCAAAGCTTCTTTAGTACTGTACCATGTTACAAAATATCTGTAGATGCAGTATTAAATAACTATTGTTTGTGTCATTATTGCGATTAGAGATATCTCAAAACGGATTGCACCATCGTTTTTTCTGAAAATTCCACATGATTTTGAGTACATATATGACTCCTTTTCCATTTAAAATTTCAATATTGTATTCAAAATGGTGGCTTTTCAGATAGCTGAGGGCTAGAATCGAATGTGTCACTAGTAGAGCATTTGGTCTTCGGTAACACAAATAGTAACCGAAAATCAAGCATATGGAAGATATTTATATAGTTAAGACTTTTGATTCACCCTGTACAGTTATTTAAATAATTAAATTGTTTTTCCAGCGGTTCTCTGAACCACTGAATACATAGGACGCACCACCACTGCAGGAAATAAGCACCAGTTGTCCGCGATTTTCACCGGCGTGCATGTGGACAGGAGACTGCCAAAGCCTTGTGTCGTAGCTAAAAGTTTTATGATATCAAACGAATGTTAGGGTGTTCGAATCGCGCTGATTGCTTGATTTTTATAAGTTTTTAAACAGTCTCTCGTGATATTAATTTTATTCCACTATCGGTATCGTCATCGTCATAATTTTCCCACAATTTGTCTTATTAGCATGTAAATTTACTGAGCTGCCAGAAACAAAAATACTCATGAGCATAATAAACAATCTCACGTTTGACTGACACTGCATCGGTGTGCTTCTGGTCGACTAGTTTGTTGTTGTTAGCAAGCAGAAATTGGTTTTTAGGCTTGACGAGTTTTTAACTTTGATAAAAGGAAATGGTGCTATTGAAGAATAATAAAGACGATAAATTATACTTTGAAGTGACAATGAAAAAATGAAAATTTTACTTTAACTTACACTAATAGCCTTCCTTATCCAACGATTCTGTCTGGACTTCATGGTTTATTAGCTAAGATAACCAGTGTAGAGATTATTCTCTCATGTCTTTTCGATGTAAAAACTTCATTTTAATTAATTATTCTATTTTCTCCTTCTTTGAAATAGTTGAACAAATTATTTCAAAATTACAGTAATTAAATTTACGTACTAACACTTTTATGTGCATTTCATTTCAGTTTCTTCTATTTTACATTTCGTCATTAACATTTTTATATTAACGTTATGCAATAATTCCAGTTGTGAAAAACACCAAAAAAATACTGTACACTATGAGTTTTATTTAAAGAGAAACAAATGTTAAAAGGATTAGGTAAACTGTAATTAGGCTAACTTTATGACGATGTTACTAAACTCTAATATTTTAAATATTTTGTATTAACACCGTTCATCTTTACGGTGTGGAATACGTAACTATAAGGCTAGACATATATAATTTAGATACTAAGTACAGAGGACTGACCTGGCTTATGCACTGTAACTCTTTCAATCTTATAAATAATATAATTATGCTTCCGCGAGTAGTAAGAATTATATTATCTTTTTCTATTCTAGTATAAGAAATCGCTCACAAGAGAGGGCATTGATTTTCATATTGAATGGACACTCAAAGTAAGCTCTTTTCAGGGCTAGGTACATCAATTTCCAAAAAATTATAACAAAAAATAGCATATTCAAGAAACATACAATTCCCATTTAGACCTACCATAAATTAGAATCAGGATATAGATTATCATCATCGTCCTTGCAGGTAGGCCTATTAGCCCTAGTGTCCTGTTACGGTCTGCGCCCATCTTTTCAGGGGGCGTCCCAAAGATCGTCTTCCATGTGGTATATAGCGGAGAATTTGTCTTGGGAGTCTGGAACGATCCATCCTATTGACATGGTTAAGCCATTTTTGTCTATAGTGGTTGAGATGTTCATAAATAGGTGTAATTTGCAATTCTTGTCTAATTAGTCAATTCCTTTTTTGGTCAAGCAAGCTGTAGCCGGCAGTCCTCCTTAGAAATCTCATTTCCGCAGTTGTTAGGCGTTGAATATCTGAGTTTCGGACAGTCCAGGCCTCACTACCATACATGAGGACAGGTCTTGCTACAACTTTATATGCTTTTAAGATGGTATGTTTTTGGGTTTTCGTGGTTGTGAAAACCTGGTTGATGGTTCTTAAGGCTCCATTAAAATATTGAATATTTTCAGATATAGGCCTATCAGTAACAGATAAATAAGTCATATTATAACCTAATTATTTAAATGAGTTTACCTGTTCTAACGTATGGGTTCCAATGCAAATTTTACTCCTACCTGGCTGTTTACCTTGGAACGCCATAATTTTTGTTTTGTTTGGGGAAATTTTCATATTGAAATTTTGTGCTATTATATTCAGGTGATGTATTGAGTATTGCAGTTCGTCTTCATTTGTAGGAAAAAGAACCTACCTGATCGTCTGCATATAATAATGTATCTAGAGTACAATTTCGGAAGAGCGGGATGTTTCCATGAATTGTTAGTCGCCAATGTCTGATGATGCAGTTGATGTATATATTGAATAAAAGTGGTGACTGTAAATTACATAATTGTGTAAGATAGAAATTTAGTTAATACTTTATTATATCCAAGCTCAATCTGCAACATGATGATATTATGTATTACTGTTAGTAGTAGCCAGCGGCGTAGCTCAGTCGGCTGCTGAACGGAGTTCGCTCGGACGTGGGTTCGTTTTACTTGAAAGTTGGTTTTACTGCAGCGGTCACTGAGTGGACAGAAGTGCAGACAGCTAATGCTGGACGTCCAACTGTGACGATCAGATAATGCCAAACCACGCCATGAAGACACTTCAGAGACATTGAGATAGATCATTACCGTCTTAATCTCGGCACTAGAACGAGGTGGTATGGTCGGCACCACGCTGCGATTGTCTTTTGCCTCCGGAAAGAACCCGGTATTCATCTAGAATGATTCACCATGAAAAACCTGAGCAGTTACTGAAAAGATGAAAACAAACTGAAGTCTATTCGAGACAGAAATATTATTTTCTCAATCATATTATGTGGTGTGCGTCATGTGTTAGTGAAACAAGGAAAGTTACACTTTGACAGAAGAAATGCAGCAAAATTATCACTGACATTATATGTTTTTATCACTTTTCGCGAAGTCGAAAGGAGTTTCTTACAGTAAAGTATTGCTTAAGTGATCACTTCACTTCAATTTCCGCTATTTTCACATAAGCACATTCGCCTTTATAAATAGGAGACCTTGTATATTATTCATTATTGACATAATATATGAAAATTAATTAAAATAATTTATAAATGAAGTGAAGACACCAGGAGATCAAACTTATAGCAGCAAAGAATGAAGGCAAACGAGAGACGAGGAAATAAGAAATAAAGAACATAATATTACTATGAATGCCACAATAAGTTCTTACCTAGTGTAACAGAATAATGCAATAAATGCGAGTGCAGCTGGAAAAAGGATACAAAAGAAATGTACAAAGAAAAGAACGTCATTTTATATCGATGGCTAAGAGATGATACGTCGTATCTACAAAAATTATTTAGTTTAACTGCATTATATTATTTATCATTATGTTTACAAAATTGGACAGTTAACTAATATTTTGTCCTCGAGTAGAAGACCTTGCGAGGTAGAAGCATATATAAAAAGTCTGTCTATTTTGAGAGAAACTAAGGTACCTGAGAGTGTTAAGTCCCAGCATATTATAAGGCCCACTACCTAGTTTTGGCATTAGTTACACAAAAGAGAGCAACCGCTCTTCAGGCCTTTTCTTCTTGCATTCGAGTGAGGCATAAAGAAATTAAATTCTCGTTCTTGTTTGTAGCTGACTGGTTGCAACAAGTTATGTGATTATTTATGCTTTCTTCAAAAATGTTTGCAAAATTTAAGTTGATATTTAATCGTTTTACTGTGTGTTGTTAATATAATGTTAAATACACGTTATTGTGTAAACTTTAAAAATTTGAGGCTACCATGAAACTTTCGCTAATGAGCATATGAGCAGTTCATAAATTAAAATTGGCGCGAAGTAACAGAGCAGGCTCATGAAATAAATACGTAGAAACGCCCACAAGTTCATAGAAGTCCCTGCACTATAAAGTTCAAACTCTGAAGCACAAACTTTCATGCAAGAAATGAAACAAACGAAAGGCTGACAGTTCCCAATGCAGAGAGAACATTGGATGAACCATCAATTTCAGGATTTATAAACATCCAAGGGACTCGAATGAGTTCTGTCTGCGAAGAAAATTGTTTTAGACATGCATATGTGTGTCTCTTGTGAATATTGGGTGCACGATGAATGTGTAGGTCTCACTGAGGAAAAAATTGAAGGCTTTGTATGTCCAAATTGTGTTCAATATTTATATTCTTTATTGTGGCCTTATTATCTGTCATAGCAGGATATAAGGCTCAGTGACATGATGTGAATTTTCATTGCTCAGAGCATTTATGTGTCTGAATATTTATTTGAAGTAAACTATTATAGGATAAATGTAAAAGTATGCTATTCCATTATTTAAAAATTGCTAAACGTCCCCATTTCAAAGAAAGAACATTTTATTCCTTAGGTGGGCCTTATTACCATCGGTTACCTTAATTGCAGACCTCGGGGGTAAATACTGATAAGCATCAAAATTGAGATCGACAGTTTTCTGGTTGTTAACAGCCTATTAGTCACATTATGTTTGATTTGATTAAATAATTATGTAAATATGTTAACAAATTATTGGATTATGCTACTTGAAATATACAGCAATCTTCTTGCGTTTGCAGTAAAAATTAAAATGTATGCAATTTGTATATGTGGATTATCATTATTTAACCGCCAAGTCTTCAATTTTTTTAACAATTTTCTAATTCACCTGCAAATTCACAGATACGAGGTGTCACTTCTTAGCCATGGATATATTATGTCAACTGAATGTTAAGATACTACCTAATTCTTACTAATTGCAAATGGTCTTTGGAAGTAAAGAACAACTGATATAGAAACGAAGAACTGTAACTAAGAATGTGACAAAATTTGATTATTATAACATTATTATTCATTACGTATTATACTACAACTACATCTTCATGGAGGCTTTCACAGCCTCAGGTAAAGAGTTGTAAAATGGAACGCTAATATATATATATATATATATATATATATATATATATATATATATATATACAAGACTAACATTGTTTCACGTGGAAGAGTCTGAAGATATTTAACTGAACATTATAAATGAGTAAATAACCATGAAGAGCCCTTGTCCACAAGGTATTGAGGTTGGGAATGGCAGGGCGGAACTCGACGTGCAGCCACCTCCTCGTGGTGAGTTCTGGGTTGTTTCATTTCATAGTGAATGAAACAAGCAAAGAGCTGCATTTTTACTGTAAGTACATTAATTTTAACTATTTATGATGTTTAGAAAAACTCTACTGCAAGAAACAATTTGATTTTTTCATATAACACTGTATAAACAAACCAGCGTCACAATAGCCCTGCCAAGACTCTGGAATTCGTTACCTTCTAGCATCAGGGACTGTCGAAATAAAATTCAATTCAAACGCAAACTTACTAGGCACTTGGTCAGTAATTGAGACTCGTTCAGACATGGTTTCTTGTAAATAGTTCTTTTAATCTACCACAAAATATCTCAATATCCGGTAATTTCATCACTATAGAATTTTGTTATTCTAGGTTTAATTTGTAATTTAGTAAATACAAAAATATTCTTTGTTCTTAACTTCTATGATAAAATGTCTAGCTTTCATTAATCAGGTATTCTTGTCGCACTTTAATTTTTATTGTAATTGTAATTGTAAATTTAATATTAATTGTAATCTTATTGTTCATGTTATAGTTGTAATCCCCTGGTAGAGGGGCAGAGAAGGCCTGACGGCCTTATCTCTACCAGGTTAAATAAATAAATGTAATTTAATCTAATCTAATCTACATCGACACATACTTTCTCACCGAATGTTTCACTACTTCACAAACATGCACATTTCTACTGAAAATGATGTAACCATTTATAATTTATTTTCTTGCACTAGCATTCGAGGGACATGTGTAAATGAGATAATTTTAGTAAGTACCAAATTCATTGGATGAAAGTTCATATTCTGGATTATTGATAACCACGAAATTAAGAATTTATTTCAAATAATGCAACGTATGTTTTCAATACGCGCAGTTCCCCAAGAAAAGGAACGAGACGATGGAATATTCTTAAGTCCCAGATGTAAGACACTGCGCATGATCGGACACCAGAGCACTGATACACAAGGTAACGAATATTGAGTTACTTAAATTCAGACAATTTGGTTTGTTGCTAGAATCGTTCCGAAATTCACTTCAAAAACTGCAAAACATATGGCAATATCACGTAAATAATAGATAAGTATATGCAGTAGATAAATAGTGTAGTTAAATCGACATTTGAACCTTCATGACTAGAACGACACACCGCGCAGAAATGAAAGCTTTCGTGTTGTCTCAGTAGCCAGAACCTAAGACTTCTGTGTCTTGCCCAGAAGAGAGCGGGTTCGATTCTTAATCTATAACAAAGTTTTTTTTTTTTTGTCTGAATAACGTTGAAATATAGTTTTACAGAGTTCTCAGATTAAGTGTTAATGATCGCAGACAATAGAAAATTACAAATTGAGGCGGTAGCCTGAAAAGGGGCCCATGGGTCTATAGGCCCTTTTTCGGGAGAATGTTTAAATCGAGTCTCCGTGTTAAAATCTACTTGCTTACTTAGTTTCGTTTCAATATCTTGTACACAGAGGGCAGGGTAGCTAATTGAATGAACCCATCGACTCTTGCGTAGTTGTGAAATGCAGCAAACATCGACACAGTCAGTTTGAGGCAGGCTCTGCAGGCAGTATAATTGTGTTGTGTGTAGCAGTTGTGATCTGTGTGCGATCTGAATTGTTTCAAAATGGAATGAAATGAACATAAACGAAAAAAGGGGGAGAGGACATAAAAATGAACTTAAAACGGGAAGACAGAAAAATGAACAAACATGATATCACGTATGTAACTTCGAAAGGTGCTATTGTTGATGGTAAGTTTTTGCACCCATTACCTCCTGCTGCCAGAAGGAATGTTTCTCCAAGTTCACTGCTGATGAAATATTTTACAGTGGGCAAACAAAGTTACTGCAGGATGCTACAGTGGCAGGCTCATTATAAAAAAAAAAACTTGTCATAAATGTAACTTAAATTCCAAAAGTAAGTCGTGAAAATGTAGGGACATATTCTCTGCGTCGAAGTGGTGTTCAGCTAGAGGTATGTCGTCAAAAGATTTTGGAAATCTTCAAAATGTTTCCCAAAAAACTGAGAGTAATACAAGGGAAAATATTTAAAAGTGAAAGATTTGAGGGATAAAGGAGTTCCCATGAAAACAGACCATATAAAATTAACAACAATATAATGGGATTTACTGCAGTCATACCTGCAATCGATTCCACATAGCAAGATCCTTTATTGTCCACTAACCCAAACCTAAACATCAAGATTATCTTTGGGTTATTCTGCGATTATTACAAAGAAAAGACTGTGAAAAACTGAATGTGAAGTGCAAAACATATTGAAGAGAGAAGAGTTAGAGTGGGAGAAAACATCAATGTAGGCCTACTTAGTTGATTCCCAAAGTGAGTGTGAGTCCATCAAGGATGTGCCCTGAAGTGTAAACTGCACTGAATGTGAATCGAGATTAATCTATACTAATAATAAATCTGTAGCCGAAATTTTTCTGGTAATTTTCGATTTTCCAAAAATAATTGGTCGTAACATATATAATTAACCACCCTGAAACCGAAAATCGCATTTTTGAAATGTTTGTTTGTATGTCTGTCTGTATATTTGTTACCTTTTCACGCGATAATGGCTGAACCGGTTTATATGAAAATTGGAATATAAATTAAGTTCGTTGTAACTTAGATTTTAGGCTATATGGCATTCAAAATACTTTATTTAAAAGGGGGTTATAAGGGGGCCTGAATTAAATAAATCGAAATATCTCGCTTATTATTGATTTTTGTGAAAAATGTTACATAACTAAAGTTTCTTTACATATTATTTCCGATAAGTTTTATTCTTTACAAAATTTTGACAGAACTGATATTTAATGAGATAAATGAGTTTTAAAATTAAAATAACGCCATCTAAGACGGTGCAATGAATTAAGAACAAATGACTTCGTCTATAAGGGGCCTTGGACAACAACAATCTATACAGGGGCCTTGGACATCAACAATCAAAAGCTATTAAACATAGCCTACAGAGAATGTTTCTGTGTTTGTATGAAGTAATATCAGAAGCTAAATTAACCTATTTGTATAATTAATTACATTATTTCACCATTGGAAAGTGTAGTTTCTCTAGATGGACATAATCCTATAATGTTATTACAGTAACGTCTGAGTAAATCGAGGACAGGTAAGATTAAAATAGCTTCTTATGCACAGAATATTTGATAGGCTATTTTGTACATTCGTTTTCTGTATGTCTTAAAATAATATTTATGTACACTCATTTTAATCTCAGAGAATTAACGAACAAGGAGAGTGTACTGATTTAGTATGCAGTAATAGTACGTTAGGTTAGCAATCCATTATTTTATAATTCAAATTTTAACTATGCTCAATTGAATCGTGTTAAAATACATAAAATATATATGCGATAAATGAAATGCAAAAGAAATTGGGTAATGAGCGAAGCAGATTATCTTGCGCTGTTGTAAAAGTTGTTCCCTCGATCAAACGTCCTATTTTAATTATGTAATTACTTTATATTTATTTCTAACAGGTGCAGCGGAGCGCACTGGTACGGCTAGTATTAAATAAATAACTTGTAATCTGTATTCTGTACCCAATAGATATTCTTGATTCTTACGTATTCGGTACAATTTATGACGTAACTATGAGATATATGTAAGAAATATAATTTTTCTAAAATTATTAACAAATCGTAAACCTCTGTAATGTGCGCCGTTCAATGATTATATCAAATTTTGCTAAAATATAATCATACTGAAAGTGTTTTGATAAAATAAACTTGTTCTCTCGAAAAAGGGCCTATAAAATACTTCAATAAAATATATTCTTTTATTAACACTATTAAATTCGGAATATATTATTTAACAAAAACTTGTAGACCAATATTATTGTAACAGTATGAAAATTGTTATGTTGATAAAAGTGCATCCAAATCGCAATAACATACAAATAAATTTTTCAATCATTGTTTTCTCCAAACATGACTTTTGCTTATGGGCCCTTTTTCCGGCTACCGCCTCAATTATAAAAGATTACAAATGCTAATAGTGTGCAGCTTAAAAGTAGCGACGTGTGACAAGGTTCTCAGGGTTGCAGTCGCAGCATTTTTGATATCTGTTTTGTTAAAATTTAGCAGCGGTTGCGAACAGTGTTGCCACCCAAATGTGCCAATAATACATTATATTATTTTAATATATTTCAAGAAGAAGAACAAGTCATTCATAATCATAAGTAATGCCCTGATACTGCCTTTATCAGCGGAATCGTGATAAGGAAGGTAGTAAATATAACAGAAGTACGAGGCCAAACTTAGAAAACCAGACAAACTTGGGATGACGGGCACGTCCCATGAGATTGGAATTGACTCCCACAATCTGAATCATCACTTGTACTTATAGAAATTGTTAAAGAGGAATCTTGTATAAAAATCCAGAATTTTAAGGATTGAAAGGCAATATAACGAAGGTCCATTTTGAATCTTGCGTACACTACTTTTAACACTTGAGAATATGATAATGATTAACTGATTAAAACTCCCTCGTAAGCTCCGCCCCTCCCGGGATTCCTGTGTGAAGTTTGGCGGGCGGCGAACCCTGTTCCGCCGGTTGGAATCGGTTGCCGTCCTCGGTCCGTGATCTTCATGACCTTGATTGTAAGAGGGCCTAAGTTGGTCCAAGGCCGGTGTCCATGCCTGACTGAGCTGGAGTCCACTATCTCTGTTAAAGTTATGACAATTCCCGGCCCCGGATTGGCCGATCCGCCAACCAATCCCGTTTCACCTGAGACAGCCTAACATCTATATTACCTTTCGACTTTCTGTTCGGACATCACTTCCCTGAAGATGGCTGCAGAGATAGCAGTCGAAAGCTTGGAGCATTCCAAAATCTTAACTCGGCTGATATCCCGCGAAAACATATTAGCGAACCAACGCCGAGAAAGCCTCAAATCATACATACTTGCCGTATATAGCCTATCGATTGTAACAATAACAACATCCGTGGTTAGTAAGGAAGGCTGTGAAATATCACATAAACTGCAGTTTCACTATTTTCTTGTAGTATTCCTGCTAATGTTGTAAAATAAAAGTATATGAATAATTTAATATCAATTCATATAAAATAATAACGTCAACATGTTATAAAAGTCGTATTTATATATTTTTAAAAAACTAGTCTCAATCCCAGGAAAATAGCTTTCCACCTCGCCATGACTGCTAAAGTCCTCGAAAACCAATATAATTTCTTATCGAAATTTCTTTTGCAATCCAGTGTACTAGACTGTCATCTACAGCTTCTGCTCACTGAAGTTAGTTTCATTTTTCATTAAAGAATCCACGTTCACCACTCATCAAGTAACAATGCCGTCTTCAACAATGCAAATGTAATAGTAAACCGCAATTACGAGTTTTTATTTCATTTAAAGCAAGCAAAGATAGCGCTTTGTGAAGGGAATATGTATTGAGGAGCTCGGTTCGATTCCCATAGGACAACCAGGATGAACCTCTTCCCACTAAGGCAAGCTTTCTAAGTTATATTACGATTCCTACTTGAAAACTGCGATAACAAGTAGGGAATAAAAACATTTAGGTCTTGTAGCGTCAATGGCGATTCTAGGAATATATATATATATATATATATATATATATATATATATATATATATATATTACTGGGGGCTGATAATTAAATCTCGAAAAGTCAGGCACATTTAAAAGCACTACGGAAAGAGTGACGCAATATAAAAATTATTCAGGACAATGAGGATTTACGGTTTTAATACATTACATTGTTTTATTACCATCATTCATTGTCAGTAAATATAAAAAAAAATTAAATGTTGTAATGCAGCGCTTCTGAAAGTGTGGATACTCTGAATCGTAAATTGTATTTAAATAGCATTTAAAATTTGGAGAATAGACTACTGCAAAATGTTACAAAGTCACAAAAATACGAATCAATACAACATCAAACATCACCAATAATAATTTTTATAATATAATCGTATTATTACAAAATAAATATTAATAATTATTATATATCATTATTAATATCATCAATACATTAAAGATCTAAAAAGAAATATTATATTAAATTTCTCAGTTCCATATCTGGACTCTTGAGTATTTATCCATGAAAACAAATTACCGAAATAAGCTAAATGCAGAAGGAGAAAAAGGTTTTAGCTTTCCATCTACGCCGATGATCACTAGTTGTGTTAAATTAAATTCCAAGCGTTCCGAGAATTTTAGGCGGCTTTTACAAGTATTTCAGAAATTTTAAAACAATTCCAGGAATCTATATGTAATTCAATGATTCGATCATCGCTGTTTATTGCAGTATTGTAGGTCTAGAGAGACTCTACAAGCGACAGAGAAATATTTCAGAGAAAGTGAACTCTAAAAGTTTCATACAATCCAATCATTCAGGAATAAGAGTAATTTAATTGCGTCAATCATGGGACACCCTACATTATTTTCATTTATAGCCCTTCAAACTTCACCCTCGTCGATTAAAATTTTACTATTTACTATTCCACATTTTCGAAATTTTCTAGGGAAAAACAGGAGCTCATGCAGTGGGAATGACATGCAACCCATGCAGTGGGAACCAGCATCTGGCTACACCAGGATACCAGCAATGTATGGGAATTAATACTGGTGGACTAAATGTTTCGTCAACAAGGTAAGACCTTGCGGCTTTCATTTTCTTTTCTAGGTCAAGTAATTGAATTAGCATGAACTGTTACTCCAGCAATATTCCTGGTCCGCACTGCAGTAGCAGGGAACTGAGGTTTGAGATTGTTTACCTCTAGAAATATAAGGCTTTTGCTCTGAGAAATATTCATGTTAAATTATTGCATTTTCGTAACGTCTTGAACGGGAAATTCTCTTTAATTTTTTTAATGAATTTGTACAGATATTTTGATAGCTTGCATATTCGAATGTGTGGAAATATTTAGATTTGAAAGACGATAAAACATTATGTTCTTCCGTAAAGGGTTTTGTGTCTTTTGGGGTTTATGCAACATGAACTATTACAAACCGCGTAGAAAATAATCACGAGTACAATACGGAAACAAAAATTGGAGCTCCCTTATTATCAAAGTTCCGCTTAAAACACACTGCGCATGTGCAGTAAACAAAAGCTCCTGTATATATGTTACTTGTCGACAATCGTGCGAAATTGTTGCCTACATACAGGTGGACTTCCATCAAGAATCGCTCCATGAAAGAATTTCGAGAAGATTGAGTACTCAGTGTGTATGAGAATGCGTAGCACTTCTTTTTATAACGATTTTGTTGAGACGGGCTGTTCGCTCTTGTAGCCCCTGTTCACTCTGCTTAGCATTTTCCTGGAAATGCAAGTGCTGTAATTTTAACTATGATTTTTCTGGCGTTCACAACAAATATAGAAAGACGAGAATAAGATCATTCCAGTATCCATGTTAAACAGTGTAGCGTGTACATAAATTTACAATACGAATAGTGACCATCGTGGAGACTTGCAATGTCCAAAGATTACTGGACACCGCATAAAATAATCTTCACACGTAATTTCACGTCCACATCAAATGTGAGCTCTGTTAGACATATTTTCGCTCACGGAACCAAGAGCCAACGCGCTTTCGCAGTACAATCAAAATTACCCCATGTCTAACTTTGTGCCACCCACTCCACATGAATATAAAAATTAAAGTTGAAACTTTTCGTTTTTCAGGATTTTATTAACCCTATAAATTATTACTTTAATAAATCATATTCAGTTCACGATTATTTCTTAGTAGGGTCTGTTTCAAAATTTCTCTTATAATTGAACAAATTAATAATACTGAAGTACTCGTATTAGTTCCATTAATCTTGATACAAATTTAACTTCATCTTGTTCCTGTTTTGCATCTATGTATTCCGCAAACTGAAAATTAATTAATGGCATTTGTGAACTTAAAAATGGTGTCGTTCTAACAATCTTAATATTAATGTAGACAGAACATCATGTTTATTTCTTTTACTAATAGTGTTATTTTCACGCATTTACCGTTTCAATGGCATGAATTTAGTCTTAAATCATCCTGGAAGACCAATTTTTTTGGTTTCATATTCGATAATGATCTTAGTTGTCTTTTCACATTGATGATCCTTATAAAGCCTTAGACTCAATAAGGGGGGCAAAGGCTAATTGGGATTTCCTGGTCTCTGATCGGGTCAAAAACCCTGATGGAACTGATATTTAACCCTTGCGGTGAATTTCGGTGAAGTCCGGAGGGCCTAATTAGTCAAATCCACTCTCCTCACCTCCACGCTGGGGCCCCCTGGGATCTTTTAAGATGCGAAAGAGAGAGTGGTGTGCGGAAAGCAGTGGAAAGCTGCCGCATTCATTATCACAAGAATAATTTGCAAGTATATCATGATGAGTTCGTCCCTGGTAAAAAACTCCGGACGTAAACTATCCCCCCGATCGGATGTCCGGGTGGGGGATACTAGGGAAGGACGCTTCATGATGCAAGCCAACGAAGAGAAGAAAAGAAGACCGATGTCTACCGGATCGTGGAATGTGCAGACTTCAAATCTACCAGGTAAGTTGGAAAAATTGAAGGAAGTAATGAGTCTCGGAAGTTGTTGAAGTATCATATTTTTTCTTAGATAACACAGACAATGCAGGATACAATATAAACTCGTTTCACTTCAGCGCGAACCAACATAGCCTGCTTTTATTTTGCGTTTATTTGAATATTTAAAATCTTTTTTGGTTTACGGGTTTTTTAGGAAATGTTCTACTTTTTGGTGCATTATTGTCCTTTTCTTCTTTTGAACGGAGTTTTTTTTATGGTGTAAACATAGTCTACATTCCAGAACCTACTGTAGGTTGAGTCATGCAGAATTTTGCCTTATGGTTGCAACAGCCTTAACTCCTGATCACGTGTGTAACGTGATAGCCCCCATTCAACACAAAAAACAAATACTGCAGCCACAGTCCTCGCAGTCAGCATATGTATCTTACAAGTGAAGACACTATTGACAGAGAAAGTGCTGCTTCTATAGCAGTTTCTCAAGGCTTGCTGGCTGATTATCATCGTACCACAATCTCTTCACACGCATGCAAAATAGCCGCATACTAGCCATTCCAACACATAAGACATCATCGTGTTCTTCATACACAATCTCGCTATCGCGCTTGTGGAATACTCACCCAGTGGCATCAGAAATCTGTTCCTCCATCCACTGTTTGAGTTGCTTGAGAAACTTCTTGAACTAGCAACTAAAACTTACCCTAGTACAAGCCCTAGTAATGCCGCACTTCGATTATTGTGACGTTTTGTTAAGTGACCTAAGTTCTGAACTGTCAGTCATGTTACAGCGAGTTCAGAATATGTGCGTCAGATACGTGTGCAACATCCCACGATATGATCACATATCACCGTCCTTCGCAAGTCTTTCGTTGCTCCGACTTAAATAACGTAGAACTTTACACTCCTTGTCTTTACTCTTTCGAATTCTGCACACCTCAACACCAAGTTACCTTTCGTCTCGTTTCTCTTATCTATACTCTAACCACAACGTAAATACCAGATCACTTAGCCTATCTGTGGCACGCTAAGTATACCTCTTCATAGAACATCTTGTTATGCATCTTTTACAGTATCCACCTCGCGACAATGGAATTCCTTGTCACAAAATATTATGGGCTGCAAGACAATAAACACTTTTAAAAACAGCTTAAAAGATAACCTTCTTAGCATTTCACTCCAATCATACTGATTTAAACTATCACGGACTACATTGTTACTTATTCCTTTAGACATGCATCCAGATAGCGTTTTTCAAAATTGTTTCATAATAATCTCTTTCTATCATCTAACATTATTTGAAATATATTAACATTCTACGTATTTTAGCTTACTTCTGCTACACAGTTTGTATTTCAGTGCTTAAATAATAGTTCATAGTATTTTGTTGTTTAATTCGTAAATAACTCTTGCACACATGTAACTCTTATTTAAATCAAATTTTTGAATTGTTTGTAAGTTCATACATATGTAGGCCTATGTATACTTTTTGCTGGTTGAGTGGAAGAGAAGGCCTTACGGCCTTAACTATGCCAGCTAAATTAAATTATTATTATTATTATTATTATTATTTTTATTATTATTATTATTATTATCATCATCATCATTATCATCAGAGACTGTCAGAATTAAACAGTATTCAAAAATTAATTTAGTAAGCTATTTTTACTGGGTAGAGTACAATGTAGTAAACTGAGTATTCTAACTTTATTGTAAATGTTTCGAAATTGTTACTGTTTCATTTACATTAAAATCTTACTTATTCAAGCCCGTGTCCCTCCAATAACGTTCATTCATCGTCGTCTCTACACATGTAATATTTCGATAATAAAACCTGTAGCATGCCAAAACTCCCTTGTCGGTATAAAATATCTTATGGAACAGCAGAATTAAATAAGAGAGAAATTCTCTAATATTTATCACTGTATGAAGTCAAAACGAGTAGTAACCCACCCTGGAATATTACCTATGTATAAGTAGGCAGATTGCATTCTTATAAAATATTATAATTTCTACGTATTTGTGTGTCAGCATTTAACACTTGTACAGCTATAAAATAGTAATCAATTTTTTACTCGTAAGTATTAATGAAGTGAATAATAATAATAATAATAATAATAATAATAATAATAATAATAATAATAATAATAATAATAATATCTTAAATGTAGAAGATGTGAAAACGTTCGCATCTTTTTTTGTATCAGTATTTCAACGTATTCGCGCGTTTGGATATTGTCGTGCGACGTCATAAAAAATGGCCGACAGGCACGACAAGAAGGATAATTTGCCTTGGAAACACTATGGTTTGCTATTTTGAACGAATGTTTCAGGATTGCTGCGAACTGCGGTTGGAGTTTTCAAAGCAGGATCTGCGCTCGCGGGACACCGTGGATTTGCGGGAGGCGCAACACGGATGTCCTTAGGGAGGCCAGGGCTGGTGAGACTTATTACAATGACTGGGATGGCGGGAATAGGGGGGTATTATCTGTGAAAGAACGGTGGTCTGGCGGACAGGGATGAAGACTCCGCGACGCCTGATCCACCTCCCTCTTCATCCACAAAGTCAGACCTCCGGTATCCCACACGATTTCGTTATTTTTACATACCCCCCACACCAATAGGTTCAATGGCGGTCAAAGAACAGTCATCACCACAATCCCCATCACCTTCACCTCCATCTCCACCGCCACCGCCACCGCCAGCTCAGTCTCCGCCTCCGCCTCCGCCTCCGCCTCCGCCTCCGCCTCCGCCCCGTTCTATCCTGAAAAAGGATAAACAAGAAGAACGGGATCCCGATCGTCCCAAGAAGAAGGTCCAATTTGACCTCTCCCCGAAGTACCGGCACTATTCACCTCGACGATCAGAGGACGAAGACTGCAAACCCCCAGAAAAAGAGTCTCTCCGCGAGTTCTATGTACGAGTTATGGGGGAGGAGTACATCAGGAGAAAGGAACTCGGATTACCAAGCAGTTCAGAGGAGGAAGACTAGCCCCAAAGGCAATAGGGAGAAACAGCGTGAGAAGATCGCCAAAAAACCAGAAAAGAACGCCTGTCCCGGAGACAAAGGTAAGAGATTACGTATCGAACTTAGATAATAATGTACTCCTGCCTCTATCTTGTAGCAGCTTCTGTACTCTGACTACTTAGATCAGCGGCTTCCAGCCTATAGGGTGTCAGGATCCTTAAAGGTTCATATTTTATTTTAACGGACTCTCTAAAATGTTTAGTATAATTTAGGCCCTCAAACTTGTTCTACTCGTTAAATGTTTGCGTGGTGTAGTGAAGTAAGCATCCTTAATAGTATGTATGGAAATTAAATTTTAGTTTCAGCTTTAAATATGATCTGAAATCAACATATAAACATAATTTGCGTTGTGCAATGTTTTCTGAGAAAAATGCAATTATATATATATATATATATATATATATATATATATATATATATATATAACTGTAGACAAGTTTAGTTCAACATTAAATTTATTCTCTTGCGAGTACTAAATCGACGTTTTAATTCTAAGAAGAACAGTTGGACGAAGAGCAGTTTCGCTTCAGAAAAGAAAAGTTATGTGATTGAACTGCTACCAACAATCGGCGAAACATACCTAGAAAAGAATAAAGAAGTATATGTGTAGTATTTGTGGACCTAGAAAAGGGGTTTGACAGAGTGGATGGGAATGAACTGATGGCGATCCTAAATAAATAAGTGTGGACTAGAAAGAGAGAAAGCTGTTCAGTAATCTTTATTTGCAACAACGAGTATAAGTCAGGATAGGAGAAAAAATGGCAGAAGGAAGTGAAATAGGCAAAGGAATACTTAAAGAGTGCCCTCTAACACCTACCGTGTTCAACATCTACCTGGAGGATTTAGTGAACAACTGTTTTCAGAACATGGGATGTGTGATAGTAGGAGGATAAAGAACAAAGTGCAAAAGATTCGGTAATGATATAGCGTTGTTAGCAGGAGAGGAGATGATACTAAAGTGTATGCTACTGGGGTTATATGACAGCTGTGTTAAGTATGGGATGAAGATAGATGCAAACAAGACGAAGACCATGATCATAGGAAGAAAAATGAAGAAAGTACATTACAGAGTTCTAAATAAGGCAGTAGAGCAATTGGACAGCTTCATATACTTGGGATGTACTATAAGCAGTAACATGAGCTGTTACCAGGAAGTCAAATGGAGGATAGCAATGGCAAAGGAAGCTTTTAATAGAAAAAAGAGCATCTTCTGCGGACC
The DNA here is from genome assembly GCF_040183065.1 of Periplaneta americana. NCBI lineage: Eukaryota > Metazoa > Arthropoda > Insecta > Blattodea > Blattidae > Periplaneta > Periplaneta americana. Next base: position 39,026,028 of record NC_091128.1, read on the forward strand.
TGTGAAAAAAAGAATTAAGAAAGAGACTAGTGAAGTGCTTCGTGTGAAGTGGAGTATTGTATGAGCCAGAAACATGGATAGGAAGTAAAGAGAAGGAAATACAAACATTTGAAATGTGGATATGGAGAAAATGGAGTGCACAGACAGACTAAGAAATGAAGCTGTGTTGGATAGAGTGGATGAAGAAATAATGATGCTGAAACTGATCAGGAAGAGAAAAATAATTATTTGGATCACTGACTGAGAAGAATTGCCTATTGAAGGGTGCGCTGGAAAGAATGGTGAAAGGGAGAAGTGTTCGGGGCAGAAGAAGATATCAGATGATTGACGACAGTAAGATAACGGATCATATGAGGAGACAAAGAGGAAGTAGAAAATAGAAAAGATTGGAGAAAGCTGGGTTGGCAATGAAAGACTTTCTCCTGGGCAGTACACTATGAACAAATGAATTTGTTCTTTAGAGGAAGAACAATTGTTTGCACACATCTGAAGTCTGACTAGTGTAATATGTAGCTAGTTGGAGATGTATGCAATGAAGAGGGAACAATTGTCATCCAGTGAAAACAAGCACCTGTGTGGGAGAAATTCTGAATAATTGACTATTTTTCAATACTTTCCCGCCAAATAAATCTGACAATAAATTTAGAGGTATCACTGTGATGTCAAACGAACCTCAGTTCTGGGCAGTAGGAACACTAATCTTTCACCTTGCAATTAGTGCAGACAACACACGACTCGAATACTGGTAATGATGTTTGAGCAAAAACAGTTTCTGGGTTGAAGGACGGGATATCTTGCTGTTCCGCGAATCGTAAATGTTACGGAATGCAAGCGTTGAGAGATTATAATTGGCAGCAATTCGTGTCACTGAAAAATTGCGGGCGAAATAGGAAGAAGCCACGCTATATTGCAAATAACGATGTAATTTATCAACGATAAAAGTGACTACATTGCTTTAAACAAAGGATTTAATGACTTGAATTGAATTTGTTTGCAGAACAGCAGCACGACAACATACCTGGACAAGATATCTAAACAACTAAATAAAGACATTTCACGTAATTAATGTCACTTACCTGGCTTTAAACAAATAAATTATGTTACAGAATAGCATTTTATGTCTTTACAGAAGCGCAAGAGGAGATGATTATACCTGGATATGACACCTAACTCCTCAACAAAGACATCCCACCTAATTAGTGTTATTTGACTCGCTTTAAACAAATGATATAATGACTTGAATTGTAATACAGACTGGCATTTCTTTCCTTTACAGAAAGGAGGACAAGAGACATCGTCGCCTGTAACATTTTGGTGAGTTAATATTTACCATTTCTTACTTGTTTCTAGTGGCACACCCAAAAATATAACCATGGGAAGCTATTCATATTAGACGAACATTAAAGCTGTACGCAAAGCGTGGATAGACTCAGAAGTACAGACAGCGTCGCTGTATGTGATTGGCTGACTGGGAATGTTTACGGCTACTAAATATTGTCCAAACAAAATTTACATAACTTCGAACATTATCGAAAGTTTGAGCTTTCCAACATCTAAAAATCTAGCCACATAGAAGCCTATTAAAAATAAACTGTTTCAAACATCACACATTTCCCACAATAATACTTGTAGATAAGACTCGTCAAGCATTAAAACCTTTCGCCTTCTTCCTTTTTTTTTTTATTTTCCTTTCTTTCTCCGTTTCATTATTATTATTATTATTATTATTATTATTATTATTACTATTATGATTATTATTTAGGAAGCTTGAGCCCGAGTAGGTGTGCCGCTGTTTGTTTCTAAACACTTTTCTTTTATCAAATACCTTTGTTAGTGTTATGCTTCAAGATAAACATGTTGTAACCAGAATACGCACCCATCGCGCTAGTCTCACTTTACCTCACAGACAACACAAAGGTCAATGCCTTGCTCAAACTTAACAAGTTATTTGAGCCGTTCAGAGCAAAAGCGGTGTAAGTCAAAATTTGATAATGAGGTTTAAAGTAAAAATTCTGTAAAATATAGCGCGAAGTAGCAATTAATACGTCGTTCTTGCTATCCGCTCACTACTAATAGTTTAAATAAAGTGAATATTAATTGCTACTTTGCGCTGTATTTCACAGAATATTTACTTCAACCCTCATTACCCATTCTTGACTTACACCACTTCTGCTCTGAACGGCTGATTCATTAAATGTTGTGCTCTTGTATCATCTGATCTTGATTTCAGACAATTATAGCTAAGCGAAAATTTTACAAGGGAATTGTCCCACGTCGTGTACTTGGAATTTAATGGAAATGCATATTTAAGCTAATTTTCGTTCGTTAAAAAACGTGGTGATATTGATTCGTTTGGTTTCTTCCTAGTTTACGAAATATAATGACTTGCAAATCGATCTACTTACGCCGCTTCTTGTGCGCACCGTATCACAACTCTAGTATACTTTTCTTTTCTAGCATGGTACAATAGGAGATGTTAAATATCAGTTTTTTTTTTTTTTTCGCAAAAAACGTTTTAAGTTAGTTAACAAGAGAATAACAATAATAATAATAATAATAATAATAATAATAATAATAATAATAATTATTATTATTATTATTATTATTATTATTATTATTATTATTATTATTATTATTATTATAGCATCAAATTGTGTCTTTCTGGATCGATCACAATTTTTGATTCTATACAGTAGATCACACTTTTACAAGGCAAACTACAAAATTATAATGCTGGGAACATACCATTGAGACTAATTTAGTTCTATCTAACCACAGATTACGAAAGGTACAAATTTCAAAACGTGAATATAATAATTAAGAACATTCTATTCAACTAAGAGGGCAATTAAATTTTTTGTACATCATCATTATGAACAGTTTTCATAATCGTGCATAATATGCCACATTATCACAATAGTGCCATATAAATACTATGATGACAACAAACGCACACTTTTGTGCCAAGAAATCTCTTTTCCTCTAGCTGCCACTAGAGTGCACTGAAATGTATGTGTGAATGACAACATACTTACTGGAAGCTAAGCTCATGCATTTGCTTTGTTTCCTTGAATGTAGTTAGTACATACGTATGTTCTAGAATTTTTAAAGGTTATGAGGTACTTTGTCTGAAACTACATTAACAACTTCGTCATAGCTAACCGTTTAATAAGGAAACATGATAAAAAATTTAAACATATTTTTTGTAAACTCAATGGTTTACGGTAAAATCATGACCACGTAACCAAAAAGGACAAATGTTGCCAATGATAAGGGAAAACATATTTCCCAGCAACTCTCACCTCACCCCCATACATGAAATGGACGAAGGGGAAATTAACTTTATATAAATTATTATTATACTGTATAAACATTCAGATTTCTGCATAATGTTAACTAAATAAAAAGAGACAAGCAATATCAAAAGAAAAACTTTAATTCAAGCAGAAAAAGATTAGGAAAATTTGTTGCAAATGCTACATGGGATGTTAAGGAGGGAGGATGGCTTTAATATGGTGGAAATCCAGTGAATTAAAAATAATGTTTTGCTGTAAAATACACTTTGATATGTGACAAATGCATGTTACATAGAATGTAATACGGATTCGTGCCTTTGCAACGCTATTTTGAGGCTCTAGTGCACAAGGTTTTCAAGGGGCAAGGACGTTTACAGTGTGGTGGAAAACCAGAAAATTTTTGAAAGAGAAATGTTTTCTTTAAAATAATTTTCGAAATTTGAAAAATTCATCAGACAAAATTTTTATGAACACTCGCGGCTCTTTTAGGAGTCATTTTTAAAGCTCTGGTGCACAGGGAAAACGACAATAAACTTGGATTGCAATTTCTATAACTTTAATTTGTTGTTTTATTCTCACACAAAAGAGTTAATATCTTTACATCTTCCGAACTATTAATGCTACATAATTCATGATATGTGAAACACACATTCTTAGGCTATTATGAAACTTTTCCCTGTTGTCATTTTGTTGTCTTTGAAAAATATCCTCTAATGTTCGGAGATGAGAATCACTACTCAAAAGTGGATATTAAAAATATATATTACTAAACACACAGTATGGTGAGTGTGTAATTTTTTTTGGAAATCACAACGCAATTAAACTTTAAAATTATAACAGGAAAATTTATTATTTTAGTAAAAATATTTTATTTTTATTTTGTGTAATTGTAAAGGATGAACTATCTGATTGTGGCTCCTACGCTGTTTCATTGTAAAATACAATAGAAAGCCGGAACAATTTATACTAATGGTGGTAGTAGTAGTAATAGTAGTAGTAGTAGTAGTAGTAGTAGTAGTAGTAGTAGTAGTATTAGTAAACGTACCAGTGGCAGTAGTAGTAGTAGTAGTAGTAGTAGTATTGCTAGTAGTAATAGTAATAGTAGTAGTAGTAGTAGACGTACCAGTGGCAGTAGTAGTATTAGTAGCAGTACTTCTAATAGTAATAGTAATAGTAATAGTAGTAGGAGTAGTAGACGTACCATTGGTAGTAGTAGTAGTATTAGTAGGAGTACTGCTAGTAGTAGTAGTGGTAGTAGTGGTAGTAGTAGTGGTAGTGGTAATAGTAGCAGTAGTAGTAGTAGTAGTATTGGTAGTAGTAGTAGTGATAATAGTAGTAGTAGTGGTAGTAGTAGTAGTGGTAGTAGTAGTAGTAGTGGTAGTAGTAGTAGTGATAATAGTAGTAGTAGTGGTAGTAGTAGTGGTAGTAGTAGTAGTAGTGGTAGTAGTAGTAGTGATATTAGTAGTAGTAGTAGTATTAGTAGCAGTAGTGGTAGTAGTAGTAGTAGTAGTAGTAGTATTAGTGGTGGTGGTGGTAGTAGTAGTAGTAGTAGTAGTAGTAGTAGTATTAGTGGTGGTGGTGGTTGTAGTAGTAGTAGTAGTAGTAGTAGTAGAAGTAGTAGTAGAAGTAGTAGTAGTAGTAGTAGTAGTAGTAGTAGTAGTAGTAGTAGTAGTAGTAGTAGTAGTAGTAGTAGTAGTAGTAGAAGTCCTCCTTTATCTTCCCTCTATCCCATTCCTGGTAACTATGTATTACTTGTCTACATTAATCTTATAAGAATCTTTATAGAATGGGATTCTGTCAAAATGACTTATCGGTATTTAAGAAAGAACAACAAATATTTAAACATATGAATAATAATTCATTGAATTAAAGAATATGTTGATAACGTTTTCGCCTATTTGGCATCTTCAGGCATATGTTCAAATATCTCACGTGGTGCATTGAAGAATTTTACTAATATTTACATATTCATTAAATAGAATATTAAACAATCTAACAACAAAGAATTATTCATTTGAATATTTATTTATTCATTTGTTTACATATTTATTTATTCATTTGTATACTTATTTATTTATTCATTTGTAAGCTTATTTATTTATTCAATTGTATGCTGATTTATTTATTCATTTGTATGCTTATTTATGTATTTATTCATTTGTATACTTATTTATTTCTTCATTTGTATACTTATTTATTTCTTCATTTGTATACTTATTTATTTCTTCACTTGTATTATTATTTATTCAATTGTATGCTTATTTATTTGTTCATTTGTATACTTATTTATTTCTTCATTTGTAAACTTATTTGTTTATTCATTTGTATACTCATTTGTTTAATCATTTATATAATTGTTAGTTTATTCATTTATCGATTCATTCGTTTATTCATTCGTCCCTTCCTTCGTTCGTTCATTCGTTCGTTCATTCATTCATACATTCTTTCATTCGTTTGTTCATTTGTTTATTCGTTTGTTCGTTCTTGCATGCATTCATTCGTTCGTTTGTTCATTCTTTCATTCATTCGTTTGTTTGTTCATGCATGCATTCATTCGTTCGTTTGTTCATTCTTTCATTCATTCGTTTGTTTGTTCATGCATGCATTCATTCGTTCGTTTGTTCATTCTTTCATTCATTCGTTTGTTTGTTCATGCATACATTCATTCGTTCGTTTGTTCATGCATACATTCATTCGTTCGTTTGTTCATTTGTTCATTCATTCATTCCTTTGTTCGTTTGTTTGTTCATTCATTCATTCATTCATCCATTCATTCATTCATTTATGCCTATTACAGGGCAAAGCCCAATTACAATAGACAGTACAGAAATTTGTTTAAAACACAGAATTGCAGATAACATGAAAAAAGAGATGAAACAGATACAAATGCAAAATATGTGTAAATACAAATTGAAAATGAAAAATGAAAAATGAAAAAAAAAAACAGACAAATAGATACTATCTAAATAATGGCACGGATATAGATATAAATGAAAAATAGGTAAGTATAGATATCAAAGCCAAAAATGTAAAATATAGCTATAATTGGCAAATCACAGAGTAACAAATAGATAGCAATACTATTTAAAATCAAGTAACTTCAGTAAATTAATAAGAAAATGTTTATATTTCATGTAAGAAATGCTGAAATCTAGATCCCATGTTTTACATATTTCATTGAAATTTGAACATATTTTTAACACTGTGAATTTTTATGTGCTGAAGTGTTTGGTTTTTTATAATACGTATAACAATTGACGAGTTCTTAAATGTGATGTTCTAGCGTTAACCTGGATTTGTGATAATATTTCGCTATTATCCAATAGACCGTTGAATATTTTATACAAAAACGTTGCTCAGCAGGTAATCTACGACTTCCAAGAGACATTAAATAAATTCAGCAAGTAGTTTGTTGTACGAAATTTTGTTATAAAGGGCCGAATAATGATATTTTCTGAAATAGAACGAACAGAGTCACAATTCTCATAAGGTTGACGACATCATTTAATTTAGTATGTTATTGCAAAATTTATGTGTATTTCTTATCAAACTGGTGAAGGATAATTATCACTACGTACACAGTCATCCTTTCCTACTTTTTCATTAGAAACAGCGATAAAGTTTGCAGTAATATACTGCATTAGATGATGACATCACCCTTAAGAAAATTGTGACTGTTCGTTTTTCCTCTGTACCCTTCAGATATCTTGAGAATCGTTTTTGAAATTTTTCAATTTCATTACTAAGATATGATTTGCAAGTGGGTGACCAAATTACTGAGGCATATTCCAATTTAGCGCGAAAATGACAATTAAAAAGGAGTGTCAAAGTCGAAGTGTTTTGTAAACTTTTTGAATTTCGAATAATAAAATTCAGATTTGTTTTTAGTATCCTCTCCTGTTCTTTTCCCATTTCCACTGTTCGTCTCGTAATTACTTTTTTGTCCTCGAATTCTCCTTGTATGTCCCCATTCTCCTTGTACTAATCTTGTTCTCCTTGCATCCTCCTATTCTCCTCGTACTTTCCCTATTTTCCTCGCATTCCCCCTATTCTTTCCGTAATCTCCTTGTTTGCCTCGTATTCCCATCGTTCTCTTTGAATTCTCCATATTCTCCTTGTATTTCCATTGTTCTCCTTGGATTCCCCTTATTCTCTTTGCATTCCCCATGTTATTCTTGTGTACCGGATATATTTAAATAGATGATAATAAAGATGATGATGATAATAATAATAATAATAATAATAATAATAATAATAATAATAATAATAAAAGTAAAATAATTATATCAATATTGTTATTATTTTGCGGATATTATGTAAGATTATTATAATATTAGATACATTGTTTAGTTGTAGGACATTATGAACGGCAATATATTATAGTGAAGTAAATAACATAATTATTACTTTCAATTTCTCTTAATTTCAATCAGTGAAATAGAGCAAACTGTAACATACGAGATGTTGCAATAATTTCCGATTTCACCGAGGACGTCTTGTAAGAATTAAGAATATGATAGCCATTTAAATAAAACCCATGGCTACGGTATTCCACAACACGAGGAGACGCACTTGTTTCGGTTTTGCGCCCCGTCTTTACACTATCACTTCACTTCAAGAATTATCTGCTAAACCTACCAAGTATATAAAATGAAAAACAGTGAAAATTGTTTGCAAAGATTCATTGCCTGAATTAGGAAATCGTCAATTTTTTTCTTTGTTGCTGAAATATCAGAATGATCTGACAAAATCTCTAGTGTCAAGTACCGCTAAAATAATCGTTTTATCTTCTGAAAGCAACGTTCCCAAGGGGTGGTCGAGCTATGTATTAACTGGCAGGCAAATATACTTTTAGTTAGTCTCAACGTATATAAATGAGATAACGTCAAAATGTTTACCTGTATTTCCTTGGAAAACTACACTTCACTTTCTGTTAAACAAGTTAAATTTAAAAATACACTACTTTTCATATCTATCGCGCAAATTCCCCTATAAAATATTGTCATAGATGAACTATAGTTGACACTAAACATGCACATACTGTATCTCTAACCACAACTAAAAATCGATTTTCGCGTTTATCGCTCATACCAAAGAAAAAGAGGGTTCTGTTCATAAGGCGCCACATACGCTTTGTGCTCAAGATAAAGCTGAAAACCAGCCTCTGAAGTCGGGATCAGATTGCTTGGAATTCTATACAAACCTTACATATAATTTCCCCTTCATACATTACAAAAAACATTTTAAACAACATAATGAAACGTTTTACAATTCACAAAAATGAATCAATTGCACTGGCAAGGGAACCGTCCCAACTGGGCCGCGGCTATTTGAATTAAAACTATACAAGCTAATTTTTGTATGAAGAAACAACGTGGTAATGTTTGCTTTTATCGATTTCTTTTTATTAACGATATATAAAAACTTTAAACAAGGATATAGATATGCTACTCTTGCGCTAAATGCAAGCAGTACAACAAGCGGCAAGTTCTAAATCCAGATGTACTCTTCATCCTTGATACCTTCATACAAATGTAACATGTTACATTCTAAATAAATTTGAATTTTAAACTACTCTTACCTTATCGATGGAGTGTGGATTCGGACAAAGGGTCATGAACACTACAGACATTTAAATGCTGCTTCTTCACAATCTTCCATTTCACATTCTCAACTGTTAACTTGACGCAGAGTTTGAAAACCATTGTCCAGTATATATCTTACATCGCCACATGTCTTGCAGCACAGGGGAACAGAACTGATGATAGACAATAGAGCGTAATTTTATTATAAAACTACCATGCACATTTTCTGTACTATTTTCAATTATGATTTTGTGTCCGAAATAGTCTTCTATTCTCCGAATTACAATATTATACTGCCGGAAAAAGTAAACGTCAAGTGGCTGCACAAACTTAGAGGTCTTGGGGGGAATTATTTGCGTCTGACTTGTTTTATTATTTAAAAACTTCTTTATTTCGGGATCATTAAAAATGTTTTTTATCAGTTTGCACTCCATGAATCTACACTGCCAAGCAAAAAAACGCAACACTTGAATAAATTTGAAATATCATAACATAATACAAATTATAACATTACTGTGTGCTTCTATGGACCTGTTTATGGTAGGCAAGTGTTAATTCATGTTTTGGTAAGGTAAATATACTCATCGGGTGATTTGTGACACCTTATTTTCCATATCTTGTCCCTCACCCTATATTTATTGCTGTGCCATTAAAATTTACAACCGTAAACACAAGCAGCTAAAACAAAGTTACAACACTATTGTTTTCTTTTTTGTGTTTAATGGAATTCCGTGATATTGAACTCAGTTTTAAGCAACATTTAAGAGAGTTACGATGCCGTTAAGTCCCGAGAACGCCACTAGAGCAATCATGTTGGAAAAAAATGACCGCAACTTACATTATGTGACTCAGGTGTTGCATACATGGCCCCGTAGCTCTTCAAGGGTACCTGGAGCATGTTGACGGACATTCCTCTCTAAAATTCCCCACAGATGATCAATTGGGTTAAGATCCGGACTGCGTGACGGCCATTGCATGAGTTGAAGCCCTACTTCACTGAGGTACTGGAAGACGTATCGCGCCACACGAGGACGTGTATTGTCCTGCACGAGCACGAAATTGTCACCAATTTATGATGCAAAAGTAAGAACATGTTGCCAAGAATTTCTTCAATGTAGCGATGGGCAGTAAGAAACCAATCTTCCATAAAACAAGTTTGGTTCGTTTAGACCAGCGGTTCCCAAAGTGTGCTCCGCGGAGCCCTTAGGGCTCCGCGAATGATTCTCAGGGGCTCCGTCCGCGGAATTGATGAAGATGACAAAAATTGCTAATTCCATCTAGTCTCTAGCGGGAAAAACGGAAACTACTTCCATCAAGCTAAAAATACTTTCTGAGAAATTAGTTTGCGTTCTTATTGCTACATGGAAGCATTAATATTAGATCTACTCGTCACTGGAACTATCTTGATCTTTCTTGCTTGCCAAGTATTCAATGATTCTCGAAATTTATTTTATTTTTTATATACTGGACAGGCAGCGTTTATTATTCGTGGTACGTGGAATCTACAGGGACATCATTTTATTTTTACTAACATTTCTGATATTAACCTGGCTATACCTTTGGGTCAACGATTAAGAACCGGAAACGCCGTTTGCTACCCCCTTCCATGACTGGAGTTCGATGATACTGGCGTAATATACAAACAAATTACTTTACTAGGTACAGGAGGGAAGAAAAGTAGTTCATCCATTTACGTAAACTAGGAAATATCGCGATTTTGAGTTTGATAATTTTCATTAGATTTTTGTTTAATCAAATTACAGTACAGTATTAACAATGAGTGTTTTTACTCTCGAACTGAGTTATCCATGAGGACGTATTTATTATGCAGTGTATATTATACTGTCTACAACACATTAGCGTACAATATAGAGAATGAAGTTAAATAGAAAAATAATCATAATATGGATATTTAAACACATTTTTAAAAAGGTGGCCGTTCATTTCGATACAAGCTTCAATTCTTTTGTGCATATTATCGCACTATAGACTATTGTACGTAATTCCAATTACCAGGTTCGTACTTCGTATTAGTAACTCATGTTGAAATAATTCTGTACCTACTCTATAAAAGAGACCTTACGTACTGTAAATTCAATCTTCACTTCTGCCCATCCGAAAGGATAAAATTACTCAGACATGCTATCTACTGTCCGCCCAAGTGGTTAAGTCGCAGCGTCGTAGAAAGGGAGGAAAACACGTGACAGTTAATTACTTAACGAGATCCTTTTATTTCAGTTATTTTAAACAGTTGTGTGGGTATAATATTACGTAGACGTTCAATTCCTAACAGAAATTAATGTTCTCAGAAAAGAGCTAAGACAGCCTAGCCATTAGCATTTACAGAGAGGCGAATAGAAGCAGGTGGGGGGGAAATCGGGATGCGACATAGGCAAATGGAAAATGATGCAATATTGAAAGCTCTTTCGTCACTGGAAAACGCGAACATATTTTTGGAACGTACTGTTTACTATGACCGTAAGGTTACTATGACTGTATATGCGGTCTTGGATCTGTGTGGAGGACGGTTGAACTTCATTAGTAGAAGGGGTGGGAATGAAGTACATTCAAAAATTCAGGTACAATAAAAATTTAAGTAAAATAAAATGATGTCCCTGTACAATCTATTGACTGTTACGTTACCTCAAAAAAATATATACCGGTACCGTATACCAGCATGTTAATTTGATAGATGTGTTGGCTAAACTTTCATTGAACCGGAACTGTGGCTTAAGACGGGCTCCCTAAAACCTAAGAGTCATTAGCCATCAACCATTGCTCAGTCAAAGGGAGATAACAACAGCTATAACCTTACTTTCAAAGAAGATAGTGCGAATATGTTGAACATGATCCTGTCTCTGAGTCTACCATGCCTAGTGTAGAGGTATTGAAAGTAACAAAAATATTGTGATTTATATTTGGACATGGGATTCACTGAGTTTGCTGATGAACGTCCACAGTGTGTGATACGTAACAAAGTTTTTTCCCAATAGTTTTATGTCTCCTGCCAAGCTTAGACGGCATTTCTCAATTCAAAAATTCACAAATAAAACTGCAGACTACTTTGAAAGAAAAAGTGACGAACTCCATGCAGTTCAGACAAAATTTTACCTCGTGTAAAAACAAACAACGAGAAAGCATCAAAAACGTCGTACTTGGTTAGTCATGACCAGGCTCTTCCTGGTAAACCTCACCCTTGCTGAAACTCTTATGAAACCACTATTAGTGAAGGTAGTGAAGTGCATGGTGAACGAGAAAACTGCAAACTTGAATCCATTGTGCCCTTGTCAAATAACACTGTGCATGATGGAATCCAGAATATATGAAAAAATATCATGATTTTCCGTATCAGTTAAACGAAATTTTCGTTACAACTTGACAAATCCACGGCCTTTGCCGGATTAGCTATGTTAATTATGTTTGTGCGGTGTTAATTTTCAGGTTCTTTCATGAAATATTTTGTTCTGCAGCCATTGCCATCCTCTACAAGCGGTACTGAAATTTTTTCTTCTTCATTGAAAAGTCGATACCGTGGGACAATTGCACTGACGTGTGCACAGATGGCGCAAAGGCCATGGGAGGTCCTGTTGCTGGCGCTGTTACAAGGATCAAGAAAATTTAAAAAACTGAACAAGTAGTCACTGTGTAGGTACTATACCAACACCTCCTCTCAACGAAAAAATACCAGCTTATTAAAGCAGGTACTAGACAACGCCGTCAAAATTATCAACTTTGTTAAGGCACGACCTTCGCAGTGTAAACTACTTAAAATCCTGTGTGAAGATATGGGTAGTATACACAAGTCCTTGTTAGTAATATTACACACAGAAGTGCGATGGTTGTCGCGCGGTAAAGCGTTGTCCCGATTACATGAACTTCGAACGGAAGTTCATTTACTTTCGAATTACCAGAACAGTTTGCTAGCAGATTATTTGAATGATCAGGAATGGTTGTACAAATTATGTTACTTGGCAGACTTTTTTCAAAAATGAATTCAGCACATACATACAAGGTAAACGGAAGATTATATTCGATGCTGATGACGAAATTGTCACACTGAAGAAAAATATAGCGTTCTACATAGAAAGCGTCGGCAATAAGGATCTTACGTTTCTCATTGACTTCAAACTTTATAGAAGAAAATAACATAACAATGAATTTCTCATTCATAGCAATAATGAAAGAACACCTTGACAATTTGCTTCAAAATATGAATTCATAATTTCCAAGGGACACTCAGGAATCGATTATAAAGAAATATGAGTGGCTTGTAGATCCATTTCCAGTGATGTCAAAACCAGCAGCCCTCACTGCTTCAGATATGAGGTCCTTATAGACATGGTTTCGAACAGCCACTGTCAGGCATAATTTAAAAGCAAACCATTTCCGAAATTTTGGGCTATGTTAGGGGAGGGTCTTTTGATATTAAGTTCAAAAGCTAAATTTCTCTCACTGCCTTTTGGCACTGTGTACGTCAGTGAAACGACCTTTTCGAGGTACACGGCTACAAAAACAAAATATCGAATTTGTTTGGAGACAGAAGACGATATACGTCTTCAACTGACTTCTGTGACACCGGACATTGACGAACTCTGTCGCAAATAACAGGCACATTCTTCACATTAACTTTGGGTGGGTCGACTTGGTTGGCGAGTTGGTATAGCGCTGGCCTTCTATGCCCAAGGTTGCGGGTTCGATCCCGAGCCAGGTCAATGGCATTTAAGTGTGTTTAAGTGCGACAGACTCATGTCAGTAGATTTACTGGCATGTAAAAGAACTCCTGCGGGACAAAATTCCGGCACATCCGGCGACGCTGATTTAACCTCTGCAGTTGCGAGCGTCGTTAAATAAAACATAACAATTTAACAACTTCGGGTGTATATGTTACATTGTAACATTTTTTAAATATCTTAACTACGTGTTAATATCATTTTGTAGATTTAAATAAATTATATCCAGTACTTATTTACTATTGTTTCCTTTATATATATATATATATATATATATATATATATATACATACATACATACATACATACATACATACATACATACATACATACATACATACATACATACATACATACATACATACATATTCATACTTCCGTTTATGTACCGTGTGAAATATGCTTCATAGAACGTAGACAGATAAAACTAAAAAGTAAACATTTCTTGGGGCTCCACGAGAAACTTTTGCTTCAAAAAAGGGCTCCGTGGCTGAAAAAGTTTGGGAACCGCTGGTTTAGACAAACTGATGTCTGTCCACACCATCACTGAACCGCACTGAAATGCTGTCCTTGATGAAAAGTTGCATGGAGAATATCTTTCTCTAGTCCTCTTCCACACTCTTTCTCTTCCATCTGGGGATCTGAGGCAGAATCGGGACTCATCTGAGGACAAAACTGTTCTCCACTGTTCCTCAGCCCATTCCTGATGTTCCCTTGAAAATTGTAAGCGAGTTTGACGATGTTGTCTTGTAAGTTCTGGGCAGGGGCAGATCTTCTGGAGATCAGGCCAGCATCATGTAACCTCCTCCTCACAGTCTACTCACTGACATTCACACCTCGCACTTAGTCTAGTCGATTTCTGGCTTCGACCGCAGTGGTGTGGCGGTTACGCAGCACTTGAAGGCGCAAGAACTGGCCATCTATAGCAAGAAGTTGACCTTTTCCTACCATTCTCGGTCTTCGAGAATATGAACCGAGTTCCTTGTACCCTAGACCTACATATATTATAACAGACCTGCTCACTCTTCCCGCACACAATGCAATGAGCTGTCCGCGTCGTAGTTCAACGTTTTGCCGCAGGATCGCCACTCACCCACCATCAAATGTATTCGTTCATATGGAACGTAACCATGAATGTCAGACTGTTATACATGCATTTAATATCACATTTAAACAGTTCATGCAACAAATGTAGTACGGAATGTTATATAGTCAATTGATTACCTTATAAGTTGACGCGCCGGGATGCATTTGTTTTCAATATAAACAATGTGGTGCCGGTACTTCATCATTATCGATTATCCAACTGCAGCTTATATTTTGTGCACCTTTCTTGACAAGGGCTTAGAGTAAAGTGCTGTTTTCTTACATCTTGCCTCTTCTGACATTCTCCGACAAAAATTACTAATGTAAGGTCTGAGGAATTTGTTTAATAGGAGATCACATAATTTTGACTCGTGATTACCATCGTTTTTAGGACTATCACATTTTACAGTAGGATTTCGGATCAAGACAGGATGTAGAATATCTTTACTTTTTTTTAAGGGATTTTTATCTTTGTACATGTAGGGAAGAGCGATTTTTGCTGCAGAATCGAAAGAACACACTATTTTCAAGAATTTCAATGTAGGATAAAAATATCCTCCTCTGTTGACATTTTTTAAGAGAGAGAGTGCAGGGATACCAACATCCTTAGATACAAATAATTGTTTACAATTTTCACAATTTAGATTGTCCTTGACAGTTCGTATCAAATAGCTAGCAATAACTGCTAATGTTGCTGTAGTTAATGTGGATCAATGTTATTGGTGCCATTTTCTAAGTCTTGTAAGGTGGGGAAAGAATTTCTATTAATGTTGAATTATTATTTTCATTCTGTGAAATACTAGTGCATGTTGATTGTAGCGTCACATCTCCTGACAGTATATTCTGTATTCCTGTACTATTGTCAACAGCGTTAGCGTTCAGAGATGCAGATATCATGCCTGTAGTTAGGATTTTATGAATAGCCTGGACAGCAACTACTGCATTCGTCTGGTCATTACTCCCACCCATTCTCCCTTTGGAACTAAACAGAATTTCAATTTGATCACTGGAGAACTTCCTTGTGAGTACAAAATGAAAACCTGATAATAGAAGATATTTAATGCACTGCATAGTTGAAATAGTTGTCAGAGTAATGACATCGTAATTTTCTTTACTCAGAAAGTGAGTTTTCGGATTTGTGCAGGTGTTTTTCCAAAGATCAAGGTAATTCGGAAAATCATTTTCAACCAATAAAGTCTGGAATCATCTACTTCAAAAAAATGCTTACAAGTCTCGTCGCGAGAATGGATATGATATGTGGTATTCCGAACATTATGTATGTTAAACCAAGTCCTCATTATTTCCAGGAACTGTACAGTTGCTTCACAGTCCTCAAAGCCTGTTATTCCGAATGCTGGACCCTGATCCTTTAAAATAATTAGAGAAGCAGTGACATCTTCAGAAAATATTTGCACGGCTCTCTTAACATTCATCTTTTCAAAGTTACTGGGATTTAAATGTTTTTTCTGTAGGGAATCGGACAGGCTTCCAGACTTCATTCTTCTGAATACTATACAACATTCTAAGGTACTTGGGACTTATTGAACTGCCATTATTGAGAAATGACTTCTTAAGGAAGATGTTTCTGACATTTTTTATTACATGACAGTAATCATATGACAAAAACAGAGGTCTTGAGGAATCAAGAGGGCGCTGTATTTGTGGCTTAGGCTGTCCTCCACACATTTCAGAGAACATCTTGACATTGGTCGCGCGGTTGTCGGTGACGATCCTAATTACAAAAAATCCTGCAGATTCTACTTCTGAAATAACATTCAGCGTAAGTTCTTTCAGTTCTATTCCTGTCAAGTTATTAGTAAAATAATAATGCACAGGAATAGCAAAGTGTGTTGAAAGACCTTGAAATACAAAACATGTAAGATGAGTGGCAATTACATTTTCTCTTCCATTGTTTTCCTCCAATCCGTCCATATCCACTGTATCAACTACAGTATCACTACATCTCACGTATTGAACATCTGGTTTAATTGACATATCATCAATGATTAACGAACCCAGTGTTTCTTCTTCCCCCAGCAAACTGCGCTGTTCAGCTAGCCGTTGAGATCCCTTTATCATGTTTTTCGTGCATGTGCCAATATATCTCTTCAGTGTGGATCTGCTAGGAAGTGTAAGTAATGCGTTTCTTCCGAAATCATAAGCCGACTGAGATTTGCTTCGCCATAAGACACAATATCTAATAGTAGACTCACTCCAACCATGACTTTTTGGTCCGAACGCGTGTAATTGTTCAATAAAGAACGATGCCTTAACGTCACCCTCATTTGCAGCATCTTCCAATTCTCTAATGTTTAACGATTTAATTTTATTTTCTGATTCAATGCAGCGCTTTTCTAAAGTCTTTGCTTTTGTTGCTAGTTCTTTTATTTTGCATTTCACTCTACGATTGATCCGCTTGAGCGATTGAATTTGTCTTCTTTTCAAGACACAATACGAACTACGATCGGTCTGAATATGAACAGATTTCTTTGACGAATCTGCAGCTTCAGGGGTAATGTCACTCGTATCGACATTATTTTCCAAGTTTAATTGTCCCGGTATGTCTTTCTTTTTCTTTCGATGGTTTTCAGGTGCTCCTTCTCTCACTCGTTTTGTTCTACAGGAAACATTCTTTACTTGTTTTAGGAAGGGTAACAAGGAAATACGGAAGGAGTTACACCTAATTTTAGGATCCTCTTTGAACTGCACTCCTTGAAATCGTTTTCAGTGAAATGTAAACTGCACACTACACTGCGATCAGAGGGCTGCCATAACCCGTCATCATCACCTACAAATATTGTAATAAAATAATTTAGCATGCATTATTTCACTTCTCAATAAAATCTCTGTTTTCCAAATGTTGGTACGTCAATGTAAGATAGGCCTACACTTCACATGATTTAGCATCACAACAAAACAAGACATTTGAAAATAGTGTCTTGCTTAGGCCTATTAAAAAGCTTAAATAACCATTAAAATGCATAGTTGTTACTATTGTTGCTTAGTGAACTGTCAGAAGACAGGTTCAAATTTCATAAGTGGCACCAATAAGACATAATTTATGAGGCAACTAGACCAGGAGATAGTGGGGTAGGGTGTCTAGTTCCTGTTCCTCTCCATTGCATACATCGCTGACTAGTAATATTTTACACTAATCTGACTTCAGATGTAAACAAACAATAGAGAAATTGTGCTCATCAGACAGAGGAAACAGAAATAGTATTTTCGAGTTAACTAATTTTATGAACCAAATTCTTGCTAATAGGCAACAATTTCTTAAAAATGTTTTCATATTATCACTTATTGTATACATTGTTGGACAGATTGTAATTTTGCTAACGAACTAAAAGGCATAGACGTTTAGGTTTAGAAAATACAGTACTATTTCATTTGCTACATTGTATGACGATGGCGGGTGATCTGCCCGAAGGCATGTATATCCTTTAGACGAGACAGTGGGTATGCGAACCAGACCCTCCCTCGGTTTCCTAGGTAGGTTGATACTGCGGTGGTTGTCTTCCGGTATATATGAATGAAGGACATCACAGACCACAGTCCCACGAACAGAATATCAGTTCCTCCATTCCCAATCGAAAATCAAACCACGGACCACTGATTGGGAAGCGCACATGCTATCCGCATAGCCACAACTGCGGACCATTTTATAATTTTTGGCTATAAAGCCATTGTTGAATACGCAATAATATATCGTGTTGGCCTATTAATAAAACTTGCCTTTCGCTACGCTCTAGTCCTAGTTGAACTTGACAAAGAAATATTTCCACTTTACATTTCGGATCACAGAGATTTTATTGCATTATATATTTATAGTTATAAATCGGCAGCTAATAGACGTCAATTTATATATAACAAATTTAACAAATTTTGGGTTTAATTAACCTCGTCGGGATATGACTTGCATCCACTTCGTACTATTCTCACCATCACTCGGAAATTCATGAAAAGATACTGTGGTACCTTTAATCCTTTTACTGGTACAAAAAGGGACACAGCAATACACCATTTTACACTTAAAATACACTACACAATATGAAACAGAAACATATCATCGACATATCCACGTGCTTACGAACGAGCTGTCGTCTACTAGTGTTTCCTTTGTATGGTCAGAGCAGTGTATATTAGAGAGTACCGCATTCTCGGCGGCGGCAGCCATATTTACTCCTGGCTCGGCACAGATGCATAAGCAGTAATGCTAGAAGGAAGGTCATTAAAGGCGATATCATACATGTTGTTGTGGTTTATTGAATACAGGAGACGAGGATTAATAAACATTATTGTCATAGTGGGATGACTGATTAGAGATAACACTTTATTATTTATATAATGTCCACTTCAATAGGGATAACATCAGCAATTTTCTATGCAGTTCTCGTACCAACATTTCGACTGCCACCATTTAGCAGATTGCTGTAGTGCATTTGCTATAACAGACAATTTTCTTAACAATAAATAGGCCTACATTCTAGTTCTAAAATACAGTGATAAGACTTTTTCAAAAATATTATGACAAGTTGGGAACGTATGAGTTGAAGTGTTAATAATTAAAGACTTCAAATCCTTTACTGTAAACTCATTTTCTACCAACGTTACACATTTTTCTACATTTACAGATTTACAAGGGTATACAAGTGATATATCCTTGTACGACTTTAGAGTCACTAATGTGCTAATAAAATTTACAGATTCATCCCTGTTATCAGTTATTACTATTAGAGATGAAAAACAGTTTTCACAAAAACGATATACCTATAACTTATTTTGTTTTATTTTGAACAAAACTAATCCCAATAAGTAGTAAAGAGCTTGTTGTTCACTCAAGTTAATATTTCTGTTTTCAATTAAATTACAATTTAGCCTATATCAATTTCCTTTTGCTCACATTCATCTTCACTAGACCTTTCTGCTTCGGGTTTACTTACATCTGTACTTAGAAACTCAACTAATTGTTCAGAATCGCAAACTGCGGAATATCCATGCTCCGTTTATGAGAAAAATTGAGAAATCGTAATGCAGTTTTGAATTATTTTGCATCCGGGATTGGATTTATGGAATGGAAAGTAGAAAATAAATTTTATAACGCATCCTGCGTCGATCTATCTAGTATAAGATATTTGAAGTTCGCTTTATTATGACAACTTTCTTGAGAATCAAGAACTATTTTTTGTTACCAGTATTATACCAGTTTGGAATGGTTTCTAACGTCCGCTTTTGACCACCTTGATGTTTTCAATTATAAATATTATGTCATTACTTACTTACGGCTTTTAAGGAACTCGGAGGTTCATCGCCGCCCTCACATAAGCTCCACATCGGTCCCTATTCTGTGCAAGAATAATCCAGTCTCTATCATCATATCCCACCTCCCTCAAATCCATTTTAATATTATCCTCCTATCTACGTCTCGGCCTTCCCAAAGATCTTTCCCCTCCGGCTTCCCAACTAACACTCTATAGGCTATGCATTTCTGGATTCGCCCATACGTGCTACATGTCCTGTCCATCTCAAACGTCTGAATTTAATGTTGCTAATTATGTCAGGTGAAGAATACAATGCGTGAAATTCTCCGTTGTGTAACTTTCTCCATTCTCCTGTAACTTCATTCCTCTTAGCCCCAAATATTTTCCTAATTACCTTATTCTCAAACAACCATATCCTCTGTTCCTCTCTCAAAGTGAGAGTCCAAGTTTCACACCCATACAGAACAACCGGAAATATAAGATTTTTTTGACAGCAGACTAGATGACAAAATATTCTCAACCGAATAATAAGAGGCATTTCCCATGTTAATTCTGCATTTAATTTCCTCCCGAATGTCATTTATATTTGTTACTGGTGCTCCAAAGTTATTTGAATTTTTCTACCTCTTCGAAGGATAAATTTCTAATTTTTATATTGTATTTTCATTTCGAATAATATTCTGGTCACGAGATATAATCATATACTTTGTCTTTTCGGGATTTACTTCCAAACCTATCGCTTTACTTGCTTCAATTCCCGTGTTTTCCCTAATTGTTTGTGGATTTTCTCTAACACATTCATGTCATTCGCATATACAAGAAGCAGTAATCCGTTCAATTCCAAATCCTCTCTGCTATACTGAATTTACCTAATGGCATATTCTAGAGCGAAGTTAAAATGTAAAGGTGATAGTGCATCTCCTTTCTTTAGCCCGCAATGAAAATATTATGTCATTGAGAAATTAATCATTGAAATATATTCCTCCTCTTGTTTGTGACTAAGTGCTAATTTTGTACATCTACAATTGATTACACATTGATTAACTGCACGACAACACGGCATTCTTCAAGATAACAATGAAATATCGCATTAGAAACCTCTGTTCCTACGCAAGTCTTGCGTTGTACAGTCTCTCCGCAGGAGTAAATATGGCTGCCGCGGCGAATTTGTCGGATCAAAAGAATGCGGTACTCTCCAATATACACTGCTCTGTGTATGGTGGGTGACTAGCGCTCAAGCGGCCGTTTGAGAAGTTACAGGGCGGACAGTACTCCGACTGATCTGGGCAGGTCTGTTATAATATATGTAGGTCTAGCTTGTACCTTTGCACTGTACGTGAAACCGTCGACGGAGTTGTATGCAACACCTGAGCCACGTAACGTAAACTACGGCCATCCTCTACCAACGCGACTGCTCTAAAGGCATTCATTGGGCTTAACGTCATCGTAACTTTCTTACATGTTGTTTAAAACTTAGTTCATTATCACAGAATTCCATTACAAGCAAAAAAAGAAAACTATAGTGTAGTAACTTTGTTTTAGCTGCTTGGGTTTAGGGTTGTAAATTTTAATGGCACAGCAATAAATCAATAAATATACAGTACGGGACAGGAAGTGGCAAAGAGGGTGTCACAAACGACCCAATGGGTACACTTTTCTTCCCAAAACATGAATTATCACTTGCCTAACACAAAACGATCCATAGAAGCATACAGAAATGTTATAAATTGTATTACAGATTGATATTTCAAATTTATTCAAGTGTTGCGTTGTTTTTTTTTTTTTTTTTTTTTTTTTTGCTCGGCAGTGTAGTAGAGTAATATATGAGCCGTTCAGAGAAAAAGTGGTGTAAGTAAAAATTGGATAATGTGGTTTAAAGTAAAAATTCTGTAAAATACAGCGCTAAGTAGCAATTAATATTCAGTTTATTTAAACAATTAGCAGTCAGTGGATAGCAAGAAGGACATATTAATTGCTACTTTGCGCTGTATTTTACTTTAACTCTCATTAGACTACCCATTTTTTACTTACACCACTTCTGATTTGAACGGTACATATCATTCTTAACATCAGTAATGAACTGACTCATCAGCCATCATTTCACATGGTTTTTTGTGAGTTTTCCTAAATTGCTAGCATCAACCACAAGATTAAATGGAGTTTTCCTTTCAATACTTTAACTTTGGACCCAAACTCTCCTTTCGGTTCTTGGAAGCAAAGGTAAAATCGAATTCCTAAGGTGCCAGCCGATGAAATACGGACATTTAGAGTGTAGCAATGCGTGAAAGAAAATAATGATTGCATAACTGTATGGGTGTACTTTTCATCTGTCTGTGATAAAATCCTCCACATATCATCTCGTATTCAAATCGAGACCGATCGGTGGTGAATACGCAGTCAGCATTGCATGGGATTTTAAGAAATAATTTTGTTTATATCTGTCACAAAATGTTTTGTTGTTTCAATTAGTATAGGCTCATCCTGTACCATCTTTTCTTTCTGTTATTTTTCTGTTTTGTTTCTTAAAACGTCGCAGAAACTTTTCACATGCAAGTATCTGATTTTTTGCTGATAATATAGCCTAGTTTTTTTAAATTAAAATCGTGGACAGTTAGGTTCTTTTGACGGCATGCCTTGAACGCATGTAGCATTTCTTTTCTTATTGTGTCCCGTGTGCTTCATTTGGGAGTTTTTAAAAATATTCTATAGTCTTTTTTTTTTACATACTTCACTGTGCACTTAATTTTTTTTTTTTTTTTTTTTTTTTTTGCTGCAGATGTAATCATATTCTAGTCGTTTCCTAGGGTTTTCAGGCTCTCATACAGTTCCGTATTCTTTCGTACCTGTCAAGAACATTTGCATTTTTTCGTGTGCGGATTACTCCTTTTTCAGGACTTGAAGGTTCGTATTCACTAGTGGAAGGTCCTGGATCAGATTCTGAATCTACACTTCCTTCATGCAAAGTTTCGCCACTATCCGAATCACTATCGACGTCTAAAGTGTCACACGTTAGAATAAATGTCCTGTTTTCATATTTTCCATGTTAAGTAGTAGAAGTTCATACGCAAATGCTCATCTTCTGCTTCTTCTCCGACTATTTCACATACACCTTATCAACTTCCAGTTTTAAAATGTTAACAACACTAATGGGATTAATGCACGTCATAATATAAGATTCGTATTCAATACAAAATGTAAACACAAAAGTAGTCCGTTCCTTACGAAAGATACATAAGAACATAACACAAGATAACACAGACTGTCTAGCCATGGACATAACCACATGCAACAGTGAACGTGGATTCAGTCGCAGAGAGGGCGCCGCAATTGCCAGTCACGTTCAGCTCAAGAGCGGAATAAGTCTATGCGTTCGAATTTCATGATTTTATATATCGTCTAACAACAAAAAACCACAAAAGCGACTATTACCATGTTATTTACCAAACAAAAATTAGCTTGTATATTTCTTATTCAAATAGCCGCCGCCCAGTTGGAACGGTTCCCTTGGGAGAGGCATTCGCTTTAATTATTATCGCAGAGTAGTGCCAAATCACAGTGGCTGCAGTGAAACCATTGCACGTCGATAAGATAAATGAATGTGTGAAGTAAACATAACCGATATAACTAAGATGTATATGTTTAAGAACCATGTAAACTCGAGAAAAGAAAAATGATTGGCTTAAGGAAATCTTCATGGTGGCCATGCACGAAGTTTTTCATCATACTGTCTTCATGATCTCGTTGACTGTTTTTCCTTCCACGTCTTTACAAACAATCTAACCCTATTCTGCTTATACGTATGTCTTTCTACTTTAGACAATGATAGGCTATAGGCTAACTCTCTAAACTCCCTAATATAGCAATTCAGTGGCTGTTCGTGCCCAAAATGTCAGGAGTTCACTATATTTATGATATTACATAGTTTTCCAACAATTTAAACAATGTCCCATTTCTTAAAATTAAAAAAAAATACTACAGTTCTTTAAAGTAAATAATTCCCTTAAAATGATGATGATAATAATGATGATCAATATCTTCGAAAGAGCATGGTGTCTTAATTTTCTGAGCCAAATGGGTTAAAAATTACACCAGTACATGTCCTGATCGTGTCTTTACTCTTAGCAAATAGCACTGAATACCACACTCAAAGTTATCAGGATTTCTGACATCACCGTTATAATATCTTATAATGGAAAAAGAAGACTAACTGTACCTCGTTTCCAACTTCCTTAGCATTTTATTGTGTAGCTAATTTCCCTAGTTATACTTAATTTTGCTAGTATCACTTGTTTTACTTGTTATATTGCTTTTAATCAGGATATATATAAAATCTACTCACTTTCTCAATTCGGATTCAAGATTAAATTAATTGCAAACATAACTATAGTTGATTTATTGAATTTACTACTTACTTACACAAAATAACTACCTTCGTTCGTTCGTTCGTTCGTTCGTTCGTTCGTTCGTTCGTTCGTTCGTGCGTCCGTCAACTGATGCCATTATTTCTTCCGAATTTTCTTGAAATATCTTCTGCAATCTAGACGGTGAACAGCCAACCGTAATCGAAAATTAAAGAGATCCTCACGAACTCAGAGCAACGGGTTTTGTATTCTCAACAGCAGCAATTCACTTTCAGTAGGCAAAATACCCTTAAGACGTTTATGCCTTAAGAAAAACAATAGTGTCAACATAATTAGGACAATACGAAAACGCATGTCGGATTATATTTAACAGCAGTAACGTTGTAAGTGAAAACAATGCAATTCCGCTGAGGAAAATAGTTCTGTTAACGTTCCGGCATCGATAGTCAATTAGAATTAAACACGACCATACGTAAAGAAAAAATCAAAGGGTGTTAAATCTGGAGACCTAGCTGCCATTCTCCTGGTCCATGCCGAGCAATCGAATGTCCAGAGAACTGTTCGTCCAGTCTGCTGCAACATTTCTGTGGTTTAACCTACCAGAATGAACAATGATATCAATTCTTTGCTATTTCGATAATGTCATCACGAAAATCAAGAAATTTGTTACAGGAAAGCTTCAAATAATCACAACAATGCATTGAAACTCTCACAGGTTAACCAAACATTATAGCTGGGAAAGTAAATTACAAGAATTGCATAAAAACACCTTTTCCAAAGCTTCTTTAGTACTGTACCATGTTACAAAATATCTGTAGATGCAATATTAAATAACTATTGTTTGTGTCATTATTGCGATTAGAGATATCTCAAAACGGATTGCAACATCGTTTTTTCTGAAAATTCCACATGATTTTGAGTACATATATGACTCCTTTTCCATTTAAAATTTTAATATTGTATTCAAAATGGTGGCTTTTCAGATAGCTGAGGGCTAGAATCGAATGTGTCACTAGTAGAGCATTTGGTCTTCGGTAACACCAATAGTAACCGAAAATCAAGCATATGGAAGATATTTATATAGTTAAGACTTTTGATTCACCCTGTACATTTATTTAAATAATTAAATTGTTTTTCCAGCGGTTCTCTGAACCACTGAATAACTTACATAGGACGCAACGCCACTGCAGGAAATAAGCACCAGTTGTCCGCGATTTTCACCGGCGTGCATGTGGACAGGAGACTGCCAAAGACTTGTGTCGTAGCTAAAAGTTTTATGATATCAAACGAATGTTAGGGTGTTCGAATCGCGCTGATTGCTTGATTTTTTGTAAGTTTTTATACAGTCTCTCGTGATATTAATTTTATTCCACTATCGGTATCGTCATCGTCATAATTTTCCCACAATTTGTCTTATTAGCATGTAAATTTACTGAGCTGCCAGAAACAAAAATACTCATGAGCATAATAAACAATCTCACGTTTGACTGACACTGCATCGGTGTGCTTCTGGTCGACTAGTTTGTTGTTGTTAGCAAGCAGAAATTGGTTTTTAGGCTTGACGAGTTTTTAACTTTGATAAAAGGAAATGGTGCTATTGAAGAATAATAAAGACGATAAATTATACTTTGAAGTGACAATGAAAAAATGAAAATTTTACTTTAACTTACACTAATAGCCTTCCTTATCCAACGATTCTGTCTGGACTTCATGGTTTATTAGCTAAGGTAACCAGTGTAGAGTTTATTCTCTCATGTCTTTTCGATGTAAAAACTTCATTTTAATTAATTATTCTATTTTCTCCTTCTTTCAAAAAGTTGAACAAATTATTTCAAAATTACAGTAATTAAATTTACGTACTAACTCTTTTATGTGCATTTCATTTCAGTTTCTTCTATTTTACATTTCGTCATTAACATTTTTATATTAACGTTATGCAATAATTCCAGTTGTGAAAAACACCAAAAAAATACTGTACACTATGAGTTTTATTTAAAGAGAAACAAATGTTAAAAGGATTAGGTAAACTGTAATTAGGCTAACTTTATGACGATGTTACTAAACTCTAATATTTTAAATATTTTGTATTAACACCATTCATCTTAACGGTGTGGAATACGTAACTATAAGGCTAGACATATATAATTTAGATACTAAGTACAGAGGACTCACCTGGCTTATGCACTGTAACTCTTTCAATCTTATAAATAATATAATTATGCTTCCGCGAGTAGTAAGAATTATATTATCTTTTTCTATTCTAGTATAAGAAATCGCTCACAAGAGAGGGCATTGATTTTCATATTGAATGGACACTCAAAGTAAGCTCTTTTCAGGGCTAGGTACATCAATTTCCAAAAAATTATAACAAAAAATAGCATATTCAAGAAACATACAATTCCCATTTAGACCTACCATAAATTAGAATCAGGATATAGACTGTCATCATCATCGTCCTTGCAGGTAGGCCTATTAGCCCTAGTGTCCTGTTACGGTCTGCGCCCATCTTTTCAGGGGGCGTCCCAAAGATCGTCTTCCATGTGGTATATAGCGGAGAATTTGTCTTGGGAGTCTGGAACGATCCATCCTATTGACATGGTTAAGCCATTTTTGTCTATAGTGGTTGAGATGTTCATAAATAGGTGTAATTTGCAATTCTTGTCTAATTAGTCAATTCCTTTTTTGGTCAAGCAAGCTGTAGCCGGCAGTCCTCCTTAGAAATCTCATTTCCGCAGTTGTTAGGCGTTGAATATCTGAGTTTCGGACAGTCCAGGCCTCACTACCATACATGAGGACAGGTCTTGCTAGAACTTTATATGCTTTTAAGCTCGTATGTTTTGGGGTTTTCGTGGTTCTAAAAACCTGGTTGATGGTTCTTAAGGCTCCATTAAAATGTTGAATATTTTCAGATATAGGCCTATCAGTAACAGATAAATAAGTCAAATTATAACCTAATTATTTAAATGAGTTTACCTGTTCTAACGTATGGGTTCCAATGCAAATTTTACTCCTACCTGGCTGTTTATCTTGGAACGCCATAATTTTTGTTTTGTTTGGGGAAATTTTCATATTGAAATTTTGTGCTATTATATTCAGGTGATGTATTGAGTATTGCAGCTCGTCTTCATTTGTAGGAAAAAGAACCTACCTGATCGTCTGCATATAATAATGTATCTAGAGTACAATTTCGGAAGAGCGGGATGTTTCCATGAATTGTTAGTCGCCAATGTCTGATGATGCAGTTGATGTATATATTGAATAAAAGTGGTGACTGTAAATTACATAATTGTGTAAGATAGAAATTTAGTTAATACTTTATTATATCCAAGCTCAATCTGCAACATGATGATATTATGTATTACTGTTAGTAGTAGCCAGCGGCGTAGCTCAGTCGGCTGCTGAACGGAGTTCGCTCGGACGTGGGTTC
Source organism: Periplaneta americana (assembly GCF_040183065.1). NCBI lineage: Eukaryota > Metazoa > Arthropoda > Insecta > Blattodea > Blattidae > Periplaneta > Periplaneta americana. Next base: position 39,053,774 of record NC_091128.1, read on the forward strand.
GTTTTACTTGAAAGTTGGTTTTACTGCAGCGGTCACTGAGTGGACAGAAGTGCAGACAGCTAATGCTGGACGTCCAACTGTGACGATCAGATAATGCCAAACCACGCCATGAAGACACTTCAGAGACATTGAGATAGATCATTACCGTCTTAATCTCGGCACTAGAACGAGGTGGTATGGTCGGCACCACGCTGCGATTGTCTTTTGCCTCCGGAAAGAACCCGGTATTCATCTAGAATGATTCACCATGAAAAACCTGAGCAGTTACTGAAAAGATGAAAACAAACTGAAGTCTATTCGAGACAGAAATATTATTTTCTCAATCATATTATGTGGTGTGCGTCATGTGTTAGTGAAACAAGGAAAGTTACACTTTGACAGAAGAAATGCAGCAAAATTATCACTGACATTATATGTTTTTATCACTTTTCGCGAAGTCGAAAGGAGTTTCTTACAGTAAAGTATTGCTTAAGTGATCACTTCACTTCAATTTCCGCTATTTTCACATAAGCACATTCGCCTTTATAAATAGGAGTCCTTGTATATTATTCATTATTGACATAATATATGAAAATTAATTAAAATAATTTATAAATGAAGTGAAGACACCAGGAGATCAAACTTATAGCAGCAAAGAATGAAGGCAAACGAGAGACGAGGAAATAAGAAATAAAGAACATAATATTACTATGAATGCCACAATAAGTTCTTACCTAGTGTAACAGAATAATGCAATAAATGCGAGTGCAGCTGGAAAAAGGATACAAAAGAAATGTACAAAGAAAAGAACGTCATTTTATATCGATGGCTAAGAGGTGATACGTCGTATCTACAAAAATTATTTAGTTTAACTGCATTATATTATTTATCATTATGTTTACAAAATTGGACAGTTAACTAATATTTTGTCCTCGAGTAGAAGACCTTGCGAGGTAGAAGCATATATAAAAAGTCTGTCTATTTTGAGAGAAACTAAGGTACCTGAGAGTGTTAAGTCCCAGCATATTATAAGGCCCACTACCTAGTTTTGGCATTAGTTACACAAAAGAGAGCAACCGCTCTTCAGGCCTTTTCTTCTTGCATTCGAGTGAGGCATAAAGAAATTAAATTCTCGTTCTTGTTTGTAGCTGACTGGTTGCAACAAGTTATGTGATTATTTATGCTTTCTTCAAAAATGTTTGCAAAATTTAAGTTGATATTTAATCGTTTTACTGTGTGTTGTTAATATAATGTTAAATACACGTTATTGTGTAAACTTTAAAAATTTGAGGCTACCATGAAACTTTCGCTAATGAGCATATGAGCAGTTCATAAATTAAAATTGGCGCGAAGTAACAGAGCAGGCTCATGAAATAAATACGTAGAAACGCCCACAAGTTCATAGAAGTCCCTGCACTATAAAGTTCAAACTCTGAAGCACAAACTTTCATGCAAGAAATGAAACAAACGAAAGGCTGACAGTTCCCAATGCACAGAGAACATTGGATGAACCATCAATTTCAGGATTTATAAACATCCAAGGGACTCGAATGAGTTCTGTCTGCGAAGAAAATTGTTTTAGACATGCATATGTGTGTCTCTTGTGAATATTGGGTGCACGATGAATGTGTAGGTCTCACTGAGGAAAAAATTGAAGGCTTTGTATGTCCAAATTGTGTTCAATATTTATATTCTTTATTGTGGCCTTATTATCTGTCATAGCAGGATATAAGGCTCAGTGACATGATGTGAATTTTCATTGCTCAGAGCATTTATGTGTCTGAATATTTATTTGAAGTAAACTATTATAGGATAAATGTAAAAGTATGCTATTCCATTATTTAAAAATTGCTAAACATCCCCATTTCAAAGAAAGAACATTTTATTCCTTAGGTGGGCCTTATTACCATCGGTTACCTTAATTGCAGACCTCGGGGGTAAATACTGATAAGCATCAAAATTGAGATCGACAGTTTTCTGGTTGTTAACAGCCTATTAGTCACATTATGTTTGATTTGATTAAATAATTATGTAAATATGTTAACAAATTATTGGATTATGCTACTTGAAATATACAGCAATCTTCTTGCGTTTGCAGTAAAAATTAAAATGTATGCAATTTGTATATGTGGATTATCATTATTTAACCGCCAAGTCTTCAATTTTTTTAACAATTTTCTAATTCACCTGCAAATTCACAGATACGAGGTGTCACTTCTTAGCCATGGATATATTATGTCAACTGAATGTTAAGATACTACCTAATTCTTACTAATTGCAAATGGTTTTTGGAAGTAAAGAACAACTGATATAGAAACGAAGAACTGTAACTAAGAATGTGACAAAATTTGATTATTATAACATTATTATTCATTACGTATTATACTACAACTACATCTTCATGGAGGCTTTCACAGCCTAAGGTAAAGAGTTGTAAAATGGAACGCTAATATATATATATATATATATATATATATATATATATATATATATATATATATATACAAGACTTACATTGTTTCACGTGGAAGAGTCTGAAGGCATTTAACTGAACATTATAAATGAGTAAATAACCATGAAGAGCCCTTGTCCACAAGGTATTGAGGTTGGGAATGGCAGGGCGGAACTCGACGTGCAGCCACCTCCTCGTGGTGAGTTCTGGGTTGTTTCATTTCATAGTGAATGAAACAAGCAAAGAGCTGCATTTTTACTGTAAGTACATTAATTTTAACTATTTATGATGTTTAGAAAAACTCTACTGCAAGAAACAATTTGATTTTTTCATATAACACTGTATAAACAAACCAGCGTCACAATAGCCCTGCCAAGACTCTGGAATTCGTTACCTGCTAGCATCAGGGACTGTCGAAATAAAATTCAATTCAAACGCAAACTTACTAGGCACTTGGTCAGTAATTGAGACTCGTTCAGACATGGTTTCTTGTAAATAGTTCTTTTAATCTACCACAAAATATCTCAATATCCGGTAATTTCATCACTATAGAATTTTGTTATTCTAGGTTTAATTTGTAATTTAGTAAATACAAAAATATTCTTTGTTTTTAACTTCTATGATAAAATGTCTAGCTTTCATTAATCAGGTATTCTTGTCGCACTTTAATTTTTATTGTAATTGTAATTGTAAATTTAATATTAATTGTAATCTTATTGTTCATGTTATAGTTGTAATCCCCTGGTAGAGGGGCAGAGAAGGCCTGACGGCCTTATCTCTACCAGGTTAAATAAATAAATGTAATCTAATCTAATCTAATCTACATCGACACATACTTTCTCACCGAATGTTTCACTACTTCACAAACATGCACATTTCTACTGAAAATGATGTAACCATTTATAATTTATTTTCTTGCACTAGCATTCGAGGGACATGTGTAAATGAGATAATTTTAGTAAGTACCAAATTCATTGGATGAAAGTTCATATTCTGGATTATTGATAACCACGAAATTAAGAATTTATTTCAAATAATGCAACGTATGTTTTCAGTACGCGCAGTTCCCCAAGAAAAGGAACGAGACGATGGAATATTCTTAAGTCCCAGATGTAAGACACTGCGCATGATCGGACACCAGAGCACTGATACACAAGGTAACGAATATTGAGTTACTTAAATTCAGACAATTTGGTTTGTTGCTAGAATCGTTCCGAAATTCACTTCAAAAACTGCAAAACATATGGCAATATGACGTAAATAATAGATAAGCAGTGGCGATTTCTCTTAAGGAGCACAGGAGCAGTGCACCACCTCTTCAAATAACACATGTTTTTAAATGTATGTCAATCAGCTACAGTAGACTATGTGAGCGACATAATTCTTTATTATAATACTACGTAAAAATAACACTGCACGTGTACTGATCTTGTTGACGCCTGAGACTTATGTTTACCGCTCGACACTTGCTGCACACTGTTCCAGTGGAGCATGCGCAGTAGTACTGTTTCACTGGCAGGCTTTGGAGCATGGTAGGGAGGCAATACAATGTGCATAAGAGGGGTTAGGAGCACTTTCAGATGTGTTCTCAAGCTGTTTGCAGTAGTAGTTAGATCGTTGCATCACAAATGTTACAATGAATAGTGTGCAAAATCTTTTAAATATGTAATTTTCTGTAAGACATTTACACGAAAAGATCAAAATAAAGAAGATGGGTACACCTACACGTGAATTAAAATTACAAGTGGCGAAGCATAGTAATAGAGAAGGGAAAAGGAAATTGAACATTCGGACTTACGAAAAAGCAATATGCGGCTGCAATGTAAAAGACGCTGTATTTTGTTTTGCTTGCCAATTGTTCGACGGTGATAATTTATTGACAAAAACAAGTACGTTTTATTAATGTTATTTATTTTTCTGTTTGAATTTAGGACTGTGCGTAGTAACGACATAATTTTGATTATCGTTCTGCAGGTATGATTTATTTGAATCACATGAATGAAAGAATTAAAAACACGATTCTTCAGCTGCACACATCAATAATAATGTTAAAGTAGCAGTATTGGGTCAAACAACCATACAGACACAATTGGATTTAATATTGGATTGTTGAACTTCACAATGATAAAGTTACCAATAACAGATATGTGCGTGCAGTTTTGTGGAGCTTTTGAGTTGGCTTTAAGAGGTCACGATGACGGAGACTCATCTTTAAACGCTAGTATTTTTCTTGGCCTCATCAATTTCAGTTCTGAATTAGACGTACTCTTAAGCAACATTTGAAAAGAGCAACAGTGTTTAAGAGCACATCAAACACTATACAGAATGAAATCCTTCAAGCCATTTTGATGTATGCCATGATGAGATTTCAAAGAAATAAAGAAAGCTGCTGACTTTTTACCAGTTAAGGCTGATGAGACGACAGACGTATCGAATGTTTGTGAACGTGTGAACTTTGTTATAAAACGCAATATAGCTAAAACAATATTATTTACGGTGTGCTGCAATAGAAATTGAACATTATGCTTTGCTATTAATGGACCTACATAGGAAACTAATTAACTGCAATTTCGTGACTAACAAAATTATGTAAATCTATACCTATATAACATATGTTAATAGTTATGGAGTAATTAGTACAAATAATGATGATAATAATAATAATAATAATAATAGGGTGTAATAATAATAATATGATAATCATAATAAATATTTGTGCACCACCAGGATTATTTATCACCACACGCCACTGTAGATAAGTATATGCAGTAGATAAATAGTGTAGTTAAATCGACATTTGAACCTTCATGACTAGAACGACACACCGCGCAGAAATGAAAGCTTTCGTGTTGTCTCAGTAGCCAGAACCTAAGACTTCTGTGTCTTGCCCAGAAGAGAGCGGGTTCGATTCTTAATCTATAACAAAGTTTTTTTTTTTTGTCTGAATAACGTTGAAATATAGTTTTACAGAGTTCTCAGATTAAGTGTTAATGATCGCAGACAATAGAAAATCACAAATTGAGGCGGTAGCCTGAAAAGGGGCCCATGGGTCTATAGGCCCTTTTTCGGGAGAATGTTTAAATCGAGTCTCCGTGTTAAAAACTACTTGCTTACTTAGTTTCGTTTCAATATCTTGTACACAGAGGGCAGTGTAGCTAATTGAACGAACCCATCGACTCTTGCGTAGTTGTGAAATGCAGCAAACATCGACACAGTCAGTTTGAGGCAGGCACTGCAGGCAGTATAATTGTGTTGTGTGTAGCAGTTGTGATCTGTGTGCGATCTGAATTGTTTCAAAATGGAATGAAATGAACATAAACGAAAAAAGGGGGAGAGGACATAAAAATGAACTTAAAACGGGAAGACAGAAAAATGAACAAACATGATATCACGTATGTAACTTCGAAAGGTGCTATTGTTGAAGGTAAGTTTTTGCACCCATTACCTCCTGCTGCCAGAAGGAATGTTTCTCCAAGTTCACTGCTGATGAAATATTTTACAGTGGGCAAACAAAGTTACTGCAGGATGCTACAGTGGCAGGCTCATTATAAAAAAAAAAAACTTGTCATAAATGTAACTTAAAATCCAAAAGTAAGTCGTGAAAATGTAGGGACATATTCTCTGCGTCGAAGTGGTGTTCAGCTAGAGGTATGTCGTCAAAAGATTTTGGAAATCTTCAAAATGTTTCCCAAAAAACAGAGTAATAACAGGGGAAAATATTTAAAAGTGAAAGATTTGAGGGATAAAGGAGTTCCCATGAAAACAGACCATATAAAATTAACAACAATATAATGGGATTTACTGCAGTCATACCTGCAATCGATTCCACATAGCAAGATCCTTTATTGTCCACTAACCCAAACCTAAACATCAAGATTATCTTTGGGTTATTCTGCGATTATTACAAAGAAAAGACTGTGAAAAACTGAATGTGAAGTGCAAAACATATTGAAGAGAGAAGAGTTAGAGTGGGAGAAAACATCAATGTAGGCCTACTTAGTTGATTCCCAAAGTGAGTGTGAGTCCATCAAGGATGTGCCCTGAAGTGTAAACTCCACTGAATGTGAATCGAGATTAATCTATACTAATAATAAATCTGTAGCCGAAATTTTTCTGGTAATTTTCGATTTTCCAAAAATAATTGGTCGTAACATATATAATTAACCACCCTGAAACCGAAAATCGCATTTTTGAAATGTTTGTTTGTATGTCTGTCTGTATGTTTGTTACCTTTTCACGCGATAATGGCTGAACCGGTTTATATGAAAATTGGAATATAAATTAAGTTCGTTGTAACTTAGATTTTAGGCTATATGGCATTCAAAATACTTTATTTAAAAGGGGGTTATAAGGGGGGCCTGAATTAAATAAATCGAAATATCTCGCTTATTATTGATTTTTGTGAAAAATGTTACATAACTAAAGTTTCTTTACATATTATTTCCGATAAGTTTTATTCTTTACAAAATTTTGACAGAACTGATATTTAATGAGATAAATGAGTTTTAAAATTAAAATAACGACATCTAAAACGGTGCAATGAATTAAGAACAAATGACTTCGTCTATAAGGGGCCTTGGACAACAACAATCTATACAGGGGCCTTGGACATCAACAATCGAAAGCTATTAAACATAGCCTACAGAGAATGTTTCTGTGTTTGTATGAAGTAATATCAGAAGCTAAATTAACCTATTTGTATAATTAATTATATTATTTCACCATTGGAAAGTGTAGTTTCTCTAGATGGACATAATCCTATAATGTTATTACAGTAACGTCTGAGTAAATCGAGGACAGCTAAGATTAAAATAGCTTCTTATGCACAGAAAATTTGATAGGCTATTTTGTACATTCGTTTTCTGTATGTCTTAAAATAATATTTATGTACACTCATTTTAATCTCAGAGAATTAACGAACAAGGAGAGTGTACTGATTTAGTATGCAGTAATAGTACGTTAGGTTAGCAATCCATTATTTTATAATTCAAATTTAAACTATGCTCAATTGAATCGTGTTAAAATACATAAAATATACTTACTTACTTACAAATGGCTTTTAAGGAACCCGAAGGTTCATTGCCGCCCTCACATAAGCCCGCCAGCGGTCCCTATCCTGTGCAAGATTAATCCAGTCTCTATCATCATATCCCACCTCCCTCAAATCCATTTTAATATTATCCTCCCATCTACGTCTCGGCCTCCCTAAAGGTCTTTTTCCCTCCGGTCTCCCAACTAACACTCTATATGCATTTCTGGATTCGCCCATACGTGCTACATGCCCTGCCCATCTCAAACGTCTGGATTTAATGTTCCTAATTATGTCAGGTGAAGAATACAATGCGTGCAGTTCTGTGTTGTGTAACTTTCTCCATTCTCCTGTAACTTCATCCCGCTTAGCCCCAAATATTTTCCTAAGCACCTTATTCTCAAACACCCTGAACCTATGTTCCTCTCTCAGAGTGAGAGTCCAAGTTTCACAACCATACAGAAGAACCGGTAATATAACTGTTTTATAAATTCTAACTTTCAGATTTTTGGACAGCAGACTGGATGATAAGAGCTTCTCAACCGAATAATAACACGCATTTCCCATATTTATTCTGCGTTTGATTTCCTCCCGAGTGTCATTTATATTTGTTACTGTTGCTCCAAGATATTTGAATTTTTCCACCTCTTCGAAGGATAAATCTCCAATTTTTATATTTCCATTTCGTACAATATTCTGGTCACGAGACATAATCATATACTTTGTCTTTTCGGGATTTACTTCCAAACCGATCGCTCTACTTGCTTCAAGTAAAATTTCCGTGTTTTCCCTAATCGTTTGTGTATTTTCTCCTAACATATTCACGTCATCCGCATAGACAAGCAGCTAGCTGATGTAACCCGTTCAATTCCAAACCCTGCCTGTTATCCTGAACTTTCCTAATAGCATATTCAAGCGCGAAGTTAAAAAGTAAAGGTGATAGTGCATCTCCCTGCTTTAGCCCGCAGTGAATTGGAAAAGCATCAGATAGAAACTGACCTATACGGACTCTGCTGTATGTTTCACTGAGACACATTTTAATTAATCGAACTAGTTTCTTGGGAATACCAAATTCAATAAGAATATCATATAATACTTCCCTCTTAACCGAGTCATATGCCTTTTTGAAATCTATGAATAACTGATGTACTGTACCCTTATACTCCCATTTTTTCTCCATTATCTGTCGAATACAAAAAATCTGATCAATAGTCGATCTATTACGCCGAAAACCGCACTGATGATCCCCAATAATTTCATCTACATACGGAGTTAATCTTCTCAAAAGAATATTGGACAAAATTTTGTACGACGTCAACAAAAGTGATATTCCTCGAAAGTTACCACAGTTAGTTTTGTCCCCCTTTTTAAAAATAGGCACAATTATGGACTCCTTCCATTGTTCTGGTACAATTTCCTTTTCCCAAATAGCAAGTACAAGTTTATAAATTTCGCTATATAATGCACTTCCACCCTCTTGTATTAATTCTGCTGGAATTTGATCGATACCTGGAGACTTGTACTTTTTCAGATTTTCTATCGCAATTACGACTTCTGAAAGTGAGGGTTCGGGTATAAATGGCTCAGCAGTTTGTATTTCAATTTCGTCCCGATCATTTCTATTTGGCCTATGTACATTTAGTAGTTGCGCAAAATAGTTTTTCCATCTGTTTAGGATTGATGGAGAGTCTATATATGCGATAAATGCAATGCAAAAGAAATTGGGTAATGAGCGAAGCAGATTATCTTGCGCTGTTGTAAAAGTTGTTCCCTGGATCAAACGTCCTATTTTAATTATGTAATTACTTTATATTTATTTCTAACAGGTGCAGCGGAGCGCACGGGTACGGCTAGTATTAAATAAATAACTTGTAATCTGTATTCTGTACCCAATAGATATTCTTGATTCTTACGTATTCGGTACAATTTATGACGTAACTATGAGATATATGTAAGAAATATAATTTTTCTAAAATTATTAACAAATCGTAAACCTCTGTAATGTGCGCCGTTCAATGATTATATCAAATTTTGCTAAAATATAATCATACTGAAAGTGTTTTGATAAAATAAACTTGTTCTCTCGAAAAAGGGCCTATAAAATAATTCAATAAAATATATTCTTTTATTAACACTATTAAATTCGGAATATATTATTTAACAAAAACTTGTAGACCAATATTATTGTAACAGTATGAAAATTGTTATGTTGATAAAAGTGCATCCAAATCGCAATGACATACAAATAAATTTTTCAATCATTGTTTTCTCCAAACATGACTTTTGCTTATGGGCCCTTTTTCCGGCTACCGCCTCAATTATAAAAGATTACAAATGCTAATAGTGTGCAGCTTAAAAGTAGCAACGTGTGACAAGGTTCTCAGGGTTGCAGTCGCAGCATTTTTGATATCTGTTTTGTTAAAATTTAGCAGCGGTTGCGAACAGTGTTGCCACCCAAATGTGCCAATAATACATTATATTATTTTAATATATTTCAAGAAGAAGAACAAGTCATTCATAATCATAAGTAATGCCCTGATACTGCCTTTATCAGCGGAATCGTGATAAGGAAGGTAGTAAATATAACAGAAGTACGAGGCCAAACTTAGAAAACCAGACAAACTTGGGATGACGGGCACGTCCCATGAGATTGGAATTGACTCCCACAATCTGAATCATCACTTGTACTTATAGAAATTATTAAAAAGGAATCTTGTATAAAAATCCAGAATTTTAAGGATTGAAAGGCAATATAACGAAGGTCCATTTTGAATCTTGCGTACACTACTTTTAACACTTGAGAATATGATAATGATTAACTGATTAAAACTCCCTCGTAAGCTCCGCCCCTCCCGGGATTCCTGTGTGAAGTTTGGCGGGCGGCGAACCCTGTTCCGCCGGTTGGAATCGGTTGCCGTCCTCGGTCCGTGATCTTCATGACCTTGATTGTAAGAGGGCCTAAGTTGGTCCAAGGCCGGTGTCCATGCCTGACTGAGCTGGAGTCCACTATCTCTGTTAAAGTTATGACAATTCCCGGCCCCGGATTGGCCGATCCGCCAACCAATCCCGTTTCACCTGAGACAGCCTAACATCTATATTACCTTTCGACTTTCTGTTCGGACATCACTTCCCTGAAGATGGCTGCAGAGATAGCAGTCGAAAGCTTGGAGCATTCCAAAATCTTAACTCGGCTGATATCCCGCGAAAACATATTAGCGAACCAACGCCGAGAAAGCCTCAAATCATACATACTTGCCGTATATAGCCTATCGATTGTAACAATAACAACATCCGTGGTTAGTAAGGAAGGCTGTGAAATACCACATAAACTGCAGTTTCACTATTTTCTTGTAGTATTCCTGCTAATGTTGTAAAATAAAAGTATATGAATAATTTAATATCAATTCATATAAAATAATAACGTCAACATGTTATAAAAGTCGTATTTATATATTTTTAAAAAACTAGTCTCAATCCCAGGAAAATAGCTTTCCACCTCGCCATGATTGCTAAAGTCCTCGAAAACCAATATAATTTCTTATCGAAATTTCTTTTGCAATCCAGTGTACTAGACTGTCATCTACAGCTTCTGCTCACTGAAGTTAGTTTCATTTTTCATTAAAGAATCCACGTTCACCACTCATCAAGTAACAATGCCGTCTTCAACAATGCAAATGTAATAGTAAACCGCAATTACGAGTTTTTATTTCATTTAAAGCAAGCAAAGATAGCGCTTTGTGAAGGGAATATGTATTGAGGAGCTCGGTTCGATTCCCATAGGACAACCAGGATGAACCTCTTCCCACTAAGGCAAGCTTTCTAAGTTATATTACGATTCCTACTTGAAAACTGCGATAACAAGTAGGGAATAAAAACATTTAGGTCTTGTAGCGTCAATGGCGATTCTAGGAATATATATATATATATATATATATATATATATATTACTAGGGGCTGATAATTAAATCTCGAAAAGTCAGGCACATTTAAAAGCACTACGGAAAGAGTGACGCAATATAAAAATTATTCAGGACAATGAGGATTTACGGTTTTAATACATTACATTGTTTTATTACCATCATTCATTGTCAGTAAATATAAAAAAAATTAAATGTTGTAATGCAGCGCTTCTGAAAGTGTGGATACTCTGAATCGTAAATTGTATTTAAAAAGCATTTAAAATTTGGAGAATAGACTACTGCAAAATGTTACAAAGTCACAAAAATACGAATCAATACAACATCAAACATCACCAATAATAATTTTTATAATATAATCGTATTATTACAAAATAAATATTAATAATTATTATATTTCATTATTAATATCATCAATACATTAAAGATCTAAAAAGAAATATTATATTAAATTTCTCAGTTCCATATCTGGACTCTTGAGTATTTATCCATGAAAACAAATTACCGAAATAAGCTAAATGCAGAAGGAGAAAAAGGTTTTAGCTTTCCATCTACGCCGATGATCACTAGTTGTGTTAAATTAAATTCCAAGCGTTCCGAGAATTTTAGGCGGCTTTTACAAGTCTTTCAGAAATTTTAAAACAATTCCAGGAATCTATATGTAATTCACTGATTCGATCATCGCTATTTATTGCAGTATTGTAGGTCTAGAGAGACTCTACAAGCGACAGAGAAATATTTCAGAGAAAGTGAACTCTAAAAGTTTCATACAATCCAATCATTCAGGAATAAGAGTAATTTAATTGCGTCAATCATGGGACACCCTACATTATTTTCATTTATAGCCCTTCAAACTTCACCCTCGTCGATTAAAATTTTACTATTTACTATTCCACATTTTCGAAATTTTCTAGGAAAAACAGGAGCCCATGCAATGGGAATGACATGCAACCCATGCAGTGGGAACCAGCATCTGGCTACACCAGGATACCAGCAATGTATGGGAATTAATACTGGTGGACTAAATGTTTCGTCAACAAGGTAAGACCTTGCGGCTTTCATTTTCTTTTCTAGGTCAAGTAATTGAATTAGCATGAACTGTTACTCCAGCAATATTCCTGGTCCGCACTGCAGTAGCAGGGAACTGAGGTTTGAGATTGTTTACCTCTAGAAATATAAGGCTTTTGCTCTGAGAAATATTCATGTTAAATTATTGCATTTTCGTAACGTCTTGAACGGGAAATTCTCTTTAATTTTTGAAATGAATTTGTACAGATATTTTGATAGCTTGCATATTCGAATGTGTGGAAATATTTAGATTTGAAAGACGATAAAACATTATGTTCTTCCGTAAAGGGTTTTGTGTCTTTTGGGGTTTATGCAACATGAACTATTACAAACCGCGTAGAAAATAATCACGAGTACAGATATGGAAACAAAAATTGGAGCTCCCTTATTATCAAAGTTCCGCTTAAAACACACTGCGCATGTGCAGTAAACAAAAGCTCCTGTATATATGTTACTTGTCGACAATCGTGCGAAATTGTTGCCTACATACAGGTGGACTTCCATCAAGAATCGCTCCATGAAAGAATTTCGAGAAGATTGAGTACTCAGTGTGTATGACAATGCGTAGCACTTCTTTTTATAACGATTTTGTTGAGACGGGCTGTTCGCTCTTGTAGCGCCTGTTCACTCTGCTTAGCATTTTCCTGGAAATGCCAGTGCCACAACAAATACAGAAAGACGAGAATAAGATCATTCCAGTATCCATGTTAAACAGTGTAACGTGTACATAAATTTACAATACGAATAGTGACCATCGTGGAGACTTGCAATGTCCAAAGATTACTGGACACCGCATAAAATAATCTTCACACGTAATTTCACGTCCACATCAAATGTGAGCTCTGTTAGACATATTTTCGCTCACGGAACCAAGAGCCAACGCGCTTTCGCAGTACAATCAAAATTACCCCATGTCTAACTTTGTGCCACCCACTCCACATGAATATAAAAATTAAAGTTGAAACTTTTCGTTTTTCAGGATTTTATTAACCCTATAAATTATTACTTTAATAAATCATATTCAGTTCACGATTATTTCTTAGTAGGGTCTGTTTCAAAATTTCTCTTATAATTGAACAAATTAATAATACTGAAGTACTCGTATTAGTTCCATTAATCTTGATACAAATTTAACTTCATCTTGTTCCTGTTTTGCATCTATGTATTCCGCAAACTGAAAATTAATTAATGGCATTTGTGAACTTAAAAATGGTGTCGTTCTAACAATCTTAATATTAATGTAGACAGAACATCATGTTTATTTCTTTTACTAATAGTGTTATTTTCACGCATTTACCGTTTCAATGGCATGAATTTAGTCTTAAATCATCCTGGAAGACCAATTTTTTTGGTTTCATATTCGATAATGATCTTAGTTGTCTTTTCACATTGATGATCCTTATAAAGCCTTAGACTCAATAAGGGGGGCAAAGGCTAATTGGGATTTCCTGGTCTCTGATCGGGTCAAAAACCCTGATGGAACTGATATTTAACCCTTGCGGTGAATTTCGGTGAAGTCCGGAGGGCCTAATTAGTCAAATCCACTCTCCTCACCTCCACGCTGGGGCCCCCTGGGATCTTTTAAGATGCGAAAGAGAGAGTGGTGTGCGGAAAGCAGTGGAAAGCTGCCGCATTCATTATCACAAGAATAATTTGCAAGTATATCATGATGAGTTCGTCCCTGGTAAAAAACTCCGGACGTAAACTATCCCCCCGATCGGATGTCCGGGTGGGGGATACTAGGGAAGGACGCTTCATGATGCAAGCCAACGAAGAGAAGAAAAGAAGACCGATGTCTACCGGATCGTGGAATGTGCAGACTTCAAATCTACCAGGTAAGTTGGAAAAATTGAAGGAAGTAATGAGTCTCGGAAGTTTTTGAAGTATCATATTTTTTCTTAGATAACACAGACAATGCAGGATACAATATAAACTCGTTTCACTTCAGCGCGAACCAACATAGCCTGCTTTTATTTTGCGTTTATTTGAATATTTAAAATCTTTTTTGGTTTACGGGCTTTATAGGAAATGTTCTACTTTTTGGTGCATTATTGTCCTTTTCTTCTTTTGAACGGAGTTTTTTTTTATGGTGTAAACATAGTCTACATTCCAGAACCTACTGTAGGTTGAGTCATGCAGAATTTTGCCTTATGGTTGCAACAGCCTTAACTCCTGATCACGTGTGTAACGTGATTGTCCCCATTCAACACAAAAAACAAATACTGCAGCCACAGTCCTCGCAGTCAGCATATGTATCTTACAAGTGAAGACAATATTGACAGAGAAAGTGCTGCTTCTATAGCAGTTTCTCAAGGCTTGCTGGCTGATTATCATCGTACCACAATCTCTTCACACGCATGCAAAATAGCCGCATACTAGCCATTCCAACACATAAGACATCATCGTGTTCTTCATACACAATCTCGCTATCGCGCTTGGGAATACTCACCCAGTGGCATCAGAAATCTGTTCCTCCATCCACTGTTTGAGTTGCTTGAGAAACTTCTTGCACTAGCAACTAAAACTTACCCTAGTACAAGCCCTAGTAATGCCGCACTTCGATTATTGTGACGTTTTGTTAAGTGACCTAAGTTCTGAACTGTCAGTCATGTTACAGCGAGTTCAGAATATGTGCGTCAGATACGTGTGCAACATCCCACGATATGATCACATATCACCGTCCTTCGCAAGTCTTTCGTTGCTCCGACTTAAATAACGTAGAACTTTACACTCCTTGTCTTTACTCTTTCGAATTCTGCACACCTCAACACCAAGTTACCTTTCGTCTCGTTTCTCTTATCTATACTCTAACCACAACGTAAATACCAGATCACTTAGCCTATCTGTGGCACGCTAAGTATACCTCTTCATAGAACATCTTGTTATTGATCTTTTACAGTATCCACCTCGCGACAATGGAATTCCTTGTCACAAAGTATTAGGGGCTGCAAGACAATAAACACTTTTAAAAACAGCTTAAAAGATAACCTTCTTAGCATTTCACTCCAATCATACTGATTTAAACTATCACGGACTACATTGTTACTTATTCCTTTAGACATGCATCCAGATAGCGTTTTTCAAAATTGTTTCATAATAATCTCTTTCTATCATCTAACATTATTTGAAATATATTAACATTCTACGTATTTTAGCTTACTTCTGCTACACAGTTTGTATTTCAGTGCTTAAATAATAGTTCATAGTATTTTGTTGTTTAATTCGTAAATAACTCTTGCACACATGTAACTCTATTTAAATCAAATTTTTTAATTGTTTGTAAGTTCATACATATGTAGGCCTATGTATACTTTTTGCTGGTTGAGTGGAAGAGAAGGCCTTACGGCCTTAACTATGCCAGCTAAATTAAATTATTATTATTATTATTTTATTATTATTATTATTATTATTATTATCATCATCATCATCATCATCATCATTATCATCAGAGACTGTCAGAATTAAACAATATTCAAAAATAAATTTAGTAAGCTATTTTTACTGGGTAGAGTACAATGTAGTAAACTGAGTATTCTAACTTTATTGTAAATGTTTCGAAATTGTTACTGTTTCATTTCCATTAAAATCTTACTTATTCAAGCCCGTGTCCCTCCAATAACGTTCATTCATCGTCGTCTCTACACATGTAATATTTCGATAATAAAACCTGTAGCATGCCAAAACTCCCTTGTCGGTATAAAATATCTTATGGAACAGCAGAATTAAATAAGAGAGAAATTCTCTAATATTTATCACTGTATGAAGTCAAAACGAGTAGTAACCCACCCTGGAATATTACCTATGTATAAGTAGGCAGATTGCATTCTTATAAAATATTATAATTTCTACGTATTTGTGTGTCAGCATTTAACACTTGTACAGCTATAAAATAGTAATCAATTTTTTACTCGTAAGTATTAATGAATGAATAATAATAATAATAATAATAATAATAATAATAATAATAATAATAATAATAATATCTTAAATGTAGAAGTTGTGAAAACGTTCGTATCTTTTATTGTATCAGTACTTCAACGTACTCGCGCGTTTGGATATTGTCGTGCGACGTCATAAAAAATGGCCGACAGGCACGACAAGAAGGATAATTTGCCTTGGAAACACTATGGTTTGCTATTTTGAACGAATGTTTCAGGATTGCTGCGAACTGCGATTGGAGTTTTCAAAGCAGGATCTGCACTCGCGGGACACCGTGGATTTGCGGGAGGCGCAGCACGGATGTCCTTAGGGAGGCCAGGACTAGTGAGACTTATTACAATGACTGGGATGGCGGGAATAGGGGGGTATTATCTGTGGAAGAACGGTGGTCTGGCGGACAGGGATGAAGACTCCGCGACGCCTGATCCACCTCCCTCTTCATCCACAAAGTCAGACCTCCGGTATCCCACACGATTTCGTTATTTTTACATACCCCCCACACCAATAGGTTCAATGGCGGTCAAAGAACAGTCATCACCACAATCCCCATCACCTTCACCTCCATCTCCACCGCCACCTCAGTCTCCGCCTCCGCCTCCGCCTCCGCCTCCGCCTCCGCCCCGTTCTATCCTGAAAAAGGATAAACAAGAAGAACGGGATCCCGATCGTCCCAAGAAGAAGGTCCAATTTGACCTCTCCCCGAAGTACCGGCACTATTCACCTCGACGATCAGAGGACGAAGACTGCAAACCCCCAGACAAAGAGTCTCTCCGCGAGTTCTATGTACGAGTTATGGGGGAGGAGTACATGAGGAGAAAGGAACTCGGATTACCAAGCAGTTCAGAGGAGGAAGACTAGCCCAAAGGCAAGAGGGAGAAATAGCGTGAGAAGATCGCCAAAAAACCAGAAAAGAACGCCTGTCCCGGAGACAAAGGTAAGAGATTACGTATCGAACTTAGATAATAATGTACTCCTGCCTCTATCTTGTAGCAGCTTCTGTACTCTGAATACTTAGATCAGCGGCTTCCAGCCTATAGGGTGTCAGGCTCCTTAAAGGTTCATATTTTATTTTAACGGACTCTCTAAAATGTTTAGTATAATTTAGGCCCTCAAACTTGTTCTACTCGTTAAATGTTTGTGTGGTGTAGTGAAGTAAGCATTCTTAATAGTATGTATGGAAATTAAATTTTAGTTTCAGCTTTAAATATGATCTGAAATCAACATATAAACATAATTTGCGTTGTGCAATGTTTTCTGAGAAAAATGCAATTATATATATATATATATATATATATATATATATATATATATAACTGTAGACAAGTTTAGTTCAACATTAAATTTATTCTCTTGCGAGTACTAAATCGACGTTTTAATTCTAAGAAGAACAGTTGGACGAAGAGCAGTTTCGCTTCAGAAAAGAAAAGTTATGTGATTGAACTGCTACCAACAATCGGCGAAACATACCTAGAAAAGAATAAAGAAGTATATGTGTAGTATTTGTGGACCTAGAAAAGGGGTTTGACAGAGTGGATTGGAATGAACTGATGGCGATCCTAAATAAATAAGTGTGGACTAGAAAGAGAGAAAGCTGTTCAGTAATCTTTATTTGCAACGAGTATAAGTCAGGATAGGAGAAAAAAATGGCAGAAGGAAGTGAAATAGGCAAAGGAATACTTAAAGACTGCCCTCTAACACCTACCGTGTTCAACATCTACCTGGAGGATTTAGTGAACAACTGTTTTCAGAACATGGGATGTGTGATAGTAGGAGGATAAAGAACAAAGTGCAAAAGATTCGGTAATGATATTGCGTTGTTAGCAGGAGAGGAGATGATACTAAAGTGTATGCTACTGGGGTTATATGACAGCTGTGTTAAGTATGGGATGAAGATAGATGCAAACAAGACGAAGACCATGATCATAGGAAGAAAAATGAAGAAAGTACATTACAGAGTTCTAAATAAGGCAGTAGAGCAATTGGACAGCTTCATATACTTGGGATGTACTATAAGCAGTAACATGAGCTGTTACCAGGAAGTCAAATGGAGGATAGCAATGGCAAAGGAAGCTTTTAATAGAAAAAAGAGCATCTTCTGCGGACCTGTGAAAAAAAGAATTAAGAAAGAGACTAGTGAAGTGCTTCGTGTGAAGTGGAGTATTGTATGAGCCAGAAACATGGATAGGAAGTAAAGAGAAGGAAATACAAACATTTGAAATGTGGATATGGAGAAAATGGAGTGCACAGACAGACTAAGAAATGAAGCTGTGTTGGATAGAGTGGATGAAGAAATAATGATGCTGAAACTGATCAGGAAGAGAAAAATAATTATTTGGATCACTGACTGAGAAGAATTGCCTATTGAAGGGTGCGCTGGAAAGAATGGTGAAAGGGAGAAGTGTTCGGGGCAGAAGAAGATATCAGATGATTGACGACAGTAAGATAACGGATCATATGAGGAGACAAAGAGGAAGTAGAAAATAGAAAAGATTGGAGAAAGCTGGGTTGGCAATGAAAGACTTTCTCCTGGGCAGTACACTATGAACAAATGAATTTGTTCTTTAGAGGAAGAACAATTGTTTGCTCACATCTGAAGTCTGACTAGTGTAATATGTAGCTAGTTGGCGATGTATGCAATGAAGAGGGAACAATTGTCATCCAGTGAAAACAAGCACCTGTGTGGGAGAAATTCTGAATAATTGACTATTTTTCAATACTTTCCCGCCAAATAAATCTGACAATAAATTTACAGGCATCACTGTGATGTCAAACGAACCTCAGTTCTGGGCAGTAGCAACACTAATCTTTCACCTTGCAATTAGTGCAGACAACACACGACTCGAATACTGGTAATGATGTTTGAGCAAAAACAGTTTCTGGGTTGAAGGACGGGATATCTTGCTGTTCCGCGAATCGTAAATGTTACGGAATGCAAGCGTTGAGAGATTATAATTGGCAGCAATTCGTGTCACTGAAAAATTGCGGGCGAAATAGGAAGAAGCCACGCTATATTGCAAATAACGATGTAATTTATCAACGATAAAAGTGAATACATTGCTTTAAACAAAGGATTTAATGACTTGAATTCAATTTCTTTGCAGAACAGCAGCACGACAACATACCTGGACAAGATATCTAAACAACTAAATAAAGACATTTCACGTAATTAATGTCACTTACCTGGCTTTAAACAAATAAATTATGTTACAGAATAGCACTTTATGTCTTTACAGAAGCGCAAGAGAAGATGATTATACCTGGATATGACACCTAACTCCTCAACAAAGACATCCCACCTAATTAGTGTTATTTGACTCGCTTTAAACAAATGATATAATGACTTGAATTGTAATACAGACTGGCATTTCTTTCCTTTACAGAAAGGAGGACAAGAGACATCGTCGCCTGTAACATTTTGGTGAGTTAATATTTACCATTTCTTACTTGTTTCTAGTGGCACCCCCCAAAAATATAACCACGGGAAGCTATTCATATTAGACGAACATTAAAGCTGTACGCAAAGCGTGGATAGACTCAGAAGTACAGACAGCGTCGCTGTATGTGATTGGCTGACTGGGAATGTTTACGGCTACTAAATATTGTCCAAACAAAATTTACATAACTTCGAACATTATCGAAAGTTTGAGCTTTCCAACATCTAAAAATCTAGCCACATAGAAGCCTATTAAAAATAAACTGTTTCAAACATCACACATTTCCCACAATAATACTTGTAGATAAGACTCGTCAAGCATTAAAACCTTTCGCCTTCTTCCTTTTTTTTTTTATTTTCCTTTCTTTCTCCGTTTCATTATTATTATTATTATTAGTATTATTATTATTATTATTATTATTATTATTATTATTATTATTATTATTATTTTCATCATCATTTAGGAAGCTTGAGCCCGAGTAGGTGTGCCGCTGTTTGTTTCTAAACACTTTTCTTTTATCAAATACCTTTGTTAGTGTTATGCTTCAAGATAAACATGTTGTAACCAGAATACGCACCCATCGCGCTAGTCTCACTTTACCTCACAGACAACACAAGGGTCAATGCCTTGCTCAAACTTAACAAGTTATTTGAGCCGTTCAGAGCAAAAGCGGTGTAAGTCAAAATTTGATAATGAGGTTTAAAGTAAAAATTCTGTAAAATATAGCGCGAAGTAGCAATTAATACGTCGTTCTTGCTATCCGCTCACTACTAATAGTTTAAATAAAGTGAATATTAATTGCTACTTTGCGCTGTATTTCACAGAATATTTACTTCAACCCTCATTACCCATTCTTGACTTACACCACTTCTGCTCTGAACGGCTGATTCATTAAATGTTGTGCTCTTGTATCATCTGATCTTGATTTCAGACAATTATAGCTAAGCGAAAATTTTACAAGGGAATTGTCCCACGTCGTGTAGTTTGAATTTAATGGAAATGCATATTTAAGCTAATTTTCGTTCGTTAAAAAACGTGGTGATATTGATTCGTTTGGTTTCTTCCTAGTTTACGAAATATAATGACTTGCAAATCGATCTACTTACGCCGCTTCTTGTGCGCACCGTATCACAGCTCTAGTATACTTTTCTTTTCTAGCATGGTACAATAGGAGATGTTAAATATCAGTTTTTTTTTTCGCAAAAAACGTTTTAAGTTAGTTAACAAGAGAATAACAATTATTATTATTATTATTATTATTATTATTATTATTATTATTATTATTATTATTATTATTATTATTATTATTATAGCATCAAATTGTGTCTTTCTGGATCGATCACAATTTTTGATTCTATACAGTAGATCACACTTTTACAAGGCAAACTACAAAATTATAATGCTGGGAACATACCATTGAGACTAATTTAGTTCTATCTAACCACAGATTACGAAAGGTACAAATTTCAAAACGTGAATATAATAATTAAGAACATTCTATTCAACTAAGAGGGCAATTAAATTTTTTGTACATCATCATTATGAACAGTTTTCATAATCGTGCATAATATGCCACATTATCACAATAGTGCCATATAAATACTATGATGACAACAAACGCACACTTTTGTGCCAAGAAATCTCTTTTCCTCTAGCTGCCGCTAGAGTGCACTGAAATTAATGTGTGAATGACAACATACTTACTGGAAGCTAAGCTCATGCATTTGCTTTGTTTCCTTGAATATAGTTAGTAGATAAGTATGTTCTAGAATTTTTAAAGGTTATGAGGTACTTTGTCTGAAACTACATTAACAACTTCGTCATAGCTAACCGTTTAATAAGGAAACATGATAAAAAATTTAAACATATTTTTTGTAAACTCAATGTTTTACGGTAAAATCATGACCACGTAACCAAAAAGAACAAATGTTGCCAATGATAAGGGAAAACATATTTCCCAGTAACTCTCACCTCACCCCCATACATGAAATGGACGAAGGGGAAATTAACTTTATATAAATTATTATTATACTGTATAAACATTCAGATTTCTGCATAATGTTAACTAAATAAAAAGAGACAAGCAATATCAAAAGAAAAACTTTAATTCAAGCAGAAAAAGATTAGGAAAATTTGTTGCAAATGCTACATGGGATGTTAAGGAGGGAGGATGGCTTTAATATGGTGGAAATCCAGTGAATTAAAAATAATGTTTTTGCTGTAAAATACACTTTGATATGTGAGAAATGTATATTACATAGAATTTAATACGGATTCGTGCCTTTGCAACGCTATTTTTAGGCTCTGGTGCACAAGGTTTTCAAGGGGCAAGGACGTTTACAGTGTGGTGGAAAACCAGTAAATTTTTGAAAGAGAAATGTTTTCTTTAAAATAATTTTCGAAATTTGAAAAATTCATCAGACAAAATTTTTATGAACACTCGCAGCTCTTTTAGGAGTCATTTTTAAAGCTCTGGTGCACAGGGTAAACGACAATAAACTTGGATTGCAATTTCTGAAACTTTAATTTGTTGTTTTATTCTCACACAAAAGAGTTAATATCTTTATATCTCCCGAACTATTAATGCTACATAATTCATGATATGTGAAACACACATTCTTAGGCTATTAGGAATTTTTCCGTGTTGTTATTTTGTTGTCTTTGAAAAATATCCTCTAATGTTTCTATAAAAGTGTTTCTAAAATTGATTCTTAAGATATGTTCTTTATTTCAATATTTTGAAAGCGAATATTCAAAAGTGTGCTATAGACCTTTTAAAGAATGTACTTTTAGGAGTAAACTGGCAGAGAGGTTTTGAATTTATCTTAATAATGGCTGAGATATATTCACTGTGGTGATCTACAGTGCCCTGGTACTTCATTTTTTTCCAAGACTTTTGACCCAATTATTTTGACTAATCTCGAATTTCAGTTGTTACGGCAATTATATTTCTACATATAAAAATGAAAAATGACCGTCTGATAGAACAAATTTCAAATTATACAACCCTTTCCCTTAAACATAATATTTACATGTATCAGAAATAGTCTAAGCAGGTCACTGTCAGCTCGCGTATGGGTGGAGGCAGGTTGTATCGGTTTATGTGTGCATTATAAACAAATCCCGTTCCATAAGTGAATTAGAGTATTAAATGTTTATGTCAGTATAAGTCATTCTTCGAGAATATTAATTCCGTTCTGGAGGGGACGGAGATGAGAATCACTACTCAAAAGTGGATATTAAAAAAATATATTATTAAACACACAGTATGGTGAGTGTGTAAATTTTTTTGGAAATCACAACGCAGTTAAACTTTAAAATTATAACAGGAAAATTTATTATTTTAGTAAAAATATTTTATTTCTATTTTGTGTAATTGGAAAGGATGAACTATCTGATTGTGGCTCCTAAGCTGTTTCATTGTAAAAAACAATAGAAAGCCGGAACAATTTATACTAATGGTGGTGGTAGTAGTAGTAGTAGTAGTAGTAGTAGTAGTAGTAGTAGTAGTAGTAGTAGTAGTAGTAGTAGTAGTAGTAGTAAACGTACCAGTGGCAGTAGTAGTAGTAGTACTGCTAGTAGTAATAGTAATAGTAGTAGTAGTAGTAGTAGTAGTAGTAGACGTACCAGTGGCAGTAGTAGTATTAGTAGCAGTACTGCTAATAGTAATAGTAATAGTAGTAGGAGTAGTAGACGTACCATTGGCAGTAGTAGTAGTATTAGTAGCAGTACTGCTAGTAGTAGTAGTAGTATTATCAATAGTAGTAGTAGTAGTAGTAATAGTACTAGTAGTAGTAGTAGTAATAGTACTACTAGTAGTAGTAGTAGTAGTGGTAGTGGTAATAGTAGTAGTATTACTAGTAATAGTACTAGTAGTAGTAGTAGTAGTAGTAGTGGTAGTAGTAGTGATGGTAGTAGCAGTTGTAGTGGTAGTAGTAGTAGTAGTGGTAGTAGTAGTGGTAGTGGTAATAGTAGTAGTAGTAGTAGTAGTAGTGATAATAGTAGTAGTAGTGGTAGTAGTAGTAATAGTAGTACTAGTAATAGTACTATTAGTAGTAGTAGTAGTGGTAGTACTAGTAGCAGTAGTAGTAGTAGTGGTAGTAGTAGTAGTGGTAGTACTAGTAGTAGTAGTAGTAGTGGTGGTGGTAGTAGTAGTAGTAGTAGTAGTAGTAGTAGTAGTATTAGTAGTAGTCCTCCTTTATCTTCCCTCTATCCCATTCCTGGTAAGTATGTATTACTTCGCTAGCTTGGTTTGACAAGGTTCTAACTGCAAAGACCATTATTCTGAGAAAATTGAGTTTAAATTTTCATTATACTATAACTTTTTTATTTATGAATATTTTTCGAAATAATTTTATATACCTTCTTAGATATCAATGGAAAGTAGTTTTAATGCGTTCTCTTAAAAAAAAAATATTTTTAAATCGTAGAATCTGAGGTAGCGAAAATGCAGTTAGAACCTTGTCACTTGAAATTTGACGCTTCAGGAAAGTTACAAAGGTGTAAGTGCACATAGAACCTTGTCAAACTAACTTTTTAATCACTATTCAAAAAATGTGTTAGTTACAACTCCAGATTATAGGGACAAAAAATTAAAACACCGTAAATCTATGTTGAAAAAAGAACATTATGGTATAAACTATAAAATAATATTGGATTGTGACACTATTTCAAACAAAAATGTATTTAGTCTATACTAAGTGGCTCGCTGAGTACTAACTTGTCTTGCAGAGGCATGAAAGGGATAGCTACTATGATGTCCTTTTTCAAATCTGAGAGTTCAATCTTCTTATTTTGGATTTTTGGTTTGATATTCAAAATACGTATTGATCCTGTGGAACAAGCTTCAACACTCCTCTGTGTTCATTAAAATTGATATTAGCAACTTCTTTTGTTCATCTGTCTCATGGGTTAATTTGTATTTGATTTCATGATAAGGCCTATGTTTTTGTGAACTTCGCAGTAGCTAGTTGGGAGAATAGAACAGTCTTGTAGGCCCTAATTTAATAGCTTTACAGTTTCTGAAAAATCCTTGATATCTTCTGCTCTCATTTGTATTACCCGATAAGAGTTACGACGGTTCACCTGCTTTAACAGTCTTATTAGATCTATTGGAGACTAGCAGACTGCAGAAAATAGTAGGTTCTATGAAACTCTACTTGTTCTTTGTGAGTATTTTTTGGCTACGTTTATATTTGCATATTGCCTGACATTTTTGGTATATTTACAGTTTCTTATGAAACAGATTTTCCTCTCCTCTACGATTCACATCAGTGGCGATTTCTCTTAAGGAGCACAGTAGCCACCTCTTCAAATAACACATGTTTTTAAATGTATGTCAATCAGCTACAGTAGACTATGTGAGCGACATAATTCTTTATTATAATACTACGTAAAAATAACACTGCACGTGTACTGATCTTGTTGACGCCTGAGACTTATGTTTACCGCTCGACACTTGCGGCACATTGTTCCAGTGGAGCATGCGCAGTAGTACTGTTTCACTGGCAGGCTTTGGAGCATGGTAGGGAGGCAATACAATGTGCATAAGAGGGGTTAGGAGCACTTTCAGATGTGTTCTCAAGCTGTTTGCAGTAGTAGTTAGATCGTTGCATCACAAATGTTACAATGAATAGTGTGCAAAATCTTTTAAATATGTAATTTTCTGTAAGACATTTACACGAAAAGATCAAAATAAAGAAGATGGGTACACCTACACGTGAATTAAAATTACAAGTGGCGAAGCATAGTAATAGAGAAGGGAAAAGAAAATTGAACATTCGGACTTACGAAAAAGCAATATGCGGCTGCAATATAAAAGACGCTGTATTTTGTTTTGCTTGCCAATTGTTCGACGGTGATAATTTATTGACAAAAACAAGTACGTTTTATTAATTTTATTTATTTTTCTGTTTGAATTTAGGACTGTGCAGAGTAACTAAATAATTTTGATTATCGTTCTGCAGGTATGATTTATTTGAATCACATGAATGAAAGAATTAAAAACACGATTCTTCAGCTGCACACATCAATAATAATGTTAAAGTAGCAGTATTGGGTCAAACAACCATACAGACACAATTGGATTTAATATTGGATTGTTGAACTTCACAATGATAAAGTTACCAATAACAGATATGTGCGTGCAGTTTTGTGGAGCTTTTGAGTTGGCTTTAAGAGGTCACGATGACGGAGACTCATCTTTAATCGCTAGTATTTTTCTTGGCCTCATCAATTTCAGTTCTGAATTAGACGTACTCTTAAGCAACATTTGAAAAGAGCAACAGTGTTTAAGAGCACATCAAACACTATACAGAATGAAATCCTTCAAGCCATTTTGATGTATGCCATGATGAGATTTCAAAGAAATAAAGAAAGCTGCTGACTTTTTACCAGTTAAGGCTGATGAGACGACAGACGTATCAAATGTTTGTGAACGTGTGAACTTTGTTATAAAACGCAATATAGCTAAAACAATATTATTTACGGTGTGCTGCAATAGAAATTGAACATTTTGCTTTGCTATTAATGGACCTACATAGGAAACTAATTAACTGCAATTTCGTGACTAACAAAATTATGTAAATCTATACCTATATAACATATGTTAATAGTTATGGAGTAATTAGTACAAATAATGATGATAATAATAATAATAGGGTGTAATAATAATAATATGATAATCATAATAAATATTTGTGCACCACCAGGATTATTTATCACCACACGCCACTGATTCACATAGTCTACACCTTACCTTCCTGATGTGCTTTCTTCCGCATATTACATTTCCACGATACTGGTTTGGCCATAACATTCCGTACATTCTTCTTCTTTGGTGTATTTTGAAGTGATTCAAGATTTGTATCAGTTTCATTTCCAACCATACTCCTTTTTTCTACTTCATTTTCATCAACATCCGTTTTAAAACTGTTTGTTGTAATGTTACTTTTATATACAGTATATTCTGCTGTTGCTGTCGCACAAAAAATATTCACGTTCGATGGTTGAGGAATAGATCTTCACATAATGTAGGAAATTTTAGTTTTTTTTTTACGTCATGATGTCTTTTTTACTTTCTTCCTCTAATGTTTAAAACAACATTATAAGTTACTTGCTTTATAGGCCCACAGACTTTCTGAGTTTTATGTTCCTGTTAGTCAAGAAATAACACATTTATAACAGTAACAGAAAATAATAATAACAATAATTTATTGAGCTCACTGTGTATACAAAATTTTAAATAACACCATTATAATATTATACGATATGGTAAAAAGTGCTCATAATTAAGGTTACTCTAAAAGAAAACTAATTCCGGAATGTGGTATGTGACAACAATGTCTAATGGATAACTATGACACTCGTACAAATTTAATTCTTGCGATTTTTTGGACACACTGTAGTTACAGAAATAATTCACTTTATTACTTAGCAGTATTTTCATCACTACTGGTTGGTCTCGGTAGAAGTAGGTGGGACGAAATCATCTGAATTACTGTTCGAAAAAATATCTTGCTCGGATTTATTTTCACTCATGACTGTATTATAAGATTCTATCTAACAGAACATAAATAAAGTCTCTTCAGGAAAAATTATTTATACCAATATCCAACAATGAGTATATAACCAAGAACGTTTCAGTAACAGGAATGCACTTTTAAACCGCCAACACTGCAGAACAAAAGCATGGTTTTGTAGTTACAACCTTGTCAAATTAAAAAAATAACCAATTTTATTGCAGATAGAACTATGGCACAGTACTAATTTCTTTGTTTGTTAACAGATAACAATAAAAGTCAGTCTCCTATAAAGATCTGATTGAATGAAAGGTTATGAGTACACAATCTCAATTTCACCGATTTTGTCAGTTAGAACCTTGTCAAACCAAGCTCGCGACTTGTCTACATTAGTCTTATTGGAATCTTTATAGAATGAGATTCTGTCAAAATGACTTATCGGTATTTAAGAAAGAACAACAAATATTTAAACATATGAATATAATTCATTGAATTAAATAATATGTTGATAACGTTTTCGCCTATTTGGCATCTTCAGGCATATGTTCAAATATCTCACGTGGTGCATTGAAGAATTTTACTAATATTTACATATTCATTAAATAGAATATTAAACAATCTAACAACAAAGAATTATTCATTTGAATATTTATTTATTTATTCATATGTTTACATATTTATTAATTTATTTGCATACTTATTTATTAATTCATTTGTATGCTTATTTATTCATTTGTATACTTATTTATTTATTCATTTGTAATCTTATTTATTTATTCATTTGTATGCTGATTTATTTATTCATTTTTATGCTTATTTATTTATTTATTCATTTGTATACTTATTTATTTCTTCATTTGTATTCTTATTTATTTCTTCATTTGTATTATTATTTATTTCATTTGTATACTTATTTGTTTATTCATTTGTATACTTATTTGTTTAATCATTTCTATATAATTGTTAGTTTATTCATTTATCGATTCATTCGTTTACTCATTCGTCCCTTCGTTCGTTCGTTCATTCGTTCGTTCGTTCATTCATTCATACATTCATTCATTCATTCATTCATTCATTCATTCATTCATTCGCTTGTTCATTTGTTTATTCGTTTGTTCGTTCATGCATGCATTCATTCGTTCGTTTGTTCATTAATTCATTCATTCATTCGTTTGTTTGTTCATGCATACATTCATTCGTTCGTTTGTTCATTTGTTCATTCATTCATTCGATTGTTCAGATGTTCATTCATTCATTCGTTTGTTCGTTTGCTTGTTCGTTCATTCGTTCGTTCGTTTCTTCATTTGTTCATTCATTCATTCGTTTGTTAGTTTGTTTATTCATTTATTCATTCGTTCGTTTGTTCATATTTTCATTCGTTTCTTCGTTAATACATGCATTCATTCATTCGTTTGTTCATTTGTTCATTCATTCATTCTTTTGTTCGTTTGCTTGTTCATTTGTTCATTCATTCATTCGTTCGTTTGTTCATTTGTTCATTCGTTTGTTTGTTCATTTGTTCATTCATTCGTTCGTTTGTTCATTTGTTCATTCGTTTGTTCGTTCATGCATGCATTCATTCGTTCGTTCGTTTGTTCATTCATTCATTCGTTTGTTCGTTTGCTTGTTCATTCATTCATTCGTTCGTTTGTTCATTTGTTCATTCATTCGTTTGTTCGTTTTCTTGTTCATTTGTTCATTCATTCATTCGTTCGTTTGTTCATTTGTTCATTCGTTTGTTCGTTCATGCATGCATTCATTCGCTCGTTTGTTCATTTGTTCATTCTTTCATTCATTCGTTCGTTTGTTCATTTGTTCAATCATTCATTCGTTTGTTCGTTTGCTTGTTCATTCTTTCATTCATTCATTCATTCATTCATTCATTCATTTATGCCTATAACAGGGCAAAGCCCAATTACAATAGACAGTACAGAAATTTGTTTAAAACACAGAATTGCAGATAACATGAAAAAAGAGATGAAACAGGTACAGATGCAGAATACGTGTAAATACAAATTGAAAATGAAAAATGAAAAATGAAAAAAAAAACAGACAAATAGATAATATATAAATAATGGCACGGATATAGATATAAATGAAAAATAGGTAAGTATAGATATCATAGCCAAAAATGTAAAATATAGCTATAATTGGCAAATTACAGAGTAACAAATAGATAGCAATACTGTTTAAAATCAAGTAACTTCAGTATATTAATAAGAAAATGTTTATATTTCATGTAAGAAATGCTGAAATCTAGATCCCATGTTTTACATATTCCATTGAAATTTGAACACATTTTTAACACTGTGAATTTTTATGTGCTGAAGTGTTTGGTTTTTTTATAATATAACAATTGACGATTTCTTAAATGTGATGTTCTAGCGTTAATCTGGATTTGTGATAATATTTCGCTATTATCCAATAGACCGTTGAATATTTTATACAAAAACGTTGCTCAGCAGATAATCTACAACTTCCAAGAGACATTAAATAAATTCAGAAAGTAGTTTGTTGTACGAAATTTTGTTATAAAGGGCGGAATAATGATATTTTCTGAAATACAACGAACAGAGTCACAATTCTCATAAGGTTGACGACATCATTTAATTTAGTATGTTATTGCAAAATGCATGTGTATTTCTTATCAAAACTGGTGAAGGAGAATTATCACTACGTATACACTCATCCTTTCCTACTTTTTCATTAGAAACAGCAATAAAGTTTGCAGTAATATACTGAATTAGATGATGACATCACCTTAAGAAAATTGTGACTCTGTTCGTTTTTCCTCTGTACCCTTCAGATATCTTGAGAATCGTTTTTGAAATTTTTCAATTTCATTACTAAGATATGATTTGCAAGTGGGTAACCAAATTACTTAGGCATATTCTAATTTAGCGCGAACATGACAATTAAAACGGAGTGTCAAAGTCGAAGTGTTTTGTGAACTTTTTGAATTTCGAATAATAAAACCCAGATTTGTTTTTAGTATCCTCTCCTGTTCTTCTCCCATTTCCACTGTTCGTCTCGTAATTACTTTTTTGTCCTCGAATTCTCCTTGTATGTCCCCATTCTCCTTCTACTAATCTTGTTCTCCTTGCATCCTCCTATTCTCATCGTACTTTCCCTATTTTCCTCGCATTCCCCCTATTCTTTCCGTAATCTCCTTGTTTGCCTCGTAATCCCATTGTTCTCTTTGAATTCCCCATATTCTCCTTGTATTTCCACTGTTCTCCTTGGATTCCCTTGTTCTCTTTGCATTCCCCATGTTATTCTTGTGTAACGGATATATTTAAATAGATGATAATAAAGATGATGATGGTAATAATAATAATAATAATAATAATAATAATAATAATAATAATAATAATAATAAAAGTAAAATAATTATATCAATATTGTTATTATTTTGCGGATATTATGTAAGATTATTATAATATTAGATACATTGTTTAGTTGTAGGACATTATGAACGGCAATATATTATAGTGAAGTAAATAACATAATTATTACTTTCAATTTCTCTTAATTACAATCAGTGAAATAGAGCAAACTGTAACATACGAGATGTTGCAATAATTTCCGATTTCACAGAGGACGTCTTGTAAGAATTAAGAATATGATAACCATTTAGATAAAACCCATGGCTACGGTATTCCACAACACGAGGAGACGCACTTGTTTCGGTTTTGCGCCCCATCTTTACACTATCACTTCACTTCAAGAATTATCTGCTAAACCTACCAAGTATATAGAATGAAAACCAGTGAAAATTGTTTGCAAAGATTCACTGCCTGAATTAGGAAATCATCAAATTCTTTCTTTGTTGCTGAAATATCAGAATGATCTGTCAAAATCTCTAGTATGAAGTACCGCTAAAATTATCGTTTTATGTTCTGAAAGCAACGTTCCCAAGGGGTGGTCGAGCTATGTATTAACTGGCAGGCAAATATACTTTTAGTTAGTCTCAACGTATATAAATGAGATAACGTCAAAATGTTCACCTGTATTTCCTTGGAAATCTACACTTCACTTTCTGTTAAAACAAGTTAAATTTAAAAATACACTACTTTTCATATCTATCGCGCAAATTCCCCTGTAAAATATTGTCATAGATGAACTATACTTGACACTAAACATGCACATACTGTATCTCTAACCACAACTAAAAATCGATTTTCGCGTTTATCGCTAATACCAAAGAAAAAGAGGGTTCTGTTCATTAGGCGCCACATACGCTTTGTGCTCAAGATAAAGCTGAAAATCAGCCTCTGAACTCGGGACCAGATTGCTTGGAATTCTATACAGACCTTACATATAATTTCCCCTTCATACATTACAAAAAACATTTTAAACGACATAATGAAACGTTTTACAATTCACAAAAATGAATCAGTTGCACTGGCAAGGGAACCGCCCCAACTGGGCCGCGGCTATTTGAATGAAAATTATACAAGCTAATTTTTGTATGACTATTACACTCTTACTACGTCATACTATTTTTGACCAATAAAACGGTACGAAAGGACGTATTTCAACCAATCATTGCTGCTTATCGCACAATTTTATCGCGTCCCTAGCATTTGTTTAATTTTATCGCGTCCCTAGCATTTGTTTCTTTGTTTGCCAACATTTGAAACTACGCTGGTCTGGACGTCAAAAAAAAAATATATATATATATATATATATATATATATATATTACTTACTCACTTACTGGCTTTTAAGGAACCCGGAGATTCATTGCAGCCCTCACATAAGCCCGCCATTGGTCCCTATCCTGAGCAAGATTAATCCAGTCTCTATCATCATATCCAACCTCCCTCAAATCCATTTTAATATTATCCTCCCATCTACGTCTCGGCCTTCCCAAAGGTCTTTTTCCCTCCGGCCTCCCAACTAACACTCTATATGCATTTCTGGATTCGCCCATACGTGCTACATGTCCTGCCCATCTCAAACGTCTGGATTTAATGTTCCTAATTATGTCAGGTGAAGAATACAATGCGTGCAGTTCTGTGTTGTGTAACTTTCTCCATTCTCCTGTAACTTCATCCCTCTTAGCCCAAATATTTTCCTAAGCATCTTATTCTCAAACACCCTTAACCTATGTTCCTCTCTCAAATTGAGAGTCCAAGTTTCACAACCATAAAGAACAACCGGTAATATAACTGTTTTATAAATTCTAACTTTCAGATTTTTTGACAGCAGACTGGATGATAAAAGCTTCTCAACCGAATAATAACAGGCATTTCCCATATTTATTCTGTGTTTAATTTCCTCCCGAATATCATTTATATTTGTTACTGTTACTCCAAGATATTTGAACTTCTCCACCTCTTCAAAAGATAAATTTCCAATTTTTATATTTCCATTTCGTACAATATTCTGGTCACGAGACATAATCATATACTTTGTCTTTTCGGGATTTACTTCCAAACCTATCTCTTTACTTGCTTCCAGCAAAATTCCCGTGTTTTCCCTAATTGTTTGTGGATTTTCTCCTAACATATTCACGTCATCCGCATAGACAAGCAGCTGATGTAACCCGTTCAATTCCAAGCCCTCTCTGTTATCCTGGACTTTCCTAATGGCATACTCTAGAGCAAAGTTAAAAAGTAAAGGTGATAGTGCATCTCCTTGCTTTAGCCCGCAGTGAATTGGAAACGCATCTGACAGAAACTGACCTATACGAACTCTGCTGTAAGTTTCACTGAGACACATTTTAATTAATCGAACTAGTTTCTTGGGAATACCAAATTCAATAAGAATATCATATAAAACTTTTCTCTTAACCGAGTCATATGCCTTTTTGAAATCTATGAATAACTGATGCACTGTACCCTTACACTCCCATTTTTTCTCCATTATCTGTCGAATACAAAATATCTGGTCAATAGTTGATCTATTACGCCTAAAACCACACTGATGATCCCCAATAATTTCATCTTCAGATAATCTTCTTAAAAGAATATTGGACAAAATTTTGTATGACGTTAACAAAAGTGATATTCCTCGAAAGTTACTACAGTTAGTCTTGTCCCCCTTCTTAAAGATAGGTATGATTATGGACTGCTTCCATTGTTCTGGTACAATCTCCTTTTCCCAAATAGCAAGTACAAGCTTATAAATTTCTTTAGATAATGCGCGTCCACCCTTTTGTATTAATTCTGCTGGAATTTGATCGATACCTGGAGACTTACAATTTTTCAGATTTTCTATCGCAATTTCGACTTCAGAAAGTGTGGGTTGGGGTATAAATGGCTCAGCAGTTTGTATTTCAATTTCGTCCCGATCATTTCTATTTGGCCTATGTATATTTAGGAGTTGTCCAAAATAGTTTTTCCATCTGTTAAGGATTAAATGAGCGTCTGCAAGCAAGTCACCATTCTCATCCTTGATCACGTTTACCCTTGCCTGATATCCATTCTTGAATTCTTTTATGCCCTTATATAAATCTCTAATGTTTTTATTTTTACTTTTTGTTTCTATCTCCTTCAGTTTTTCCTTCAAGTAATCTCTCTTTTTATTCCTAAGCGTACGATTTGCTTCCCGTCTTTTATTGAAATAATTATCTCTATTCACCTCAACTGGATCCTGTAAGAATTTCAATTTTGCCTGTTTCCTTCATTCTACTACCATGCAACAATCTTCATCAAACCACGGTTTCTTTTTCTTAGTTTCATAATAACCTAAGCTCTGTTCAGCTGCAATTTTGATATTATCTCGGATATTTTCCCACATGCTATTAACATCTAACTTTTCCTCAACTTCGTCGGAACTTGCTAATACGTCGAACCTATTTGAAATTTCGACCTGATAATTTTGCTTAGTTTCCTCGTCCTTTAATTTCGGAATATTGAATCTTCTAATATTAACATGTTGCTCTACTCGCTTGGCTACTGATAGTCTTCCTCTTAGTTCACCAATTACCAAATAATGGTCAGAATTACAGTCTGCCCCCCTGAAGGTACGAATGTCTACTATACTAGTATGTCGTCGTTTATCTATCAAGATGTGATCTATCTGGTTATGTGCCAATCCATCTGGAGAAGTCCAAGTATGTTTATGTATATCCTTTTGGGGGAATGTTGTACTTTTGACAATTAAATTTTTTGATGTGGCAAAGTTGACTAAACTAACTCCATTGTCATTACTAATTATGTGTAGACTCTCTTTTCCAATAGTCGGTTTAAAGATATCCTCCCGTCCTACTTTACCATTGAAATCCCCCAATAAAATTTTCATGTGATATCTATGCAACTGATCAAAAGTATATTCCAATTCCTCATAGAAGCTATCCTTTATATGGTCGTCTTTCTCTTCTGTAGGGGCATGAGCATTTATAACTACGATATCGCACCATCTATCCTTAAGTACTAAATACGATAACCTATCACTCATAAATTCGACCTTTTTTACTGCTGATTTTATTCTTTTATGAATAAAGAATCCTGTTCCTAATTGGTGATTATCGTTTCCTTCCCCATAATACAACAAATAATCTCCTATTTGCGTTATGCCGTTCCCATCTAACCTAACCTCTTGTACTCCCACAAAGTCTATTCTATATCTAGCTAGTTCTTTCGCTACTAATGTTACCCCTCCTGTTCTATCTAGACTTGTAACATTCCAAGTACCAAATCTCAAAACCTTATTCCTTTGCTGTGGTCGTGCCAGAGAACCAGTCCCATTCCGAGGCTTATTTGAAGGATTCGTAACAAGCTGTTTTTTACGGTGATGGGTTGTTAGCCCTTCGCCCAACCCCCAAGCTGGAGGACCACCCCTCATCGGCAGTCATATATATATATATATATATATATATATATAAAATTACCAACCACTCCAGTCGATGCACGGCAGTTTCAAATATGACTCGCATTGGCATTCAAGAACAAGAATTAATAAAAATCTCTGATCATACCTATGCATCTTCTGAAATCCGATTTACAAATAAATGAAGAGCACCATTCGGAAATCCTGAATAAGTTGAATACACCATGTAGGCCTAAATCAACGAGTTCCACTTCTATTACGCACACGTCCAATATAACATCAATTGAACCACCAACAACATTCAAATTTGAAAATTGTACATTCAATAATTATTCCTTTTAAAATTATTCGGACGAACTCCAGAACATGGATTGCATCCTTTCCCTCTTACTTCAAAATTCCAGCCTTGTGCACACAAAATAAATTATTGGCACTGAAAAGTGCCTTTTCGTAAATATAATGTTGCGCATTCGACAAATGCAGACAAATCTGCTCTTTTTAGTGTTTTAAGACATAATTTGGTAGGTGCAATCAGTGTTCTAAAATTTTCCCAATCATTCATTCGGAAATTCTGAATAAGTTGAATACACCATGTAGGCCTAAATCAACGAGTTCCACTTCTATTACGCACACGTCCAATATAACATCAATTGAACCACCAACCACATTCAAATTTGGAAATTGTACATTCAATAATTATTCCTTTTAAAATTATTCATGTTTATTTTTTATGTCATCGTCGTTAATTAAAACTTTTCTAATACTTGTGTACAGTATATTAGTTAGGTTATGTTATAGCTTCTGCTATATGATATTATGGATAGTCACGTATCAGAGATTGTTTAATATTAAGATTTATTGAAAATCATCTGTCAAGTGACGTTGATTACTGGGATTCGGATAATTGAAGTGGAATGTTGCATTTTAATAAAAATGAAAGTGAATCAACAAAGCCTTCTTGACTAGTAACATTGCCATCGTGTATAATAGATCGAGAATTTCTCGACGAGAAGGCATTGCTCATTACTGCCATCTAGCATGCATCTAGCGTAATATTTGTAATGTTGAGATGGTACAATAATACATTTGAAGACAGTTGTATTTTCGTAAGTCAATTAATATTTTATTGTATTGGAGTACTTCGTTACTTCTAATCTTTATATACTTTCTTCTAATCGTGTAATAGTCAATTAAATCCCACTCGAGTTTTGATTTTCTCTAGATAAATCTAAACGTCTAGTGAGATTACTGTTGAAAAAACAACGTGGTAATATTTGCTTTTATCGATTTCTTTTTATTAACGATATATAAAAACTTTAAACAAGGACGTAGATATGCTACTCTTGTGCTAAATGCAAGTAGAACAACTAGCGGCAAGTTCTAAATCCATAGGCACTCTTCATCCTTGATACCTTCGTACAAATGTAACACATTACATTCTAAATAAATTTGAATTTTAAACTACTCTTACCTTATCGATGGGGTGTGGATTCGGACAAAGGGTCATGAACACTACAGACATTTAACAAATGCTGCTTCTTCACAATCTTCCATTTCACATTCTCAACTGTTAACTTGACGCAGAGTTTGAAAACCATTGTCCAGTATGTATCTTACATCGCCACATGTCTTGCAGTACAGGGGAACAGAACTGATGATAGACAATAGAGCGTAATTTTATTATAAAACTACCATGCACATTTTCTGTACTATTTTCAATTATGATTTTGTGTCCGAAATAGTCTTCTATTCTCCGAATTACAATATCATACTGCGGAAAAAGTAAACGTCCAGTAGCTGCACAAACCTAGAGATCTTGGGGGGAATTATTTGCGTCTGACTTGTTTTATTATTTAAAAACATCTTTATTTCGGGGCATTAAAAATGTTTTTTATCAATTTGCACGCCATGAATCTAGTAGAAGTAATATATGAGCCGTTCAGAGCAAAAGTGGTGTAAATAAATATTGGGTAATTAGGTTTAAAGTAAAAATTCTGTAAAATACAGCGCTAAGTAGCAATTAATATTCAGTTTATTTAAACTATTAGTAGTCAGTGGATAGCAAGAAGGACATATTAATTGCTACTTTGCGCTGTATTTTACTTTAACTCTCATTAGACTACCCATTTTTGACTTACACCACTTCTGCTCTGAACGGTACATATCATTCTTAACATCAGTAATGAACTGACTCATCAGCCATCATTTCACATGGTTTTTTGTGAGTTTTCCTAAATTGCTAGCATCAACCTCAAGATTAAATGGAGTTTTCCTTTCAATAGTTTAACTTTGGACCCAAACTCTCCTTTCGGTTCTTTGAAGCAAAGGTAAAATCGAATTCCTAAGGTTCCAGCCGATGAAATATGGACCTTTAGAGTGTAGGAATGCGTGATATAAAATAACGATTGCATAACTGTATGGGTGTTCTTTTCATCTGTCTGTGATAAAATCCTACCACATATCATCTCGTATTCAAATCGAGGCCGATCGGTGGTGAATACGCAGTCAGCACTGTATGGGATTTAAAGAAATAATTTTGTTTATATCTGTCACAAAATATTTTGATGTTGCAATTAGTATAGACTCATCCTGTACATCTTTCCTTTCTGTTATTTTTAGGAGCTCATTCTGTTTTGTTTCTTAAAACGTCGCAGAAACTTTTCACATGCAAGTATCTGATTTTTGCTGATAATATAGCCTAGTTTTTTTAAATTAAAATCGTGGACAGTTAGGTTCTTTTGACGGCATGCCTTGAACGCATGTAGCATTTCTTTTCTTATTGTGTCCCGTGTGCTTGATTTGGGATTTTTTACAAATATTCTATAGTCTTTTTTTTTACATATTTCACTGTGCACTTAATTTTTTTTGCTGCAGCTGTAATCATATTCTAGTTGTTTCCGAGGGTTTTCAGGCTCTCATATAGTTCCGTACTCTTTCGTACCTGTCAAGAACATTTGCATTTTTTCGTGTGCGGATTACTCCTTTTTCAGGACTTGAAGGTTCGTATTCACTAGTGGAAGGTCCTGGATCAGATTCTGAATCTACACTTCCTTCATGCAAAGTTTCGCCACTATCCGAATCACTATCGACGTCTAAAGTGTCACACGTTAGAATAAATGTCCTGTTTTCATATTTTCCATGTTAAGTAGTAGAAGTTCATACGCAAATGCTTCATCTTCTGCTCCTTCTCCGACTATTTCACATACACCTTATGAACTTCCAGTTTTAACATGTTAACAACACTAATGGGATTAATGCACGTCAAAATATAAGATTCCTATTCAATAAAAAATGTAAATACAAAAGTAGTCCGTTCCTTACGAAAGATACATAAGAACCTAACACAAGATAACATATACACAGTAGGCTACGGGCTGTCTAACCATGGACACAACCACATACAACAGTGCTCGTGGATACTGTCTAACCATGGACACAACCACATACAACAGTGCTCGTGGATACTGTCTAACAATGGACACAACCACATACAACAGTGCTCGTGGATACTGTCTAACCATGGACACAACCACATACAACAGTGCTCGTGGATACTGTCTAACCATGGACACAACCACATACAACAGTGCTCGTGGATACTGTCTAACAATGGACACAACCACATACAACAGTGCTCGTGGATACTGTCTAACCATGGACACAACCACATACAACAGTGCTCGTGGATACTGTCTAACAATGGACACAACCACATACAACAGTGCTCGTGGATACTGTCTAACCATGGACACAACCACATGCAACAGTGCTCGTGGATACTGTCTAACAATGGACACAACCACATACAACAGTGCTCGTGGATACTGTCTAACCATGGACACAACCACATACAACAGTGCTCGTGGATACTGTCTAACAATGGACACAACCACATACAACAGTGCTCGTGGATACTGTCTAACCATGGACACAACCACATACAACAGTGCTCGTGGATACTGTCTAACCATGGACACAACCACATACAACAGTGCTCGTGGATACTGTCTAACAATGGACACAACCACATACAACAGTGCTCGTGGATACTGTCTAACCATGGACACAACCACATACAACAGTGCTCGTGGATACTGTCTAACAATGGACACAACCACATACAACAGTGCTCGTGGATACTGTCTAACCATGGACACAACCACATACAACAGTGCTCGTGGATACTGTCTAACCATGGACACAACCACATACAACAGTACTCGTGGATACTGTCTAACCATGGCCACAACCACATACAACAGTGCTCGTGGATACTGTCTAACCATGGACACAACCACATCAACAGTGCTCGTGGATACTGTCTAATCATGGACACAACCACATACAACAGTGCTCGTGGATACTGTCTAACCATGGACACAACCACATCAACAGTGCTCGTGGATACTGTCTAACCATGGACACAACCACATACAACAGTGCTCGTGGATACTGTCTAACCATGGACACAACCACATACAACAGTGCTCGTGGATTCAGTCGCAGAGAGGGCGCCGCAATTGCCAGTCACGTTCAGCTCAAGAGCGGAATAAGTCTATGCGTTCGAATTTCATGATTTTATATATCGTCTAACAACAAAAAACCACATAAGCGACTATTACCATGTCATTTACCAAACAAAAATTAGCTTGTATATTTCTTATTCAAATAGCCGCCGCCCAGTTGGAACGGTTCCCTTAGGAGAGGCATTCGCTTTAATTATTATCGCAGAGTAGTGCCAAATCACAGTGGCTGCAGTGAAATCATTGCACATCGATAAGATAAATGAATGTGTGAAGTAAACATAACCGATATAACTAAGATACATATGTTTAAGAACCATGTAAACTCGAGAAAAGAAAAATGATTGGCTTAAGGAAATCTTCATGGTGGCCATGCACGAAGTTTTTCATCATACTGTCTTCATGATCTCGTTGACTGTTTTTCCTTCCACGTCTTTACAAACAATCTAACCCTATTCTGCTGATACGTATGTCTTTCTATTTTAGACAATGATAGGCTATAGCCTAACTCTCTAAACTCCCTAATACAGGAATTCAGTGGCTGTTCGTGCCCAAAATGACAGGAGTTCACTATATTTATGATATTACATAGTTTTCCAACAATTTAAACAATGTCCCATTTCTTTTAATATTAAAAAAATACTACAGTTCTTTAAAGTAAATAATTCCCTTAAAATGATAATGATAATAATGATGATCAATATCTTTGAAAGAGCATGGTGTCTTAATTTTCTGAACCAAATGGTTTAAATATTACACACTAGTGCATGTCCAGATCGTGTCTTTACTCTTAGCAAATAGCAAACTCGGGAAACAAAATAATTTATTTCTAGATGTTTCGCCGATTTGCTTCTCTGACATCAAGTTGTTATGATGTCATACTTGTGAACAAGAAATTTGTTATGCTCGACAACTTAAGGCAGATGGCTTGCAGAACCGAAGGCTACTGCACTCGACTCCCACTGAATACCACACTCAAAGTTATCAGGATTTCTGACATCACCGTTATAATATCTTATAATGGAAAAAGAAGACTAACTGTACCTCGTTTCCAACTTCCTTAACATTTTATTGTGTAGCTAATTTCCCTAGTTATACTTAATTTTGCTAGTATCACTTGTTTTACTTGTTATACTACTAACAATAGTGTCAACATAATTAGGACAATACGAAGACGCACGTCGGATTATATTTAACAGCAATAACGTTGTAAGTGAAAACAATGTAATTCCGCTGAGGAAAATAGTTCTGTTAACGTTCCGGCATCGATAGTCAATTAGAATTAAACACGACCATACGTAAAGAAAAAATCGAAGGGTGTTAAATCTGGAGACATGGCGGCCATTCTCCTGGTCCACGCCGAGCAATCCAATGTCCAGAGAACTGTTCGTCCAGTCTGCTGCAACATTTCTGTGTCTTAACCTAGCAGAATGAAGAATGATATCAATTCTTTGCTATTTCGATAATGTCATCACGAAAATCAAGAAATTTGTTACAGGAAAGCTTCAAATAATCACAACAATGCATTGAAACTGTCACAGGTTAACCAAACAGTATAGCTGGGAACAGGGCCGCCGACAGG
Organism: Periplaneta americana; assembly: GCF_040183065.1. NCBI lineage: Eukaryota > Metazoa > Arthropoda > Insecta > Blattodea > Blattidae > Periplaneta > Periplaneta americana. The sequence goes on from NC_091128.1 coordinate 39,094,995, forward strand.
ATTTATGGGCCTTTATGCAATATTGTGCTCGGGCCCCGTTGAAAAAAAAAAAAAGTTAAAAAATGACAAGTTGCCAATTATTCTGACCATAATAATAATTATTTGCAAAATAAATAAAAGATAATCCCATACACAGATACGAATCTAAAAATATACACTTATTTTACAATGAAAACTTTTAGCAAAACTTCACATTAGTACAATATAGTATATTCATCACGCTTTTTTTCAGTAGGGCCTACTTTGTACGTTTCGTGACGAAACTTTCGTCTTTTCGTTGTCGTTTGTTTCGTTTTGTTTTCAGAAAACATTATTCTTAAACAGTTGTAATGTCTGACTTGTAGGCCAACATCAACAAACAACTCACCTCGACTTCATTGATGCAAAATCATCAATTATATCATCAAAATTGTAAGACCTAGTAGCATGATCGCTCTCCAGACTAAGGAGGCCAAGGTTACTCTTCCTTGACACATTGTTACTCTGAATACATTTTTATTTCCTTCATTTTGTTTGAAGTTGGTGTGAAATTGAGCATTGCTAGTGAAGGTGCAGAAAATAAACCAATCTCAAGACCATCAGGTTGTCAAAAATGAAGACACTTCATGCTTAGAAGTGAATACTGATGGTTGTGGCTGTCTAGAAAAAAATTCTGATAATAGTAGTATTGAATCAGAACAAGCAAACAATAGTAAAAATGATATGTTAATATGTGCAATGAAACAAATCTACACACACCAGTTCCTAACTCTGAAACATGGCAAGCAACATGCGACCTTGGAAAATTAAAAAGTGGCAGACAAATTGTAAATGTCATTGAATGTGTTTTTCGAAAAACTACCCTCAACCTGCCTAATAACCTTCTAAGTGACGGAACAAGAGCCTTTCCAGTATTATTTTCAAAACTCAAGAATGGAGAATGTGTTCCCAGAGACTGGCTAGTGTGGAGTGAAACAAATCAGTCACTGTACTATTTTCCCTGATTTCTTTCACTCCACACTAGCCAGAGTCTGGGAACACATTCTCCATTCTTGAGTTTCGAAAATACTGTAATACTGTTTTTTGGAAAGGCTGTTGTTTTCGAACAACACATTCAATGACACAATTTGTCTGCTACTTTTTAGTTTTCCAAGGTCGCTCAATTTCACACCAACGTCAAACAAAGTTCTACTCCCTTTCTTAATATCTTCCAATATTTCTGTCTCTCCTTGCGCTTCTCAGCTCCCGACTTGTACTTGTCCATTGTCCACTGGTAACACTAATGAATAGAATTTACCAGAAAAATGACAACGAAAAAACGAAAGTTTCGTCACGAAACATACTATGTAGGCCATACTGAAAAGGAAACGTGATCCTGCGGCTTGGATTTGGGAGAGTCCACTAGCATATTGCGGTGAGCCGGAAGGGGTTGGTAGTTAAGAGGACAAGCCAATTGAACGTGTTCGGTACGACAGGAATATATTTCAGGCAAATTCCGGAGGCCTCAAGTGTCGTGTCAATTATTGTTAGCTTGGGAAACCGATATTCTATTATATAAAACTTAAACATTTACATAATGAAGTAGTAATTTGTATTAATTCTACTGTTGTTGGTTAATATGTCAGATTCATGCAATACATGTTCTTACAAAATTTTATAGTACCAGTATGTATCTGTGAATAATTATTCGTGTTAATTAAAAGTAATCAGACTCACTTAATCTGACGGGCCCTTACTGACCACGGGCCCATTAGCACTTTCCCCCTTGGCCCTGGCGGTCCTGGCTGGGAAAGTTAATTACTAGAATTGCATAAAAACACCTTTTCCAAAGCCTCTTTAGTACTGTACCATGTTACAACATATCTGTAGATGTAGTAACTATTGTTTGTGTCATTATTACGATTACAGATATCTCAAAGCGGATTGCACCATTGTTTTTCTGAAAATTCCACATGATTTTGAGTACATATATGACTCCCTTTCCATTTAAAATTTCAATGTTGTATTCAAAATGGTGGCTTTTGAGATAGCTGAGGCCTAGAATCCAATGTGTCACTAGTAGAGCATTTGGTCTTTGGTAACACAAATAGTAACCGAAAATCAAGCATATGGAAGATATTTATATAGTTACAGACTTTTGATTCACCCTGTACATTTATTTAAATAATTAAATTGTTTTTCCAGCGGTTCTCTGAACCACTGAATACATAGGACGCACCGCCACTGCAGAAAATAAGCAACAGTTGCCCGCGATGTTCACCGGCGTAGACTACATGTGGACAGGAGACTGGCAAAGCCTTGTGTCGGAGCTCAAAGTTTTATGATATCAAACGAATGTTAGGGTGTTCGAATCGCGCTCATGGCTTGATTTTTTGTAAGTTTTTATACAGTCTCTCGTGATATTAATTCTATTCCACTATCGGCATCGTCATCGTCATAATTTTCCCACATTTTGTCTTATTAGCATGTAAATTCACTGAGCTGCCAGAAACAAAAATACTCATGAGCATAATAAACACTCTCACGTTTGACTGACACTGCATCGGTGTGCTTCTGGTCGACCAGTTTGTTGTTGTTAGCAAGCAGAAATTGGTTTTTAGGCTTGACGAGTTTTTAACTTTGATAAAAGGAAATGGTGCTATTGAAGTCCATCAGTACAGAAGAATAATAAAGACGATAAATTATTCTTTGAAGTGACAATGAAAAAATGAACATTTTATTTTAACTTACAATAGCCTTTCTTATCCAACCATTCTGTCTGCACCTCATGGTTTATTAGCTAAGATAACCAGTGTAGAGATTATTCTCTCATGCCTTTTCGATGTTAAAACTTCATTTTAATTAATTATTATATTTTCTCCTTGTTTCAAAACGTTGTACAAATTATTTCAAAATTACAGTAATTAAATTTACGTACTAACTCTTTTATGTGCATTTCATTTCAATTTCTTCTATTTTACATTTCGTCATTAACATTTTTATATTAACGTTATGCAATTATTCTGGTTGTGAAAAACACCAAAATAATACTGTACACTATGAGTTTTATTTAAAGAGAAACAAATGTTAAAAGGATTAGGTAAAATGTAATTAGGCTAACTTTATGATGATGTTATTCAACTCTAATATTTTAAATATTTTGTATTCCCACCATTCATTCATTACGGTGTGGAATACGTAACTATAAGGCTAGACATATATAATTTAGATACTAAGTACAGAGGACTGACCTGGCTTATGCACTGTAACTCTTTCAATCTTATAAATAATATAATTATGCTTCCGCGAGTAGTAAGAATTATATTATCTTTTTCTATTCTAGTATAAGAAATCGCTCACAAGAGAGGACATTGATTTTCATATTGAATGGACACTCAAAGTAAGCTCTTTTCAGAGCTAGGTACATCAATTTCCAAAAAATTATAACAAAATATAGTATTCAAGAAACATACAATTCCCATTTAGACCTACCATAAATTAGAATTAGGATATAGACTGTCATCATCATCGTCCTTGTAGGTAGGCCTATTAGGCCTAGTGTCCTGTTACGGTCTGCGCCCATCTTTTCAGGGGGCGTCCCAAAGATCGTCTTCCATGTGGTATATAGCGGAGAATTTGTCTTGGGAGTCTGGAACGATCCATCCTATTGACATGGTTAAGCCATTTTTGTCTATAGTGGTTGAGATGTTCATAAATAGGTGTAATTTGCAATTCTTGTCTAATTAGTTAATTCCTTTTTTGGTCAAGCAAGCTGTAGCCGTCAGTCCTCCTCAGAAATCTCATTTCCGCAGTTGTTAGACGTTGAATATCTGAGTTTCGGACAGTCCAGGCCTCACTACCATACACGAGGACAGGTCTTGCTAGAACTTTATATGCTTTTAAGCTGGTATGTTTTTGGGTTTTCGTGGTTGTAAAAACCTGGTTGATGGTTCTTAAGGCTCCATTAAAATGTTGAATATTTTCAGATATAGGCCTATCAGTAACAGGTAAATAAGTCAAATTATAACCTAAATATTTAAATCTGTTTACCTGTTCTAACGTATGGCTTCCAATGCAAATTTTACTCCTACCTGGCTGTTTACCTTGGAACGCCATAATTTTTGTTTTGTTTGGGGAAATTTTCATATTGAAATTTTGTGCTATTATATTCAGGTGATGTATTGAGTATTGCAGCTCGTCTTCATTTGTAGGAAAAAGAACCTACCTGATCGTCTGCATATAATAATGTATCTAGAGTACAATTTCGGAAGAGCGGGATGTTTCCATGAATTGTTAGTCGCCAATGTCTGATGATGGAGTTGATGTATATATTGAATAAAAGTGGTGACTGTAAATTACATAATTGTGTAAGATAGACATTTAGTTAATACTTTATTATATCCAAGCTCAATCTGCAACATGATGATATTATGTGTTACTGTTAGTAGTAGCCAGCGGCGTAGCTCAGTCGGCTGCTGAACGGAGTTCGCTCGGACGTGGGTTCGTTTTACTTGAAAGTTGGTTTTACTGCAGCGGTCACTGAGTGGACAGAAGTGCAGACAGCTTTTGCTGGACGTGCAACTGTGATAATCAGATAATGCCAAACCACGCCATGAAGACACTTCAGAGACATTGAGATAGATCATTACCGTCTTAATCTCGGCACTAGAACGAGGTGGTATGGTCGGCACCACGCTGCGATTGTCTTTTGCCTCCGGAAAGAACCCGGTATTCATCTAGAATGATTCACCATGAAAAACCTGAGCAGTTACTGAAAAGATGAAACAAACTGAAGTCTATTCGAGACAAAACTATTAGTTTCTCAATCATATTATGTGGTGTGCGTCATGTGTTAGTGAAACAAGGAAAGTTACACTTTGACAGAAGAAATGCAGCAAAATTATCACTGACATTATATGTTTTTATCACTTTTCGCGACGTCGAAAGGAGTTTCTTACAGTAAAGTATTGCTTAAGTGACCACTTCACTTCAGTTTCCGCTATGTTCACATAAGCACATTCGCCTTTATAAATAGGAGACCTTGTATATTATTCATTATTGATATAATATATGAAAATTAATTAAAATAATTTATAAATGAAGTGAAGACACCAGGAGATCGAACTTATAGCAGCAAAGAATGAAGGCAAACGAGAGACGAGGAAATAAGAAATAAAGAGCATAATATTACTATGAATGCCACAATAAGTTCTTACCTAGTGTAACAGAATGATGCAATAAATGCGAGTGAAGCTGGAAAAAGTTAATGATTTAATTAAACATTTAATGGCCAACTTATTTTTGATATGGTAAGGAATTAGCAACTGAACAATTTGAAAAGAAATTAAGAATATAAATGAAGCAAATAAAGAGAGGAAGAATAAACACGAAAAGAGATATTAAAAAAAATTAAATTGAGAAAAATATGAAAATAGTCACAGAATTAATATAAAACGGTCACAGCATTACTGAACGACAGAAATTCAATAGCCTACGATACAAAAGAAATGTACAAAGAAAAGAACGTCATTTTATATCGATGGCTAAGAGGTGATATGTCGTATCTACAAAAATTGTTATTTAGTTTAACTGCATTATATTATTTATCATTAAGTTTACAAAATTGGACAGTTAACTAATATTTTGTCCTCGAGTAGAAGGCCTTGCAAGATAGAAGCATATTTAAAAAGTCTGTCTATATTGAGAGAAACTAAGGTACCTGAGAGTGTTAAGGCCCAGCATGTTATAAGACCCACTACCTAGTTTTGGCATTAGTTACACAAAAGAGAGCAAACCGCTCTTCAGGCCTTTTCTTCTTGAGGCATAAGGAAATTAAATTCTCGTTCTTGTTTGCAGTTGACTGGTTGCAACAAGTTATGTGATTATTTATGCTTTCTTCAAAAATGTTTGCAAAATTTAAGTTGATACTTAATCGTTTTACTGTGTGTTGTTAATATAATGTTAAATACATGCTATTGTGTAAACTTTAAAAATTTGAGGCTACCGCTAATGAGCATATGAGCAGTTCATAAATTAAAATTGGCGCGAAGTAACACAGCAGGCCCATGAAATAAATACGTAGAAACGCCCACAAGTTCATAGAAGTCCCTGCACTATGAAGTTCAAACTCTGAACCACAAACTTTCAGGCAAAAAGTGAAACAAACGAAAGACTGACAGTTCCCAATGCAGAGAGAACATCAATTTCAGGATTTATAAACATCCAAGGGACTCGGATGAGTTCTGTCTGCAAAGAAAATTGTTTTAGGCATGCATATGTGTGTCTCTTGTGAATATTGGGTCACGATGAATGTGTAGGTCTCACTGAGGAAAAAATTGAAGGCTTTGTACGTCCAAATTGTGTTCAATACTTAAGTTATACTCTATATTTTCACCTTATTATCTGTCACAGCAGGAGATAAGGCTCAGTGACATGATGTGAATTTTCATTGCTCACGGCATTTATGTGTCTGAATATTTATTTGAATTAAAATATTATAGGATAACTGTAAAAGTATGCTATTCCATTATTTAAAAATTGCTAAACGTCTCCATTTCAAAGAAAGGACATTTTATTCCTTAGGTGGGCCTTATTACCATCGGTTACCTTAATTGCAGACCTCGGGGGTTAATAGTGATAAGCATCAAAATTTAGATCGAAGTTTAATGGTTGTTAACAGCCTATCAGTCACATTATGTTTGATTTGATTAAATAATTATGTAAATATGTTAACGAATTATTGGATTATGCTACTTGAAATATATAGTAATCTTCTTGTGTCTGCAGTAAAAATTAAAATGTATGCTATTTGTATACGTGGTACAGTCATTAAATTTTAAGATTCGGGGCATAATGGCAGGTGGTGCACCAGGTGGATTATTATAATTATTTAACCGCAAAGTCTTAAATTTTTTTTTAAATTTTCTAATTCACCTGCAAATTCACAGATACGAGGTGTGACTTCTTAGCCATGGATATGTTACGTCAACTGAATGTTAAGATACTACCTAATTCTTACTAATTGCAAATGGTCTTTGGAAGTAAAGAACAACTGATATAGAAACGAAGAACTGTAACTAAGAATGTGACAAAATTTGATTATTATAACATTATTATTCATTACGTATTATACTACAACTACATCTTCATGGAGGCTTTCACAGCCTCAGGTAAAGAGTTGTAAAATGGAACGCTAATATAGATATATATATATATATATATATATATATATATATATATATACAAGACTAACATTGTTTCACGTGGAAGAGTCTGAAGACATTTAACTGAAAATTATAAATGAGTAAATAACCATGAAGAGCCCTTGTCCACAAGGTATTGAGGTTGGGAATGGCAGGGCGGAACTCGACGTGCAGCCACCTCCTCGTGGTGAGTTCTGGGTTGTTTCATTTCATAGTGAATGGAACAAGCAAAGAGCTGCATTTTTACTGTAAGTACATTAATCTTAACTATTTATGATGATTAGAAAAACTCTACTGCAAGAAACAATTTGATTTTTTCATATAAAACTGTATAAACAAACCAGCGCCATTAAATCGACACATACTTTCTCACCGAATGTTTCACTACTTCACAAACATGCACATTTCTACTGAAAATGATGTAACCATTTATAATTTATTTTCTTGCACTAGCATTCGAGGGACATGTGTAAATGAGATAATTTGGTAAGTACCAAAATCATTGCATGAAAGTTCATATTCTGGATTATTGATAAACACGAAATTAAGAATTTATTTCAAATAATGCAACGTATGTTTTCAGTACGCACAGTTCCCCAAGAAAAGGAACGAGACGATGGAATATTCTTAAGTCCCAGATGTAAGACACTGCGCATGATCGGACACCAGAGCACTGATACACAAGGTAACGAATATTGAGTTACTTAAATTCAGACAATTTGGTTTGTTGCTAGCATCGTTCCGAAATTCACTTCAAAAACTGCAAAACATATGGCAATATGACGTAAATAATAGATAAGTATATGCAGTAGATAAATAGTGTAGTTAAATCGACATTTGAACCTTCGTGACTAGAACGACACTCCGCGCAGAAATGAAAGCTTTCGTGTTGTCTCAGTAGCCAGAACCTCAGACTTCTGTGTATTGCCCAGGAGAGAGCGGGTTCGATTCTTAATCTATAACAAAGTTTTTTTTTTTGTCTGAATAACGTTGAAATATAGTTTTACAGAGTTCTCAGATTAAGTGTTAATGATCGCAGACAATAGAAAATTACAAAATGAGGCGGTAGCCGGAAAAGGGGCCCATGGGTCTATAGGCCCTTTTTCGGGAGAATGTTTAAATCGATTCTCCGTGTTAAAATATACTTGCTTACTTACTTTCGTTTCAATATCTTGTACACAGATGGCAGAGTAGCTAATTGAATGAACCCATCGACTCTTGCGTAGTTGTGAAATGCAGCAAACATCGACACAGTCAGTTTGAGGCAGGCACTGCAGGCAGTATAATTGTGTTGTGTGTAGCAGTTGTGATCTGTGTGCGATCTGAATTGTTTCAAAATGGAATGAAATGAACATAAACGAAAAAAGAGGGAGAGGACATAAAAATGAACTTAAAACGGGAAGACAGAAAAATGAACAATCAACATGATATCACGTATGTAACTTCGAAAAGTGCTCTTGTTGAAGGTAAGTTTTTGCACCCATTACCTCTGCTGCCAGAAGGAATGTTTCTCCAAGTTCACTGCTGTTGAACGGAAAGATCTCTTCGAAATATTTTACAGTGGGCAAACAAAGTTACTGCAGAATGCTACAGTGGCAGGCTTATTATAAAAAAAACTTGTCATAAATGTAACTTAAAATCCAAAAGTAAGTCGTGAAAATGTATGGACATATTCTCTGCGTCGAAGTGGTGTTCGGCTAGAGGTGTGTCGTCAAATGATTTTGGAAATCTTCAAAATATTTGCCAAAAGACAGAGTAATATAAGGGAAAATAGTAAAAAGTGAAATATTTCAGGGAAAATGGAGTTCCCATGAAAACAGACCATATAAAATTAACAACAATATAATGGGATTTACTGCAGTCATACCTGCGATCGATTCCACATAGCAAGATCCTTTATTGTCCACTAACCCAAACCTAAACATCAAGATTCTCTTTGGGTTATTCTGCGATTATTACAAAGAAAAGACTGGTGAAAAACTGAATGTGAAGTGCAAAACATATTGAAGAGAGAAGAGTTAGAGTGGGAGAAAACACCAATGTAGGCCTACTTAGTTGATTCCCAAAGTGAGTGTGAGTCCATCAAGGATGTGCCCTGAAGTGTAAACTGCACTGAATGTGAATCCATTCGAGATTAATATTAAATAAATAACTTATAATCTGTATTCTGTACCCAATAGATATTCTTGATTCTTACGTATTATGTACAATTTATGACGTAACTATGAGATATATGTAAGAAATATAATTTTTCTAAAATTACTAAGAAATCGTAAACCTCTGTAATGTGCGCCGTTCAATGATGATATCAAATTTTGCAAAAATATAATCATACTGAAAGTGTTTTGATAAAATAAACTTGTTCTCAAGAAAAAGGGTCTATAAAATGCTTCAATAAAATATATTATTTTATTAACACTATTAAATTCGGAATATATTATTTAACAAAAACTTGTAGACAAATATTATTGTAACAGTATGAAAATTGTTATGTTGATAAAAGTGCATCCAAATCGCAATGACATGCAAATAATTTTTTCAATCATTGTTTTCTCGAAACATGACTTTTGCTTATGGGCCCTTTTTCCGGCTACCTCCTCAATTATAAAAGATTACAAACGCTAATAGTGTGCAGCTTAAAAGTAGCGACGTGTGACAAGGTTCTCAGGGTTGCAGTCGCAGCATTTTTGATATCGGTTTTATTAAAATTTAGCAGCGGTTGCGAACAGTGTTGCCACCCAAATGTGCCAATAATACATTATATTATTTTAATATATTTCAAGAAGAAGAACAAGTCATTCATAATCATAAGTAATGCCCTGATACTGCCTTTATCAGCGGAACCGTGATAAGGAAGGTAGTAAATATAACAGAAGTACGAGGCCAAACTTAGGAAACCAGACAAACTTGGGACGACGGGAGCGTCCCATGAGATTGGAATTGACTCCCACAATCTGAAACATCATTTGTACTTACAGAAATTATTAAAAAGGAATCTTGTATGAAAATCCAAATTTTAAGGATTGAAAGGCAATATAATTAAGGTCCATTTTGAATCTTGCGTACACTACTTTTAACACTTGGGAATATGATAATTATTAATTGATTAACTAGTGGGACTTACTCGTGTTAATTATGTAAGATTTGTCCGGCTTTCAGCTGTTTCAGTGTTTCACGCACCATCGTCAGAGCCTACTAGATCACGGCGTCATCTCGAACTTCTCTGCCTGTTATGTGGGTGTGTTTGATTGTTGAAAGGTGTTGAAGAGTGGAGTCAAATAGTGTGTGTGTACTGAAATTGATCTGTGTGTTGAGAATTTGATCGGCTTGTGTTTTAGTGTGTTTGTATACAAACAGGTTCGTCTTGTAAAGTACCCATTACTGAAACTCAGGGTATAAAAGTAGTTAGTCTTAAACCGTAAATGTAACAAAAACATTATGCAAAATTATTTGTTACAACTGGAAAGTGTAATGTAGGCTTGATCACAAAATGTGCGTTTCTAAATTTGTTTAAAAGATAATGGTATCAAATGTAATATAGCTATTTATACAACAAGTTGCGAAATGATAGCGTTTTAAGCACGAGAGGTGAAGATTATCCACCAACCGGAAGAGGAGGGGGATAACATGGCGAGTGCTTAAAACGCTAATTTCGCAAGAGTTTCATACAAGATTTTTTAGACAGTCACTCATGTATTTATATTTTAAAGGGGATAAAACTGTTGATTCGTTCTCTCGCAATGCCGAACTTCTGATATTAAACGAATACTGAACCAAACAAATATTTTTCCACATAATGTAGAGGTATGCTTTCTCCATTCTGCACCAGTGCATATTTCTATGCACTGTTCCCCCGTTATCCATTTCAGTGAGTGCTGACGACCACTGCATTAGCAGGAAAGAATATAGAATAAGAAATTTGAATCGACCTGTATCTGACTTAACCACTAAACCTCACTGTGATCGTGACAAAAGTATTAGATGAATCTTCACTCCGCGAGGTTAGGGAATGGGCTTTCATCCTATAAAATAATACTTTACGATTTACAGACACATTATTATGACCTGCTCCATAATTGCATTCAAATAATTCCCAAGACTTCCTTTATTACATCAATTTATAATTTACGAATTATATTTCATTTAACGACGATCGCAACTTCCGAGGATAAGTACATCAGCATCGGCGGTGAACCTTCTCTTGTGGAGTTCTTTCACATGCCAGTAAATCCACTGACATCAGCCTATCGCATTTAAGCACACTTAAATGTCATCGACCAGGGCTGAAATCGAACCCGCAACGTCGACCACAGAATCGCAGCACTCTACCGACTGCGCCACCCAGATCGACTAGTTCAGTTTGCTTATCCCCTTTCTACTTTGTGTGTAATCATTTTCATAGCTCTCAATATATTAATATTAAAGATATTTATATTTAGTTGGTAGGGGAACTTCATTTAAGTTAACCAGAATCATTCTCCTGCTCTTAAATTTTCTAATGAGGACATTAGCAATATTTTTCTAATGGTATTGATAGATTCATTATTCATTTTACACAATCACTTGTATCACACTACATAATATTATTATTATTTTCTTTTTACTTCATTTCATTACTCTTAACTGTACTTTCATCTCATGTTTCTCCGAAATCAAATTGTAATAATTTATTTTTAAATTTAACATTGTTCTGTATTCTCTCCGCAAATCATATTGTATCTTATTTTTAATTTAACCTCTGCTTTGTATTCTGGATCCTATTGGTCATCCATAGATGTCGGCCAGATTTCCCAAATTGTGGAATTAGTAGAAATACACATTTTTATTGCGACAAGAAACGACCAGTAGATTTTTTCCAGTGGCCTCTCATTCAACGTAAGCATTTTCTGTTTACAACTCCAAGTTGGGAAATTAAAACTTTAGTTTGATGTGATCCCTATTCCAGGTAGGATCTAGAAAGACTGAAAAATAGTCTCAAATGTCGGCTTTAGGCACATAATATAATACATAGGTCATGTAACACGTATGGCCGAATCCAGAAATGCATATAGAGTGTTAGTTGAGAGAGCGGAGGGAAAAACACCTTTGGGGATGCCGAGGCATAGATAGGAGGATAATATGAAAATGAATTTGAGGGGGGTGAGATATGATGATAGAGACTGGATTAATTTTGCACAAGATAGGGACAGATGGCGGGCTTATGTGAGGGCGACAATGAACCTCTGGGTTCCTTAAAAGTAGTAAGTAGTAAGTAAGTAGGTAAGTAAGTATATAGGTCACGTTACATGTCGGACCATTCAATGAACAGGCAGTATAAGCAGCCATCGAATGTATGGATGCGTTCGAACAGGCGGTGAAATAAAGATATATCGAAGACATTGCATATAAACTCTATTATTTCCCTGTTGATTACATCATTCATGTATGTCTTCAAATAAACTATCAATTTGAGAAAACACTTATGCCTTATACATTAAAAGTGACACGTGGACGTAGGAATGTGGGATGGAGGCACTCCTACAAATAACATCACAAATGTCGTTCAGAGAGACGTAAATGTTGTGAAACACTGGATTAGACGTTACCAATATCAAGGAGAAGGCCTTAAAACGAGACCGAAAACAGGATATCGTAAGAAAACCACATTTTGGAATGATGTGATATGGTCCGATGCAAAAGTATTTTCATCTGACGAAGACGGTAACTTTTTTATGGCGACCAGACATTTCCAGACATGACCCACAACATATGTTATCCCATAATGAACTCACCTGAATTTTCTAAACAGTTTTTATTCTGTGCAAAGGAGAAATGGGTAGTCAAATGTTTCAATTAGATTCAATTTTAGGTTCTGTATCCGTAACTTATTTATAATAAAATTTTATATTTGCATTTATATTTTTAATAAAATTGACACTTTTTGTTAATATAATATGAAACGTAACTTGCCGTATATAGCCTATCGATTGTAACAATAACAACATCCATGGTTAGTAAGGAAGGCTGTGAAATACCACATAAACTGTAGTTTCACTATTTTCTTGTAGTATTCCTGCTAATGTTGTAAAATAAAAGTTTATGAATAATTTAAAACCAATTCATATAAAATAATAACGTCAACATGTTATAAAAGTCGTATTTATATATTTTAAAAAAACTAGTCTCAATCCCAGGAAAATAGCTTTCCACCTCGCCATGACTGCTGAAGTCCTCGAAAACCAATATAATTTCGTATCGGCATTTCTTTTGCAATCCAATGTACTAGACTGTCATCTACAGCTTCTACTCACTGAAGTTAGTTCCATTTTTCATTAAAGATTTCACGTTCACCGCTCAACAGGTAACAATGCCGTCTTCAACAACGCAAATGTCATATTAAACCGCAATTACGAGTTTTATTTCATTTAAAGCAAGCAAAGATAGCGCTTTGTGAAGAGAATATGTATTGAGGAGCTCGGTCCGATTCCCATAGGACAACCAGGATGAACCTCTTCCCACTAAGGTAAGCTTTCTAAGTTATATTACGATTCCTATTTGAAAACTGCGATAATAAGTAGGGAATAAAAACATTTAGGCTTGTAGCGTCAATGGCGATTCTAGGAATCGATAAGTCAGGCACATTTAAAAACACAACCGAAAGAGTGACGCAATATAAAAATTATTCAGGACAATGAGGATTTATGGTTTTAATACATTTACCATAAATTTACCAATAAGAAAGTTTAATAACTCGCGTAATAATGGAGATAGGAAAATGAAATTTGCGGCAAATGAAAGAGGGACATTTTACGTTTTATGTGTGATGTTGGCAACATTTGGTCATTGTTTTTGACATAGCTGTAATTAAAATGGCGTTCACAGTGCAACAAAAAGTTCAATGCTGCTATTGGCTTGCCGAATTCAAGTATCCGAAGATAGTGGAGAGAAGATTTAGACAACAGTGGCCTGAGAAGCAACCACCAGATAGGCACACAATAACAACTTGTCATAGAAAGCTTCTTGTAGAGAAAACACCACGCGGGAAGAAAGTGACAGAAGCGCAATTCGACAGAATTCAGCAAGCTTTCCAACGGAGCCCGTGTAAGTCTGTTCGCCGTGCCAGCAGGGAACTTGCAATTCCAAAGTCAACTATCCACGATGTTCTGCACAAGAGGTTACGTCTGCATGCATACAAGATTCAATTGGTTCAAAAGTTGAAACCAAACGACTTGCCTGCACGATATGATTTCGCTAGTGACATGCCGTTGAAAATTGATATCTGCAGAAGGTCGTGTTTAGTGATGAGTCCACCTTCCACGTCTGTGGGATCGCCAACAGGCATAATTGTCGCATCTGGGGATCAGAAAATCCGCATGTAGTGAGGGAATTGGAAAGAGATAGCCCTAAGATTAATGTTTGGTACGGACTTACACATGAAACTGTGATTGGACCGTTCTTTTTTGTGGAAAACACTATCAATGGAAATATGTATCTTGATATGCTGCAAAATTACGCCATTCCTCAAATTCCACAGGGGTATGTTTTCCAACAAGACGGAGCTCCGCCTCATTATGCATTACATGTTACAGATCACTTGAATGAATGCTTTCCTCAGCGATGGATTGGTCGAGGTGGACCTACAGCATGGCCTCCCAGATCCCTAGACCTAACCCCACTGGACTTCTTTTTTTGGGGATACATAAAAGACATTGTGTACAAGACTGTAGTGGCAGATTTGGAGGATCTGCGTCGGAGAATTGTGGCTGCTTGTGCAACTGTCACTCCAGAGATATTACGAAACACATGGCAAGAACTTCAATCGCCTGGACATCTGTCGTGCTACAAGAGGTGCACACATAGAAGTTTATTAGTGGTCATTCGAAACTTTGGAAGTCCCTTTGTCAATTCCCGCAAACAGCATTTTCATCCATCAATTATTTGGTGAGTTATTAAACTTTCTTATTGGTAAATTTTGTCCCGGACACCCTGTATATTACATTGTTTTATTACCATCATTCATTATCAGTAAATATTAAAAAAATAAATGTTGTAATGCAGCGCTTCTGAAAGTGTGGACACTGTGAATCGTAAATTGTATTTAAATAGCATTTAAAATTTGGAGAATACTGCAAAATGATACAAAGTCACAAAAATGCGAATCAATAAACATCAAACATCACCAATAATAATTTTTATAACATAATCGTATTATTACAAAATAAATATTAATAATTATTATATTTCATTATTATTAATATCATCAATATTATTAAAGATCTAAAAGAAATATTATATTAAATTTATCAGTTCCATATCTGGATTCTTTGAGTATTTATCCATGAAAACAAATTGCCGAAATAGGCTAAATGCAGAAGGAGAAGAAGGTTTTAACTTTCCATCTACGCCGATGATCACTAGTTGTGTTAAATTAAATACCAAGCGTTCCGAGAATTTTAGGCGGCTTTTACAAGTCTTTCAGAAATTTTAAAACAATTCCGGGAATCTATATGTAATTCACTGATTCGATCATCGCTATTTATTGCAGTATTGTAGGTCTAGAGAGACTCTACAAGCGACAGAGAAAAATTTCAGAGAAAGTGAACTCTAAAAGTTTCACAGAATCCACTCATTCAGGAATAAGACTAATTTAATTGCGTCAATCATGGGACACCCTACATTATTTTCATTTATAGCCCTTCAAACTTCACCCTCGTCCATTAAAATTTTACTATTTACTATTCCACATTTTCGAAATTTTCTAGGGAAAAACAGGAGCCCATGCAGTGGGAACCAGCATCTGGCTACACCAGGATACCAGCAATGTATGGGAATTAATGCTGGTGGATTAATGTTTCGTCAACAAGGTAAGACCTTGCGGCTTTCATTTTCTTTTCTAGGTCAAGTAATTGAATTAGCATGAACTATTACTCCAGCAATATTCCTGGTCCGCACTGCAGTAGCAGGGAACTGAGGTTTGAGATTGTTTACCTCTAGGAATATAAGGCTTTTGCTCCGAGAAATATTCATGTTAAATTATTGCATTTTCGTAACGTCTTGAACGGGAAATTCTCTTTAATTCTTTAAATGAATTTGTACAGATTTTTTGATAGCTTGCATATTCGAATGTGTGGAAATATTTAGATTTGAAAGACGATAAAACATTATGTTCTTCCGTAAAGGGTTTTGTGTCTTTTGGGGTTTATGCAACATGAACTATTACAAACCGCGTAGAAAACAATCACGAGTGCAGATACGGAAACAAAAAATTGGAGCTCCCTTATTATCGAAGTTCCGCTTAAAACACACTGCGCATGTGCAGTAAACAAAAGGCCCTGTAGCTATATGTTACTTTTCGACAATCGTGCGAAATTGTTGCCTACATACAGGTGGACTTCCATCAAGAATCGCTCCATGAAAGAATTTCGAGAAGATTGAGTACTCAGTGTGTATAAGAATGCGTAGCACTTCTTTTTATAACGATTTTGTTGAGACGGGCTGTTCGCTCTTGTAGCGCCTGTTTACTCTGCTTAGCAATTTCCTGGAAATGCAAGTGCTGTAATTTTAACTATGATTTTTCTGGCGTTCACAACAAATATAGAAAGACGAGAATAAGATCATTCCAGTATCCATGTTAAACAGTGTAATGTACATAAATTTACAATACGAATCGTGACCATCATGGAGACTTGCAATGTCCAAAGATTACTTGACACCGCATAATATAATCTTCACACGTGATTTCACGTCCACATCAAATGTGAGCTCTGTTAGACATATTTTCGGTCACGGAACCAAGAGCCAACGCGCTTTCGCAGTACAATCAAAATTACCCCATGTCTAACTTTGTGCCACCCACTCCACATGAATATAAAAATTAAAGTTGAAACTTTTCGTTTTTCAGGATTTTATTAACCCTATAAATTATTACTTTAATAAATCAGATTCAGTTCACGATTATTTCTTAGTAGGGTCTGTTTCAAAATTTCTCTTATAATTGAACAAATTAACAATACTGAAGTACTCGTATTAGTTACATTAATCTTGATACAAGTTTAACTTCATCTTGTTCCTGTTTTGCATCTATGTATTCCGCAAACTGAAAATTAATTAATGGCATTTGTGAACTTAAAAATGGTGTCGTTCTAACAATCTTAATATTAATGTAGACAGAACATCATGTTTATTTTTTTAGTAATAGTGTTATTTTCACGCATTTACCGTTTCAATGGCATGAATTTAGTCTTAAATCATCCTGGAAGACCAATTTTTTTGGTTTCATATTCGATAACGATCTTAGTTGTCTTTTCACATTGATGATCCTTATAAAGCTTTAGACTCAATAAGGGGGGCAAAGGCTAATTGGGATTTCCTGGTCTCTGATCGGGTCAAAAACCCTGATGGAACTGATATTTAACTCTTGCGGTGAATTTCGGTGAAGTCCGGAGGGCCTAATTAGTCAAATCCACTCTCCTCACCTCCACGCTGGGGCCCCCTGGGATCTTTTAAGATGCGAAAGAGAGAGTGGTGTGCGGAAAGCAGTGGGAAGCTACCGCATTCATATATCACAAGAATAATTTGCAAATATGTCATGATGAGTTCGTCCCTGGTAAAAAACTCCGGACGTAAACTATCCCCCCGATCGGATGTCCGGGTGGGGGATACTGGGGAAGGACGCTTCATGATGCAAGCCAACGAAGAGAAGAAAAGAAGACCGATGTCTACCGGATCGTGGAATGTGCAGACTTCAAATCTACCAGGTAAGTTGGAAAAATTGAAGGAAGTAATGAGTCTCGGAAGTTGATGAAGTATCATATTTTTTCTTAGACAACACAGACAATGCAGGATAGAATATAAACTCGTTTCACTTCAGCGCGAACCAACATAGCCTGCTTTTATTTAACCAACATAGCCTGCTTTTATTTTGCGTTTATTTGCATTTTTTTTAATCTTTTTTGGTTTACGGGTTTTTAGGAAATGTTCTACTTTTTGTTGCATTATTGTCCTTTTCTTCTTTTGAACGGAGTTTTTTATGGTGTAAACATAGTCTACATTCCAGAACCTACTGCAGATTGCGTCATGCAGAAATTTGCCTTATGGTTGCAACAGCCTTAACTCCTGATCACGTGTGTAACGTGATTGTCCCCATTCAACACAAAGAACAAATACTGCAGCCACAGTCCTCGCAGTCAGCATATGTATCTTACAAGTGAAGACACTATTGACAAAGAAGGTGCTGCTTCTATAGCAGTTTCTCAAGGCTTGCTGGCTGATTATCATCGTATCACAATCTCTTCACACGCATGCAAAATAGCCGCATACTAACCATACCAACACATAAGACATCATCGTATTCATCGTACACAATCTCGCTATCGCGCTTGTGGAATACTCACACAGTGACATCAGAAATCTGTTCCTCCATTCACTGTTTCAGTCGCTTGAGAAACTTCTTGCCCTAGCAACTAAACCTTACCCTAGTACAAGCCCTAGTAATGCCGCACTTCTATTATTGTGACGTTTTGTTAAGTGACCTAAGTTCTGAACTGTCAGTCAAGTTACATCGAGTTCAGAATATGTGCGTCAGATACGTGTGCAACATCCGACGATATGATCACATATCACCGTCCTTCGCAAGTTTTTCGTGGCTCCGACTTAAAGAACGTAGAACTTTACACTCTTTGTCTTTACTCTTTTGAATTCTGCACACCTCAACACCAAGTTACCTTTCGTCTCGTTTCTCTTATCTATACTCTAACCACGACGTAAATATTAGATCACTTATCTGTGGCACGCTAAGTATACCTCTTCATAGAACATCTTGTTATTCATCATCTTTTACAGTATCCACCTCGCGACAATGGAATTCCTTGTCACAAAGTATTAGGGGCTGCAAGAAAAACTTTTAAAAACAGCTTAAAAGATAACCTTCTTAGCATTTCACTCCAATCATACTGATTTAAACTATCACGGACTACATTGTTACTTTTTCCTTTCGACATGCATCCTGAAAGCGCTTTTCAAAATTGTTTCATAATAATCTCTTTCTATTAACTAACATTATTTGAAATATATTAACATTCTACGTATTTTAGCTTACTTCTGCTACACAGTTTGTATTTCAGTGCTTAAATAATAGTTCATAGTATTTTGTTGTTTAATTCGTAAATAACTCTTGCATACATGTAACTCTTATTTAAATCAAATTTTTGAATTGTTTGTAAGTTCATACATATGTAGGCCTATGTATACTTTTTTCTGGTTGAGTGGAAGGGAAGGCCTTACGGCCTTAACTATGCCAGCTAAAATAAATTATTATTATTATTATTATTATTATTATTATTATTATTATTATCATCATCATCATCATTATTGTCATCAGAGACTGTCCGAATTAAACAGTATTCAAAAATAAATTTAGTAAGCTATTCTTACTGGGAAGAGTACAATGCAGTAAACTGAGTATTCTAACTTTATTGTAAATGTTTCGCAATTGTTCCTGTTTCATTTCCATTAAAATCTTACTTATTCAAGCCCGTCTCCCTCCAATAACGTTCATTCATCGTCGTCTCTACACATGTAATATTTCGATAATAAAACCTGTAGTACGCCAACACTGCCTTGTCGGTATAAAATATCTTATGGAACAGCAGAATTAAATAAGAGAGAAATTCTCTAATATGTATCACTGTTTGAAGTCAAAACGAGTAGTAACCCACCCTGGAATACTACCTATGTATAAGTAGGCAGATTGCATTCTTATAAAATATTATAATTTCTACGTATTTGTGTGTCAGCATTTAACACTTGTCTAGCTATAAAATAGTAATCAATTTTTTACTCTAAGTATTAATGAAGTGAATAATAATAATAATAATAATAATAATAATAATAATAATAATAATATCATAAAGGTAGAAGATGTGAAAACGTTCGCATCTTTTATTGTATCAATATTTCAACGTACTCGCGCGTTTGGATATTGTCGTGCAACGTCATGAAAAATGGCCGACAGACACGACAAGAAGGATCGTTGCCTTGGAAACACTGTGATTTGCTAATTTGAATTAATGTTTCAGGAATGCTGCGAACTGCGGTTGGAGTTTTCAAAGCAGGATCTGCGCTCGCGGGACGCCGTGGATTTGGAGGAGGCGCAGCACGGATGTCCTTAGGGAGGCCAGGACTGGTGAGACTTATTACAATGACTGGGATGGCGGGAATAGGTGGGTATTATCTGTGGAAGAACGGTGGTCTGGCGGACAGGGATGAAGACTCCGCGACGCCTGATCCACCTCCCTCTTCATCCACAACGTCAGACCTCCGGTATCCCACACGATTTCGTTATTTTTACATACCCCCCACACCAGTAGGTTCAATGGCGGTCAAAGAACAGTCATCACCAACATCCCCATCACCTTCACCTCCACCGCCACCGCCACCGCCACCGCCACCGCCACCTCCGCCTCCGCCTCCGCCTCCGCCTCCGCCCCGTTCTATCCTGAAAAAGGATAAACAAGAAGAACGGGATCCCGATCGTCCCAAGAAGAAGGTCCAATTTGACCTCTCCCCGAAGTACCGGCACTATTCACCTCGACGATCAGAGGACGAAGATTGCAAACCCCCAGACAAAGAGTCTCTCCGCGAGTTCTATGTCCGAGTTATGGGGGAGGAGTACTTCAGGAGAAAGGAACTCGGATTACCAAGCAGTTCAGAGGAGGAAGACTAGCCCCAAAGGCAAGAGGAAGAAACAGCGCGAGAAGATCGCCAAAACACCAGGAAAGAACGCCTGTCCCGGTGATAAAGGTAAGAGATTACGTATCGAACTTAGATAATAATGTACTCCTGCCTCTATCTTGTAGCAGCTTCTGTACTCTGACTACTTAGATCAGCGGCTTCCAGCCTATTGGGTGTCAGGATCCTTAAAGGTTCATATTTTATTTTAACGGACTCTCTGAAATGTTTAGTATAATTTAGGCCCTCAAACTTGTTCTACTCGTTAAATGTTTGCGTGGTGTAGTGAAGTAAGCATCCTTAATAATATGTATGGAAATTAAATTTTAGTTTCAGCTTTAAATGTGACCTGAAATCAACATACGATAGTAATATGCGTTACAAGAGCGGTATGTTGACGTTTTCATGTTCGAGGAAAAGATTGAAAAAGCGAAACGTAGTTGAGCTTTTTTAATTTCCGAGAACATGAAAACAAACATACCGCTCGTGTATCGTACATTATTTTGTGCGAAGATCGTTTATTACATACCTGAAAAAGGAATTTCTAATTAGTTGCAATGAGATCTCCATCTTGGTTTCTGTTTAATGACGGCAACTTTGGAAAACAAATATATCTATCTTCAACATTGTTGCTATAAAATGGTTTCTGTGTTTACTATATTCCAGCAGGCCGTGATATACGTCTGTTTTTTTTTTTTCCCCCAGTCTATAAATGGAAACTTAAAACAAACGGTAAGGTTATGTAATGATTTATTTTTCATTTTAATATTTTAACAATATTATTTATATAACATATTGCAGTAATAACATCGGCATCTGGAATCTTATTGATTTTTTCACGGCTTCCTTAATGTTACTTGCATTACAAATGCAGTAACTTTTGTGGTGTTGTAGAGTTTACTTAATTTTTGCAAATATTTAAAAACAATAATTAACAGTGCAATTTAGGTGAAAATGCAGTGGTAAGTTTCTAATTTATAATTATTACTATGTTAAACGTCTCTAAAAATAATATGTTAAAAGCCTAAAGCAGTAAAATGAATATGGCGCTTAAGCGGTGAGAAGAGGAAATTGTTATGTGTGTTACGTTGGGAATACTGAATGTGGTATTTCACACTTACCGCGTATTGGTTTTGTGCGGAAAGCAAGCAAATACGCGCGATCTCGCACAAATATAATTTGAATTGTGTGATTTTTTCTGAGAAAAATGAATTAGTTATATATATATATATATATATATATATATATATATATAACTGTAGAAAAGTTTAGTTCAACATCAAATTTATTCTCTTGCGAATACTAAATCAACACTTAAATTCTAAGAGGACGAAGAAGAACAGTTGAACGAAGAGCAGTTTCGCTTCAGAAAAGAAAAGGTATGCGATTAAGCTGCTACCTACAATCCGCGAAAGATACCTAGAAAAGAATAAAGAAGTAGCCTATATGTAGTATTTGTGGACCTAGAAAAGGGGTTTGACAGAGTGGATTGGAATGAACTGATGGCGATCCTAAAGAAAATAAGTGTGGACTAGAAAGAGAGAAAGCTGTTCAGTAATCTTTATTTGCAACAACGAGTCTTAGTCAGGATAGGAGAAAAATGTCAGAAGTAATTGAAATAGGGAGAGGAATACTTCAAGGGTGCCCTCTAACACCTACCGTATTCAACATCTACCTGTAGGATTTAGTGAAGAACTGGGTGTTAATTCTGGATACCTGGCCGGCCATTCTACTGGTCCACGCCGACCAATCCAAAGTCCAGAGAACTGTTCGTTCAGTCTGCTGCAACAATCCTGTGGCTTAATCCACCAGAATGATGAATGATATCAATTCTCTCATCTTTCGATAATGTCATCACGAAAATCAAGAAACTGTCACAGGTTAACCAAACAGTAAAGGAGGAAAAATTAATTATCAGAATTGCATAAAAATACCTTTCCAAAGCCTCTTTAATATGGTACCAAGTTACAAAATATCTGTAGATGCAGCAACTAATGTTTGTGTCTTTATGAGTTACCGTTAAATAACTTGAAAAGATTAGAGACATCTCAAAACGAATTGCACCATTGTTTTTCTCAGAAAATTTCACACGATTTTGAGTACCTACATGACCCACTCTCTATTAAAAATTTCAAAGTTGCATTTAAAATGGCGGCTTTTGAGATAGCTGAGGGCTAGAATCGATTGTGTCACTGGTAGAGCATTTGGTCTTGCAAATACTGAATAGTAATCGAAAATCAAGCATATGGAAGATATTTAAATGGCTCCAGATCCGTAATGACGAGAGCAACCTTGTGTTCGAAATGCGGGCGGAATAAATATTAGCTACAAGACTTCAATTATGGCCAGTTTTATTTATCGACTGTACGATAAGAGATTGAACTTATCAACGTGTACTGAGCTTTTACTTCACGCATCAAGTCAAGAATTTGGAACCCAGTGTTGTCAAAAAAATGAGATGCGCCCATAGTGCAGTACTGATGTCCGAACTTTTCTTCCAGTGCGTTGGATTGGATTTGAGAACCAGTACGTCTTCCTGTGGGACAATGTAAAGGATTTCTAGATTCAGAGGCACTGAAGAAAGTTATGAGTTATAACTAATGCACTGAACAGTGCTGACGCAACCAATGTTATAAAACATCGGCCAGGAACTAGAACATCAATTGAATATTTGACGAACTGCCGGCGGCATCCGTGTTGAAATTCAGTAACGATTTCATTAGGTTACTATAACTAGCCCACAAAAAGTTGTTTCCGATCTCTGGAAACTAATTTTGAATTACGTCATATATGTCAGAAGTCACACGACACCTGAACTGTAGTGAGAGGTGACAGACCAATGGTGAGTGATTCAAAGAGTGCAGGTGTCTCACAGCAGCAATACCCAAGAAAATTTAGCCTTTTTGGGAGGGACACTTTACGACCATTTCCAATGCCAAGTACAGTTAACTGAAAATAATAGAAGCCTGCCAAAAACGTAGTTTCGTTGTTTGAAAGAAGGGAATCTTCTGTGTACTTAGTAAGACTGGTAAAGCTCGGTTGGGATTAATTTTTATCATTTTGGGGGGAGGGTGAGGCTTGTGGCGGGGGGGGGGTGAATTTGCTTGCTTTTTCCCCTCTGGAATTAATCCCCAACTGTTAATAGTAATAACACCATTGAGGAAGAAATAAAAGAAAGAATTGTAATGGGAAACAAAGCGTACAATGCCAACCTGCAGTTATTTAGAAGTAAATTAATATCTAAAGAGTCCAAATTTAAGCTATACTGTACTACAATAAGACCTGTAGTAACTTATGCCAGCGAAACATGGGTCCTTAAAAACTGCATAAAACACAGACTACTAATTTTTGAAAGAGCAAACTAAGAAAAAAGTTTGGTCCAATTAAAAATGAATGATGTTACATAGAGAATTAAATATAACAGTGAACTGAATGAGTTGATAAAGAACAGGAACATAATAAATCATATAAAATCACTAAGATTAGGATGGTTTGGTCATATAAATAGAATGGAGAGTAATAGACTGGTCAAACAAATATACAAATGGAAACCGATAGTTAACAGAAAGCAGGGTAGACCAAAAAATAGATGGGAGGATGATGTCCTGAATGATTTGAAATTGATGAAGGTGGAAAACTGGACAAAGATAGTTGGAAGCCGTAAGGAATGGAAGAAAGTTGTGAGAAGGCCAAAACTTTCACCTGAGAGTTGTAGAACCTGAAGAAGAAAGAAGAAGAAGGAAGAAGAAGAAGAAGAAGAAGAAGAAGGAATTAATCCCATCCTAGCTGTGCCAGTCTTATTAAGTAGGCCTACACAGAAGATGCCTTTCTTGGAAATGAAGAAACCAGGTGTTTTGCAGGCTCCTATGATTTTCACGTAATTGTACTTGGCATCGGAAAGTGTCGTAATGTAACCTTCCCAAAAAAGATGGATTTTCTTGAGCATTGCTCCTGTGACACACCGTGCACTCTGACTATGAAATCACTCACTACTGGTCTGTCACCTCTCACCATAGTTCAGCTGTCGTGTGACTCCTGACGCACATGATCGGAAACAAACCTGTACAATATATACTATTCTTGTGTATTTTGTACTTGATGTTAAATAGTTACAAGCACAATTGAACTAAATCTGAATACTACCTGTATATCAATAATATTTTTTTAGTATTTATACTACTGTAAGTGCGTTTTGTAAACTGCCATTAATAATGAACGTAGCTGAAGTAGGCGGAGTAATTTAATTGATAGGGGAAGTCCAGACAGTACTGGGAAAAATTGATACAGAATACGCTGACCACTTCAAACATTTTTGTAACATTAAAAATAATAACAGAATTATTTTCAAAATAAGCATTAATTCTGGGGCACTAATCGGTTTATAATACATTTAATTATAGCTAGTAATATACTATATTAAATATAACCCACATTCTCGCGGCCCACAGAGAGAGTTATATCTTGAAGCTGGGGGACCGGATGCTATACAACCCAAGTGACATGTTCGTATTTTATAATCATTTTTAAGAAGTTTGGAGAGTAATGAAGAGCAGATAGGTAAGTACATTGAAATATTTAACGGATAATTACATAATTGATTTTGGTACAATTTCTATATTCACCTGTATGACTGTACAGTCTGCACAAAACTAGAAGCGACGCTGATATAACCTCTGCAGTTACAAGCGTCTTTCAAATTAAAAGCATCTGTATAAGATCTTCAACCAAATATCAAATCTTATTTCTTTGAAAATATCGTTATAAAAACTTTGTAGTAACACAACCTTATCCCATAGGTTTGCACATTCACTAATACAATAATTTTTTTTTATTTTAACACGTTTATTTTGATGCTACTGCAAATAAATCATGCATATGTCATCCCCTAGAGTGAGCCTGAACATTTAATTAATATAATCCACATTGATCTGAAAACAAAATTTACAGGCATCTTTAAAGTTTCAAATGCTGTTTTCTTCATAATGCAAAATGACGGATTAGGACAGTGTAGCACGGGATCTTTCATTTGACTTTAACTAGCATACTAACAGTAAATGACATAACCTGTGCCTCTTCAACTTCTTATTATACGAAATATTAAGGGAAAGTACCACCACGATGCAGAAATTCAATTTCGAGATTTGCAAGATTTTTATGCCCATGATGTCTTTCTATATTTCTTATGTAAAGCTATATTGGATGGAATTTGTTCACGTCCAGTATCTGAAGTCAGTTAAATTGGGGCTGATGCACATAAAAGATAATTCTCGGCTAGTCTTCATATCATAATCTCAATGACCATTTATTCTAAATCTAGCACAAATATTTTATTTTTAAGTATAATAAACTAAGAATGAAACAGTGAAATTCCAGTCAGAACCCTTCCAGGCAGAAGCCTTGGTACTACCCATTGCAGAATATGCGATGAGCAACAAACCTTAGCCCATATACTGGGTTTTTGCCGAAAGGGAGAATTACAGAGAATTACCGTCATAAAATTCCCTCCATGATTGCCAATGAACTTCGCCGGGCTGATAAGTATGAGGTGCACGAGGAAATTGGGTGCCTTTCCGCTGTCGGTTCAACTCGAAGAGCAGATATCATTGTTATAGACCGAAAAAAAAATTGTGAACTCATTCTAGATCCCACAGTCCGTTTTGAGAACAGCGAGGAACAACCTAGAGAAGTCTGCAAAGAAAAATGGGAAATTTATCTGCCATGCTGCAGTGATTTGGGGACCAAATATAACATCAAGACATGGGGCGTTATAGGAATTATGATTAGGGCTAGAGCACAATCCCACGGGAGTCCTTAGAAGTCTTCCGAAAATGAAAAGTTCCTGACAGCATTCTGGAGATGATATAGGCCTACTCCACTGTACCGAAGTCATCAATTTTCATAAATAATCATCATTTGTATTCTTTACAAAATGTAATTTGTGTTGTAGCCTAAATTGTTCGTTGCATTTCCAATAAAATTTCAATGATAGCCTACCTAATGAGTTGAAATGAATATAAATGTTCTTTTAGAATTGATTGGGAGGCCGATTATTAAACCCTGGTTGGGACGGCTATCAAATATCTATCTGGAAATTAATGTAATATGCAAGTTTACCTTTTATTTGCGTTGCTATGTTACCTAAGTGGTGAGTACACCTGACAGAATATGGTTCAAATGTATTAGTGGTAGCGGCGGAGGTAGTAGCGATAGTAGTAGCAATATCAGTACCTTTTATTTATTATAGCAACACTTCTCTATTGCAGAAGCTATTCAGTGTCCAAATTTAATTTACATGCTCAAATCACTCCAACAGGTACAGATTTCTTTTACGTGTCGGAAATCTTCTGCACGGACGTCCCAGCCTTACTTCCCTCAGAGAGGAAACCATGTTACAGGTTTCACTACATCGGTCGGATCTGCATATTTTTCATTTAATTTCATTTATTGTATACCATAGGTATACCTTACATTAGCATGGAGCTCTAAGATGTGGAACAAATATGATTTTACAAGATTATAAGTTTTTTTTTTTTTTTTGGTGAAATGAAGTGAGCCGAGGATTCGCCGTAGATTACCTGCTATTTTCCTCATGATTGGGGAAAACCTCGGAAAAAACCCAATCAGCCCAAACGGGAATCTAACCCAAGTCCTAGCGCAGTTCCGGATCAGCAGGCTGGCGAGTCTGCCGACTAAGCTACTTTGGTGGCTCTATAAAAAATATACAATACATAGCAAGCAGATGACTCAGTTTACAAACCTCAACAATTATTCATCAGTTGAGCTACACATGTATGTATTAATGGGTAAACGTGAAGAAATTCGGTAGGCTATTTAATGTACTAGAAGCAGAATTCATTATTAAACTGTAAAATGTGCTAATCTGCAAAATATCAATTCAATATTTACTGTCAACTAGAAATATTTCTCTCCATTCTTACAAAGATACTGAAAGTTATTTATATCCAAAGAAATTATTATATTTGCCCTATATGGAAAATTTTTGCAGACAACGAAAAGACGTCTCTAATATAAAAAAGCATCCCAAGTGCTTCAGTTGAGTAAATTAATCACAAAAATGGACGTAATATTAGAATTCCTACACATCTGTATTATCTGTACCTGTTCCCTTATCATCATCAACACAAAGTCACGGTGTGATGAAGTCACTGTCCTTTAATATTAAATGTAGACGGCATTTGGAATGAGGGGTGCACGTCAGTGTACTGTATATTTGTATGTGTTTTTTCAAACTGCAAATGGGCAAACACCTGGTGGCACTGGTGATATAATTACACACAATAATCACAATTAGTAATAATAATAACAATAATAATAATAATAATAATAATAATAATAATAATAATAATAATAATAATAATATTTTAAAGTAACCTAATTAAAGTAAACCTAATTTGCCATTACAACTTACATACACAAATACATATTATATTATATTACATTCATTCATTGATTGATTCATTCATAGTTTTCTGCAAACCCAGCTGTCTCTAATCTTTCGTACACCCTGCCTTCCTCTTCGTCCCCGCATATGATCCATATTATGGTAATGTATTTTATCTCCAGATATTTTCTTCTCCTTCTTCTTCGAACTCTTCTCCCGTTCACTATTCCTTCCAGTGCATCCTTCAGTAGGCAGTTTCTTCTCAGCCAGTGACCCAACCACTTCCTTTTATTTCTCATCCTGATAAGTTTCAACATTATTCTTTCTTTACTCACCCTTTCCAACACAGCTTCATTAATTCCATTTCACACGCTCCGTTCTTCTCACATGTATATTATTTTGGCGCTGAGACTCTTTCACTACTTTCACTTCACTCTCATCTCTCTCCCTGCACTGGCACTATGACACATTTCACTGACACTATAAACTCTTCACCGATGACAACTTTCCACTATCACTATATACTGCGATCATTGCAATCACTCTAATGATTACAGACCAACTATCCAGATAAAAAGGTTACACAGACCATTTTACGGCCGTATTTCTATATCTCTCAGATGGCAGTTTAATTCTCAACTGAATGCAGAAATTTCATACGAATTTTAATAAGAGAATATTAACACTGTTGGCAATTAAAATGGAGAAAAAGATATTTTAAAGTACTGCAACGGACAGATCGCGGCTCGATTTACGAGATACGTCGTTCTATGTAAAACTAGTATAATAAGCTCTAAGACGCTGTTCTTCTGAATGTTACGTGTTACGGTAATCAAGTGATACGTCAACACTTTTCTCATACGGTTCGTAGTTTCTTCCATCGAAAATGGAGAATTATATATCCCGCGATAATAGAGTATCTCGAAATATCTTTTCTTATTACTATGTTTATTGTACTCATTGAAAGACATTCCTCTGTAAACAGATTTCCACAGCGACTATTCAGTCAATACAAAAAAAAAAAAACTTACCTTACAGTCGACGTCGGCACATGAAGGTGACGCTCACCTGCAACAAAACAAAACATCTTATTTTAGACTACGGCCTACTGCTACTCCTACTTCTACTGCTCCTACTCCTATTATTATTATTATTATTATTATTATTATTATTATTATTATTATTATTATACTAAAGGAAGGGATATGGAATAGTAGGGGGTCTTGGAATATCATCAAGTCATTTGATTCTTCCAGCTCGTGGATACTATCGCAACTTCTTCCTTATGTTTGAGTTAGCATCATAACATGACAGGTGCGCTTTGAGCAAAAATGGTCTTAAAACAATAGAAGAAAATCTCTATTGTGGCTGGAAAATGTTTTTTGCTGATACGTACTATATAAATTATATAAAAAATGTGATAGAGAAAGGGGAAAGGGACCTCTTGTCGGAAAAACTCCAAGTTGCCTTTTCCAATTTTTCTTGTGAAGGATAAAAGTGTAGTCATTTTAACACAAAAGTGACCGAACAATCTAAAAATTCGACAGGGATGTAAATTCCAATAGAAAAACAGTATTTTGAAAAAAGATGGTTTAAGTTTAACTAACATAGTCCAAACTTTGCCATTTCAAATTAAATTTAGTGAAATTTTATTATTCTTGTATCTTGATGAAATAGTAAGAAACTAAAATTGAAATCAAAATAATTTAATTTTGATTAACTTCATTTTCAGCTCTACTGTAAAATTTGCTTTGGCGACAAGGGGGCCCTTTCCCATTCCACATCACAAAAACATTGTGAATTGTCTGACTATTCATCGGCTTCAAATAAAGCAGATAAACCCGGTTTACCGAAGGCTCGATTTGTTTGGCTCTCTTTGTGGGAGGATGGCTGCGGGTCTTGGATATAAAAGGCAGATCACGTCATTGAGCCGTCCACATGTTACAATTACCTATCTTCAAGAACAACTATATGCAGTGTGAAACTACAGCCATTTTCTTCTGTTAAAAATTATATTCTTTCTTAAAACTTACAATCTATCTTCTTGGAATGACTTCTTAATGAAATAATAATGTACAGTGGAAACCAGATTATCCAACACCCTATTAACCGGTCGGCGGATTATCCGACTGTCTCTCTCTCTTTTTCTTTATTCAGTTACTTGTTGGACGGAGTTTTTTTCCAGCTTGTAAATTAGTCATTACCTACATTCAATGTAATAACCCAAAGAACTTCCACAGAATTGTAAAATCCGTGCATCATTCAGACCTTGTCCTACTGTTGGAGTGGCCGTACTGTATAACTTATATTATGTCAAATGTCTTCCATTGGTGTCGAAAGAAACGAAAAAAGCGCAATTAATTTAGAGGCTGGGAAAACAGAAACTTTATTTCATGTACAATCAGAATAAGAGTTTGGCGTTACAGCTGTAAAGTGTATAAAGTACAGGGACATCATTTTATTTTTACTAACATTTTTAATATTAACCTGTCTATACCTTTAGAGAACCGGAAACACCGCTTGCTCCCCCCTCCAAGACTGGAGTTCGATGATACTGGCGTAAAACACAATAGCATTTCTGAGTAATTTTATCTTTTCGGATCGGGCAGAAGTGAAGATTAAATTTAAAGTACGTAAGGTACTCTTTTATAGAGTAGGTATAGAATTATTTCAACATGAGTTACTCGTACGAAGGACGAAACTGGTAATTGGAATTAGGTACAATAGTCTATAGTGCGATAATATACACAAAATAACTTAAGCCTGTATCCAAATGAACGGCCATTTTTAAACAATGTGTTTAAATACCCATATTATGATTATTTTTCAATTTAACTTCGTTCTCTATATCGTACACTAATATGCTGTAACAGTACAATATACACTGCATAATTAATACGTCCGAATGGATAGCTCAATTCGTGAGTAAAAACACTTGTTGTTAATACAGTACTGTATTTTGATTAAACAAAAACCTAATGAAAATTATCAAACTCAAAATTGCGATATTTCCTAGTTTACATAAATGGATGAACTACTTTTCTTCCCTCCTATACCTAGTAAAGTGATTTGTATTTTACGCCTGTATCATCGAACTCCAGTCTTGGAAGGGGGAGCAAGCGGTGTTTCCGGTTCTAGACCTTTAATCCAAAGAAATAGCCAGGTTAGTATTAAAAATGTTAGTAAAAATAAAATGATGTCCCTGTATAACACATGATAATCGTTACACAACCTATCCCTCTACTGTAAGCCTTGCACAGAAGGACAAGATGGCGACACCGTAAACAGGTGATCGTTTGTTTCGCGACTTATTTTTCGAAACCCTAGCTAAATATCTCCTTTAAAGAAAATTCTACAACCGAAATGGTAGATTTAAACGATTATTTAATAAATACAGAGGACATTGAATACTTTTATGGTATAAATAATTGTGCCTATAGAAAAATAGAGAAGTAGAAAACTCGTTTTTATCCATTTAAATTCAACGATGAGAATATTAAAGCAAGCGAATTGTTGCTGATATTATAAAAGAAGATTTGAAGCAGGTGGATCTAGAAGTTCCGAACTACAAATTTTAATATCACGTCGAAGTCTTCGCACATGGGGAACAAACTAAGTACTGACTTAATTTTAATTAGGCCTAGATCTATGAATATTATATGTACTGTGTTCGAATTCGGGAAAATGAATGGATCCTGCCATTTTTTTATATATCTTTCCCTGTACTGTTGGGTAGAGAATGGATTAAAGCACGCTTGACTTTCGTTACTAAATGCACTTGCCTCTAAATTGAATAATTAAAAATAATCACAGACACTTTGAATCAATTTTTTTTATAATTTTCTGCAAAAGTTACACCAAAGAAGTCACAAAATGGTGTCAAGTGTTCATAAATATAAGAAAGCAGGGTTCTGGCGCGAGTGGAAATCTAAGTTCTTATAACTGTAAATTTAGGAGTTGAATACTGTATTATAAGTGGTTAAATTGTGTTTTCTTCAGTATAAAATAAAGGAAACATACTTTCTATTTGAAATAAATTAATGAGAGAAAACTTTTCCCTTTCAGTAACCATTATTTATATATTTTAGCTTTATATCTGAAGTTTGACTTGTGTAATAAGTAGCTAGTCGGTAATGCATGCAATAGAGGGGAAAAGAAACTGACCACCCTACCCTATTATCTCCTGACGTAATTGCCTTATAATTGGTGCCTTCTTGGTATCACTTGTGAGGTTCAGACCTGTCTTCGGACAGTGGAATAAACAATAATCTACAATATCTCCCTTTGCCCTTATAGTCAGAATAAGTACCGCATATATCTCGTCCTACTTATGATCAAAACATATGTTTATGGTACTGTAATATATTAGCTGAGTATTCTCATGGCTTATTAATATAATGCCTACCTATTATGAAAGACGTTTATTAATGTACAAAATGACGTATTAAAGTACTGTATATAGTATTTAATTTTTCTTTATTGCCCCAATTTGGAAATCTCATTTTCTTCCCCCTTCCCATTTCTTTCTGTGTGAGATTTGTGCTCTAAACCGTCCGCGATATCTTACATAAACAATGAACACTTATGTAATATCGATTATCGGGTCCTAACACAAATCGAACGAGATTTAGTCGATATGTGACGAGAAATAGTTACGACGTAATAAAATGATGACCAAATTACGACGTATAATGTTTAACATTGGTATAGTAAAACGCCAGCTATATACCGTTTATTGGCAAGAAAAATGTACTTGACTTAAGCAGGTCTTGTTCCGTGTAAAACTATACTATTGTTTAACACACGTCTTATAAGCAACTTCTATGAGTAGGCCTCTCAAATTTTAAAATACCTATAAACGATACTTATGAAGTTACTGCAAGTTCAAAATAATAAAAGAATAAATGTTTATAGTGTCCAATCAAGTGTAGGAGTGCTTGTAAACACTTTTCTTCAGTAACACAAAGTAAATTTTCTTCAATTTTACCCCGGTTGTGTACTCGAAAAATGTCATTTTCATATATGATTAGATAGATAGATTGATTTATTGAGTAATATTATACATACAGATTTTATATTATCATAATTTTCTCTAAAATCCAATGCTCGGGTCTTCTGACCGTGCGTGCTTTGTACCCAAAACAAGTCCTACTTTGTAGGTTTCATTGCCCTCACCTATGATTATATGCAACTACTCTCTAAAAGAACACACATATTAAAATGAAAATGGCACAATAAAACACATTATATAATATATCCTAACCTAAAACAGACATAAAAGTGTACAGTTGGGTAGATACTATTATCCCTTCCTCAGTTCGCGTCACAAACTTCAACAGCTGAAGTTCTAATCTTTCTCGCCTTCAAGAGGAACAATCCAGTCTTTTGTTCCCATTCTCTATTCCCCACGAGGTCAAGACATGCAAGCGAACTCCTATTCTGACTTAGTATCGAGGGTAGTAGATATTTTCTCGGTACATGTTCCAATTCGACACACTGTAATAAAATTGTATGATTAAGTGCGCCTAGTGTTCTGTCTAGCATACAATACAGTCAGGGGTAACCGCTTAAAAATAGAATATTCGGTCGTATGTTCAACCTAGCCGGTTGTCTCTCTGACCGGTCGAATCTAAACCGGTCCTAACCCCAATCTGCAGCTCTCTATTATGGAAAACATCAGGAGGCACAAAGCTACGGAGCCCTCGGCAACAAATTCTAATCATCGTGAAGTAATGTTGAAAGAATCATGTGATGAAAATTTTGGAAGTCTGAATTCCAATCAACAAGATAGCAACACAGACTGTACATATATTTTGTGGCAGTCAATTTTTTTAAGACACCAGTGGAAACGTTTGAGTAATGTGTAATGAATGTGAGTTGTGGCGCATGAAGAGTGCGAAGAATATGAATCATATCCATATATTTGTAATTTTTTAGTAATATTTTTTTCTTCATTCTTGGATAAACTCTTTTAACACTTGTATAATCACTGATTAACGTTATAACTTCTTTTCTATGTTAATATTATAAAAAATTATTGACTGACTAGTTTCGATGTGGTGTCCGTCATTGTCCGAAGCCTAGTGACGGACACAACTTCGAAACCAGTCAGCCAGGTCATTTTTACAATATTAACACAATTAAGAAGTTATAATGTTAATCAGTGATAATATTTTTAATGGTTTTGTCCATATACCCCTCTATTATATAAACTCATTCTTTTTTCTACCTTCGGTCTTTTTTAAATTTTCTTTATTGCATGCATCATGTTTTTTTCTATGTTTATGATGTACTCAAGCCTAATCAAAGTAATTTTCATTATCACGAAGCACTGACTTTTCATACGAACATTTCATACGATAGGATTAGAAATCAAAATGGTATTCCATATCCCCCTCATTAGCTCCATTGTTATTGTTATTATTATTATTATTATTATTATTATTATTATTATTATTATTAAGTTAATAAAACCTTCACTGCTAACCTAACAATGTATTTCCTAGTCGGTTTGTTTCGAAAAATTGTTTCCAGTCACTGCACCCTGCAAGCGAAAGCTGAACATCGATTCTACAGGGACATCATTTTATTTTTACTTCAATTTTTATTGTACCTGAGTTTTTTAATGTACTTCACTTCCACCCCTTCTACTAATGAAGTTCAACCGTCCTCCATACAGATCCAAAACCGTATACACAGTAAAAGTAGCCTTACGGTCATAGTAAACAGTGCGTTCCAAAAATATGTTCGTTTTCCAGTGACGAAAGAGCTTTCAATATTGCATAATTTTCCATTTGCCTACGTCGCATCCCGGTTTCCCCCACCTGCTTCTATTCGCCTCTCTGTAAATGCTAGTGGCTGGGCTGTCTTCGCTCTTTTCTGAGAACATTAATTTCTGTTAGGAATTGGACGTCTACGGAATATTATGCCCATACAATTGTTTAAAATAACTTAAATAAAAGGGCCTCGTTAAGTACTTAACTGTCATGTGATTTCCTCCCTTTCTACGACGCTGCGAAGTAATCACTTGGACGGACAGTAGATAGCATGTCTGAGTAATTTTATCTTTTCGGATCGGGCAGAAGTGAAGACTGAATTTACAGTACGTAAGGTACTCTTTTATAGAGTAGGTACAGAATTATTTCAACATGAGTTACTGATACGAAGGACGAACCTGGTAATTGGAATTACGTACAATAGTTTATAGTGCGATAATACGCACATTAGAACTGAAGCCTGTATCGAAATGAACGGCCACTATTTTCAAAAATGTATTTAAATATCCATATTATGATTATTTTTCAATTTAACTTCATTATCTATATTGTACGCTAACGTGTTGTAGACAATATATATACACTGCATAATGAATACGTCCGAATGGAAAGTCAGTTCGTGAGTAATAACACTCATTGTTAATACTGTACTGTATTTTGATTAAACAAAAACCTAATGAAAATCATCAAACTTAAAATCGCGATATTTCCTACTTTAAGTAAATGGATGAAGTACTTTTCTTCCCTCCTATACCTAGTAAAGTGGTTGTTTTTATATTACGCCAGTATCATCGAACTCCAGTCGTGGAAGGGGGTAGCAAACGTTGTTTCCGGTTCTTAATCGTTGAACCAAAGGTATAGCCAGGTTAATATTAAAAATATTAGTAAAAATAAAATGATGTCCCTGTAGTTAGCCTACTGTGCTAAAGAGTATCTTGAGACAGGGACAATATGAGATTTACAAGAGGGTGAACCGTAAGTAACGTCATTAATTTCATTGTAGGTATTATTCTTCGAGATATTTCAAAGGGAAAAGTTTAATACAATTTTGTTCTTTTTGCTTCCTTTTAGAGTCAAAAATTGTTTTGCATGATACATTTGAATGGGAAAGCCATTGATTTAACAGTAATTCCCAATATTCTCAGTCAATTTAAGAGAACAGTGCATTATGATAATAAATGAATGAGATAATTTTTGTTTCGTCTTTTGAATGTACCGAAATTTGATCCGAACAAATGTAGCAATGAAAAATTCCTTTGCTTTTAAACACACAAGGAGACGAGGACACCATCGATACATTTTCAACTCTGTAGGCCTATGTTATCGATATGTTTTAATATTCATTTTGCAATAGTTTTTTTACGCAACTAGGACAAAAAGTGATACTTTTGTGTACGAGTGAGAAGTTTACTTCACTTGCGTTGGCGGCATTGTTGCTTACAGATAGAATTAATAGCCTCTTGGATAGTTACCACTGTTGGCAGGATTGCTATATCTTACAATTTATTCATTGACACAGGTTATGTTGGTTTGTTCCAATACAAACTTTGATCATTGCAGTACTGAGTATCCAGTAAAGTGAGGAATTTGAACTAGAAGTTTTGCCATGGCCGACTTATGACACAGAAGTAACACAGTTTGTAAAATTTCCTAAAAGGTTTTACTTTTCTTGTTCTCTAAATTAATATTTTGTGAGCTGCATAGATGCTGACTTCGCGACTAGCGTCTGACTATTATCACAGTCTAGTATATACAGTCGCGAAGCTCAATACGTAGTAAATATGCAAACATTAGATAGTTGCTCACCACTAGGATCGCTAATATCGCCTCATTACCACTGCTCTGCTCATTACAGGCAACGCAAAATAGTACCGTCACAGTCTATTGTTTCTAGCACCCTCAAAACTCAAGATTCGTGTCTGTATATAGTAGACTGTGTTATTATTCTGTTGTCATTGTTCCAAATAAATTTCCTCACTTCCACTGGATACGTACTACAATGTAATTTTTAAAGTGTGTAATATATGCCGACATATATGCAAAAAGGGCTTTTATACTGGATTGAGGCCATTTCTGTATAGGCTATGTCACTTAAACTAGCAACTAGTATTTTTGTATAGGCATAAACGACTGACGACCTTCCACCACAGATCGATGTAACCATGGGTAACGTACCAATCAACAATAACTCATATTCGATCAAAAAAAATATTGGGTTGAAGCCCTTTTTGCATACAGCGATTCATTTACTGTCAAAGTTTCCACCGTAAATTCTACATAGAAATCAATGTCATACAGAGAAAACAACGTACTTTGAAGTAACTCCTCTATATCATATCGAGCATCTCTCATACCGTGTAATATTTGTACGGTAATCTTCCAACGGTAGATTTGACAATTATTTTCAGGCAGGAGCCATGCATGTATTATAATAATAAACATGAAACTAACCTCTCAACTCGCGAAGAGATTCTTTGGCAGCCCTGTATTATCCAATTTTTCACCACACACATATTACGATATATTTGTATCATATACGTAAGTTAACACTTCACCATTCACTGAAATATTACCCACCCGAGTCCGCGCTTTTAATCACCCTAGGAGACGAGGACACTCAGTAGTACCAACGTATCATGTCAGTAAAATCATTCCATTTCCTTAAGGTATTATACTGTATATAAATGAAGTAAAAATAACTTATATAAACAGCACAGTACTTCTCATTTACCTATAGGCTGTTTCTATTTATTTATTTACTTTTATACAAATGTCAACGGAAGACAGAATCACCCGAGTTTACTTTATCGTCCTTGTGAAGTTGGCCATCCGTTGCCACATCCCTCAACGCATTATGCAGTCAGGAATAATTGATACTCATTGTTGTTATATCTTTTTAATTCAAAACATACCTACTGATCGCAGGTAATATTTTGTGTAAAAATTTAGTACGTTATTAACTGCAAATATCCAACTTTTATATGAATATCTATTAGTTGGACACTACTTATTTATTAAATTCTATATCGTAAGGCAGAATGCTACACAATTGTATAGAGATAGTAATGTGTCCGCCACGAATGCTGCAGCCGAACTATTTCGAACTGCTATCACGGCATGGGGGAGATGTGATGTAGAATCAGCCATAACGGTTTATAGTGCCCATTTTACTAGTTGAGAATAATTATGACACTGCAACGTCTGATGCAGACAGACCAATAAAGTACAATGTATAGTATTTTGTAATACTATGTTACATTTTTTCTAAGTTATTTTATTTTGTTTTACAACAAGAGATATAAAAGATGTGCAAATTTGTTAATAATTGAGGCATTAATATGGGAAAGCATACTACTCACAAAAAAAAATAAAAAATCCATTTTTTCTCGGATAAGATAGTACGAATCCACGCCAGTGGCATGGTAAAGCCAGTATGTCGCTAGCAGAAACCGTTTAGTTTCAGAAGTTCATCAAAGATCGCGTTAGCGTTAAGTAACGTGCTGTGTAACAGACCCACAAACGTTTTTTGCTTGTCCAGTAAAATTTCGTTTTTGTGACTTACATGCTTTCCCATGCCAATGCCTCAATCTATTTGGGCAATATAACTTACTGCCTTTTTGTGAACGTAAATATTAAGAAATTGATTATCAGGGATACCCACGCATAATAAATTAGGATGACCCAGATATAAAAAATGAAAAAAAAAAAAAAAAAAAAAAGGACACTGATTCTAGGGAAAGCACAGAAACGTCATTTTTTATATTTACATGTTAGAACATTAAGTAGTTAATTTATACTCATTTTTCAGTTCGAACGGCTCATATTATTTTTTTGTTCCGCAAAAAAATGATCCCTCAAATGCACAACCGTAACATCCTTCGGATCGAACCGAAACGTACAAATAGTGCATAACTAAGGCTTCTGAATCGATGTGTAGTCGGCAACTTCTTATGCAGTGACAATATAATGTATTACAACGTTTTATAAACTTAATATCACATCAACTAATTGTAATTTTATTGTTCATATTGTAGTTGGAATCTCCTGGTAGAGGGGCAGAAAAGGCCTGACGGCCTTATCCCTACCAGGTTAAATAAGTACATACTAAATACTAAATCAACTGAAATAATTCCCCTAGCGCACAACCAAAAAATAAACATTTCTTCCTTTGAAGGCAGGTTTCAATTCTAACCCTGCTGAGTGCTCATCAAATTCCAGAAATAATGTAATATTTACGTCAGTAATATGATTAAAACATGAAGAATAATATTGTCAGTGAATAAAATATCTTCCCTCACTCGCATGTGTACAGAGACTTCCTATGCAGACCGGTCCACAGTGCAGTGGGCCAGATGCTCAATCTAGCAGGAAAAATCTCAATTTACCGATCCTCACAAAATCGACCATTTCTATGTTTATAGTTTGGATAAACATCTATATGTCAACATCCTTCCAGGAAAGGGGGAAAGGAACTGGCAACTCTATGCCATTATCTCCTTGCCTAGTTGCCTCCTCAGTGGTGCCTTCTTGGTATCACTTGTGAGGTTCAGACAGTTGACTAAACAACAATTTCAAGGAAATTAAGATTGCGGTAAGGTATAGCGGAGTGGAGAGACCTCGAAATAGGCTTATAGATAAGGATGCATCACTGCGCACCAGACTTGGTTTAAAGCCACGTTTCCACTATTGCAACTGCGCAGGAATAATGAGAGGCAAATAACAGTTTCCAGTTAAAGTGCAGATTCTCTTGCGCACATCTCGTTTCTATTTGCGCATATATTCGTTTTGGATAAGCAAATATCACAAAGGACTGGATTAATTAATTAATCTTGCTCAGGATAGGGACCAATGGCGGGCTTATATGAGGGCGGCAATGAACCTCCGCGTTTCTTAAAAGCCAATAAGTAAGTAAATATCACGAAGGAAGGGATGAAACTATAATCATGATTGAGGAAGTGAGCTAGCCGAAAAATCATTTTTTTTTAATTACGCGGATGTCAAGGTCAGATTTTCAAATTAAATTACAATTGATTCGACCAGGAAGAATTTTTTTTTCGTGACGCAATTTCAGCAATTACCACACTGGCCATGTGTGTAAGGTTTTCAGCCACTGGTGACAGCGTTCCAAATTTAAGATTCACTTTCAAATTGTCAGGTCCTACTGTTTCACGCTATAAAAGAAATTTTCCCGACGATTGTGAAGACTCTCTAAACTCAAGTAAAAGTAAAATTTTTTAATTATTATTATGTTACTAAATTAATTTATTGTGAAACATACCAATAAACAAAAATAAATAAGACAATAGAATAAAAGTATTTTTTCTGCAATCAAGCTATTTTTTTCAGAAGGAGCCCAATAATTATCTGGTTAAAATTATTTATGATTAATTGGATTATCGGGACAGAGTATAATACGTAACGGTAGGGGCAGGAGTACAAATAAACTATTACTTACTTACAAATGGCTTTTAAGGAACCACGAGGTTCATTGTCGCCCTCACATAAGCCCACCATCGATCTCTTTCCTGTGCAAGATTAATCCAGTCTCTATCATCATATCCCACCTTCCTCAAATCCATTTTAACATTATCCTCCCATCTACGTCTCGGCATCCCCAAAAGTCTTTTTCCCCTCTATATGCATTTCTAGATTTGCCCATATGTGCTACATGCCCTGCCCATCTCAAACGTCTGGATTCTATGTTCCGAATTATG
The DNA here is from genome assembly GCF_040183065.1 of Periplaneta americana. NCBI lineage: Eukaryota > Metazoa > Arthropoda > Insecta > Blattodea > Blattidae > Periplaneta > Periplaneta americana. The sequence continues at coordinate 39,135,754 of NC_091128.1, forward strand.
TTAGATGAATAAAATGCGTGCAGTTCTGCGTTGTGTGACCTTCTCCATACTCGTGTAACTTCATCCCTTTTAGCCCCAAATATTTTCATAAGAACCTTATTCTCAAACACCCTTAATCTCTGTTCCTCTCTCGAAGTGAGAGTCCAAGTTTCACAACTACACAGAACAACCGGTAATATAACTCTTTTATAAATTTTAACTTTCAGCTTTTTTGAAAGCAGACTAGATAACAAAAGCTTCTCAACCGAGTAATTTCTGACATTTCACATATTTATTCTGCGTTTAATTTCCACTCGAGTGCCATTTATATTTGTTACTCTTGCTCCAAGATACTTGAATTTTTTCACCTTTCGAAGGATACATTTTCAATTTTTATATTTCTATTTCGTAGAATGTTCTGGTCACGAGACACAATCTTATACATTGTCTTTTCGAGATTTAGCTCCAAACCTATCTCTGTACTTGCTTCAAGTGAAATTAAAAATGAATGAATGAATGAATGAATGAATGAATGAATGAATGAATGAATGAATGAATGAATGAATGAATGAATGAATGAATGAATGAATAACTAAATAAACAAGCGAATGAATAAGTGAATAAATGCATGAATAAATAAATAAGTGAATAATTAACTGATTAAATAAATGAATAAATAAATAAGTGATCATATAAATACATAAGGCAATATTATATGGAAAAACAAATACGTGAATGGGTCATTCCATAGTGACACACGTAACATTTTTTAAGTATCTAACTATGATCTTCACAGGATATTTAATTAAATACTTAGTAATTCATGAAAAAGACATTATTGTCTTTTAACATAAGCATTCCTAAATATAAACACAAATTCTTAATGAAAAGGAATAATTAATAATGCAAAAAATATTAAATATTGTATGGTGTGACAGACGAACCTTTTATTGCCACTAAATTTATTACCAAAATGGAAAATGTTCATATTATTGTGCCAAATGACATAAATGCATTCAGTTGTTTTCCAAACAATTAAGACACTTGTGTAGTACATGTAACTGCTAAATCACGAACTTTAAAAAAAATTAACAGTGCCATTAAGAAATAAAATATTGCAAATATGTTGTGACACACGAACGTGACACACGAACATTTCTGTCATATTGGTTACTAATTGTCTTAAATGCACTATAAATACATCACTTCTTGTGGAAGTCTTATACACTATGTCTACAGTTCTTATTATACAAAAGAACACTAGATTGCACTAAAATTCACTTTTAAATTTAAAATATCCACGGTTGTTTACAACCATATGTGGTGATATTTCCTGTGTAATGTCACGTGACGAATATACCAATATGTCAGCCATTTGTAGTACTTCCCTTCCTTGGAATCACAGACACTTTAAATTTTTCGCCACCACAAGATTTTGTAACTTCACATTTAGCCTATATTTGACGTCTTTTTTTTTTACTTGGTCATTTAACGACACTGTATCAACCACTAGGTTATTTAGTGTCAATGGGATTGGTGATGGCGAAATGGTATTTGGCGAGATGAGACCGAGAATTCGTCATAGATTACCTGACATTCGCCTTATGGTTGGAGAAAACCTCGGAAAAAACTCAACCAAGTAATCAGCCCAACTTAAATTCTTGAAAATACTATCAAAAAATGTTCAAAATATATTAATATTTATATCAATGGAAGAACTAATATAGATTTAAAAAGGCCTAACTTTTAGAATTTCTGAATGATACCTAGGGTAAGTTAATGTTATTAAATAAAACGATTTTAAATTAATATCAGAAATTTAGTACCATTACGTAATATGCAAATAATTACACCAATTTATTTATACATAGGCCTAGTATGGTGGCTACCTATTTACGATATAAATGTACTGCATAAGCTTGTTTTTTATGTGAAATAAATTAACATAAACCAATTTTTGTAAGTTTTTAATTCAAGGAATTAAAAAAATAATAAATATTTTATACGAACTTTAGGCATAAATTGTCTTATGCTAATTTTAGGCCTACACACTATATTTCTACAACAGTTGTTGTTTAGTATGTCCAAAGACAGGTGTGAACCTCACAAGTGATACCAAGAAGGCACCACTTATGAGGCAACTAGGCCAGGAGATAATGGGATAGCGTGGCCAGTTCCTTTTCCCCTTATAACAGTCATGGAACACATATTTTCAAGAGTGTTTAACCTACAGTTTATGTACATTGAAAAAAAAACGCACAGGTGCGTGTGCACGCACACACAATTATCTAAATCAACAATAAGTATTTGAAATTCCACTACTAATTATGTTTAGACGTAAAGACTTCCAATAACAACAAAAATTGTAGCTGGATTTTAGGATAAACCTTAGTGATACACGAACATAACATTTTTGTTCGTGTGTCACAGTCATTGTGTTACGTGTGTCACGTGTTTTTCTTGTAGAATAAGTACATAAATCAAAATGTTATCCATATAAGAAGTTGATTGTTATGTGATGTGTCTCACTTTTACATTTATGACACATGAAAAAATGAAGTGGTTTTGAAAAAATATAAACAAATGTCCATTTGAGCGTGACACACGAACTCTTAACCTTTCCTTGTAATAATTGCAATCGAGCACGAAATAATCATTGTATTACGGTTTCTATGCATTGTAATTATTAACAAAGGTCCGCACTCCATTATTAATTGCAGTTAACATACAGAAGTGATGATTTATTTGCCTTAAATGTGCATTCAAATATGTGATTTCTAGTAGATAATTTCGCGCTCTTAAACCACAGACTTCTTGGCACTTTTTCTCCCAAATACGTGTTGTTACACACTGAGTGTTATCAGATTTAAAAAATTCGGATCATAAGGAAAAAAATGACTTATAACAAGCAGAGATTCGTGAATTTTTTATTTTTCGTGAAAATGTCGCATTTTCGTGGAATGACCCGAATAAATAAATAAATAATTAAGTGAATAAATAAATAAATTAATTAATTAATTAACAATCAGACAGGTATATATAGACAGTCAGATCATTTCAAACACGTTACAAAGAACTCATCACAGTCATAATCAAATAACAAAACACTTCCACATACGCAGAATACATCATAAGATGATCAAGATGTATAAATTAATTAATTCGGTTTTCTTCGCTCCTGCGTGAAGCCTACAGCATAAAAGTGGCATTTGAAACTTGTAATTTTATTGTTGACTGCTTTTGTAAATCCCAGCTCATACATTTCTGCTAAAAATTTATGGGCATCCCCCCCTTTTCTGAAGGTCCTTATAATTCGGTTCTGAGGCTCGCCAAAGACCAGGATAATTCCTGTATTCTTCAGTAAACTCTACGCTTTTCCCATTAGACCAGTTCATTACACTCTCACATACAGATAACCTATGAAAAAATACTCGACAAAGTAGTCGAATGCACCGAACCTATACAAACGTTTGGAATGAAAACAGCAGCTCCTACGGAAGCCCTGAAATCAGCTGGTGAAGAAGCAGATACAGTGAATAACAGAATTATTCGGACACTTAATATTCCGAATGTTTATGTGTATGTTACTAAACATGTTTGCAAAAACGCAGAAATTACGCTTGCGTTTACATCAAATAAACCAATTTGCATAATATGGACATAAAAAGAGCTTGCTAATGAAACGGTATGTTAACATATTTATATAAAAATAAAAAATATATATACAATTTACTACGTAACAAAAATATTCGGACAGTCGTGTTAATCCTATTCTGTACACCTCTGTTTATCACTTACATTACAAAGTAGGTGGAGATACAGAGTTTCAATAATATGCGAAAGTACTTATTCTTACTTGTGCTGTCGTTTCAGCAAGATGGAACACAAAATGGGGCATAAAGGTAAGCAAACAACATTTAATCAGAGGCAGTTAGTGATATTCTATCACGAAAAAGGGGAAACCCATTCGAAACATTGCAGATTTACTTCAGATGAAGATAAGTACAGTGTCTGACATAATTCTCAGATATAAAAACGAGGACAGAATAGAGTTGAGAAAGCAAACAGGTCGCCGAAAATCCTCACAGACAGAGAAGAATCTCTTATTATCAGACAGATTAAAAAGAACCCTCGTATAAGTGCCCCGAAGTTAGCTTCTGAAATTGAATCGGCTACGGGTAAAAAAGTGCATGCCCAACAATTAAGAGGGCAATACATAAACGGGGCTACAACGGAAGAATAGCACGAAAAAAAGCCTTATGTTTATGAAAGGAACAGACGTAAACGACTTCAGTTTCCTAAGGAATGTGAAAATAAAGGCGAAGATTGGTGGAAAAGGCTCTTTTTTCTGATGAGAGCAAATTCAATGTTTATGGCAGCGATGGTAGACAAATGATCTGGAGAAACTAAGGAGGAAATGAAAACCAAGAATTTTCGAGCTACTGTTAAACACGGGAGAGGAAATGTGATGATATGGGGGTGTATGTCAGCTTCTGAGGTTGGTGAATTGGTGTTCATCGAGGATATCATGAAGAAGGAAGATTATCTACACCTCCTGCAACATAATTTAGTGAAAAGTGCAGAGAAGCTTCGAATTGAAAAGGAATTTATGTTTTACCAGAACAAAGATCCCAAGCATAACTCCTATATTGTACAATAATTTCTGCTCTACAAATGCCCTAAAGTGCTTCATTCTCCTCCACAATCGCCGGATTTGAACCCTATTGAACATTTATGGAAGAACTTGACAGGAGGGTTGGATCAAGGCCTAAAGAAGAGCTAAAAGCAAGACTTCAAGAAGAATGGGTGAAAATGCCTATAGACATAACAAAAAAATTAGTACATAGCATGCCACGCCGACTGAAAGAGGTTATTAAACAGAAGGGTGGTCCTACAATGTACTAATAATAACGAGCTGGAATAGTATTCTTTGTTTTCAAAAAGTGTCCGAATATTTTTGTTAGTATTAGAAATCAAATGTTTTCCTTTATGTTTTAATAATTAGAAGAAAATTAAGTTAATTGTAATTGTTGTGTTGAAAATGTTTATATGAAATGGGATACTTTTAGGGAAAAAATAAGACAAGCTTATTTTTATATATTTATATGTAAATATAGGTCATTGAATTGTTAGTTGACGGATGTCCGAATATTTTTGTTACTCACTGTAGTTGCCAATGTCTCCCGGTCCCAGAGCGGGAGACTCGCGCATACTTGTCCAAGGATTGGGCGCACACAGTTTATTCCTGCATCTCGCCTTACGCATACCTGCCTAACTGGCAACTGTTGTTCGCCTCTCGTTATTCCTGCGCAGTTGCAAAAGTGGAAACGACGTTTTAAGTGGAAACTGTTGTTTGCCTCTCATTATTCCTGCGCAGTTACAATAGTGGAAACGCGGCTTAAGCTAGCTGGTCGCTAGACAGAAGGTCGGGCTGATCAGAACGAAGCTTGTTTGCGCCTGCCAGACAGTGTAGCTGAACTTACTCTGCTTTTTCAATTGTCTTTAAAAACAATAACTTATAAAAGTGCCAGGATGGATTGTATTGGTCTTCAGGTTCTCCTAAACGTACCTTATATATTTGGGTATTTTAAGTACGGAAATAAACACGTAAATAATTATACTTTTCTGGAAAGCGTGATAATGAAACTCTTTCAATAAATCCCATATAGTTCATTCTGATACACATAGAGTATTGATAGATTAATATGTATTAATTGTCAAAAGGTCAGTACCGGTAATTATATTGTATCTAAAATCGTCACTTTCTGTAAAATATCAATTATTCATTTACAGAGTTATTTATTATTGGTATTCATTTCACACCACCTCATTCTAGTGCCGATATCAAGAAAGCATGGGGCTCTATCTCCATGATCCCGAAGCGCCTTTATGGCATGTGAAGGAATTACCTTTACCTTTATTAGTATCCATTTCAACTCCTCCTTCAGCTCACAATTTCACAATAAGATATGGGCTTTGGTGGTCGGGTTGAACTGATTTCAAAATTTGTAAACATTGATTATCCTACAGAAAAATTGTTTTTAGAATTTAAAATATTGAAAACACATCAAATTTATATCAATGCATTATTAAATGTGATATATAACTTAAAAATCACAAATATTTCAGATCATATACTCACAAACAAAACCAAAGCATGAATACAATACGTTTGTTGGAACCCAAGTGTTTAACAAGCACTGCTTTCAACCAAAGTATTAATATCTGCCCTAGAATTCATAACAAATAAATAAATAAATACGCAGATTTATTTATCTCCAACAGTTTGAAATTTAAAAATGTATGTAAGCAATTTGTTATGAGTAATGATTAAGTTTTAGATGTTATGTTGTAATTTATGCGTCTACATTGAATCCTACTCTGAGCATGAAAACACTCTCTTTTAGGGGCGTGCTAGAATATTGCAAATTTACAACTTCTTTGTATTGTATTTTTCTGGCAATAAACATTATTATTATTATTATTATTATTATTATTATTATTATTATTATTATTTGAAATTAATCTTACCCAATCCATTACACGCGTCGAAATGACGAGAAGTAGCGTTTAGTACGTGGGGAAGTTCTACGGACTCATGCGCAGTGAAGACATTTAGGTGGTTGGTAGCTGGAAAAATGAGGTGATTCATTCTGCGAGCTACCAACGGGCTAACAGGCGACTACCGACCAGGCCTCGTCTTGCAGTCTCCATTGCTTAACGTTCGGGCACTCTTCCCACTAGGTAACCGGTCAGGCTACCAACTACCAACCAGGCTCCGTCTTGCACGTACCCTTACGTACTGTAAATTCAATCTTCACTTCTGCTCGACCCGAAAAGATAAAATTACTCAGACATGCTATCTACTGTCCGTCCAAGTGGTTATGTAGCAGGGTCGTAGAAAGGGGAAAATCACCTGACAATTAATTACTTAACGAGGCCCTTTTATTTAAGTTACTTTAAACAGTTGCATAATATTACGTAGACGTCCAATTCCTAACAGAAATTAATGTTTTCAGAAAAGAGCTAAGACAGCCCAGCCACTAGCCTTTACAGAGAGGCGTATAGAAGCGGGTGGGGGAAACCGCATCCAGTAGGCAAATAGACGACAGTACCTGTGCGAGAATATGACTCAATATTGAAAGCTCTTTCGTCACAGGAAAACGCGAACATATTTTTGGAACGTACTGTTTACTATGACCGTAAGGCTACTATGACTGCATATGCGGTCTTGGTTCTGTGCGGAGGACGGTTGAAATTCATTAGTAGAAGGGGTGAGAGTGAAGTACATTAAAAAACTCTGGTACAATAAAAATTGAAGTAAAAATAAAATGATGTCCCTGTATAATATGAGTGTAACCACCGGACCAAGAACCCTACCTAATGATGTGAAATATAACCTAGACCTACAGGAACAACAGTGTTCAGTAAGACGCGCAGTTGCAGTATGAGTGTGTAACTTACACTAATAAATATGAAACAAACACTCAACGTTTACTTGACACATACATTTTAAGGAAGAATTGTCTGGAATAGTTGGAAATATGAACTAAATCAGTGACGTGTAACACATGAAACGTGTACATACAGTACATATTTCTTCTCCAATGCGCAAGTATTTTTGCCCCTGTCGTAAATAAAAAATAGACAGAGGTCTGTCTAGGACACGTTTCTTAAAATAATAATAAATATACATAATACACAGCTAGCTTCAGCTAGTAGCTTGAACGTAAAGTGAGTATTACAATGATAAACGTATAATTAAATGATTTTTTTTTTTTAATTTGGAGGTTAAACGTGATAAAATACAAAACTTATTTGTATACATAACTGTTTTAAGTATCTAAACTGCGTCTGCTGTAAATCATCAGTATGTAACTTACCGTTATGTTGCATCGTTCCCTTCGTAATCTGTTCCTTTATCTTCAGGTTTAAATTGAACTTTAATTAAATTCAGTCCACAGAAACTATTTACGTGCACACGAACAGATTCCAACGAAGGAATATTGTCAAGGAAAACTACGCACTACACAATAGTAGGCCTACTGGGGAACTCGATCTTGAAAATACAGTACATGGTCTTGATTTCAGCGCATCAGCGTAACTACTTAAATAAATTTAAAACTCTTCCTAGTCTTGAAAATATAAATTCAGTACCATAATATACGGTAACAATATTTACATTACGACAGATTCTTCAATCGAATGCAAAGAAACCAGTCACGAGTTGTGCGACATGTGAAATACTGTGAGCTAGGAAGTCACTGTGTAGAGATGGCGTTGACATCAGTTTACCAATAGACATTCGAATTCACAGGCTGTTTCAAAAGTCGTTAAACTCCAAAAAAGTCATGCAACTCTAAATATGAACTACTGAAATTTATATTATATCAATTGCCTAGGCGCCCTGGGTGGCAAAGTTGGTATAGCGCTGACCTTCTGTGCCCGAAGTTGCAGGTTCGATCCCAGCCCAGGTCGATGGCATTTAAGTGTGCTTAAATGCGCCGCACATGTCACTGGATTTAGTGACTGTAAAAGAACTCCTGAGGGGACAAAAATTCCGGCACACCGGCGACGCTGATATAACCTCTGCAGTTACGAGTGTCGTTAAATAAACCATAATTTAAAATGTTCAATTACCTATCATTTGATCGCCATTGATCACAATAACGTCAATATTGTTTTACTATCTGTACGGATATCAGAGTAAATAGAGAAGTAGGGAAGTACTAGCGGATACCTGCCTGGTATAGGTTGCACACAATTAACAACCCGACTTCTGACTCACTGGCAGAATTATCTTAGCGGCAATTTAAAATTTATCATAATGAGTTGTCTAGCCCAATCACTTGTACCTGCTTATCACGGAATGCTATTGCGTCACAGAAGTAATTAGCCTGCCTGCCACGCACACTCATGTAACTGTCGACTTAAACGGCTTACTGTGCACAATAAAAATCAAATAATGAAGTTTAATTATAGTACAAAAAAAAAATATATATATATATATATATATATATATATATATAAAACGTATATATTGTACTATATTACTAGACATATCTGAACATAAAAATGAACTGCAAAGAAGTTTAATTAACTTAACATTATAAAGTAAACAACTTTTGACGTTAATACGTCTGTAATTTCGGTCCAGTACTAGAATGCCATCCCTGAAAGTCGACCAACACATCTTCAGGTCAGCTTTGTCGTGCATATAATTCCTAAACTACACGAAATATTCCAATGAGGCAAACGGCGATCGATAGCCGAAGAATCAATGTATCCAACGTGACCTTGAGTTTGAGAGGGTGACGTCATCTAGCAATACGCGGAAGGAACGAAATTCAGGCAAGAATTGGCGGATCGCACGGCTACCGAGGCAGTGTAACTCCAGAATGCGATGTGGTAGGACGTTCGCAGTGATGTCAAACGAATAGTAACGAAGCAGGTTAGAATAAAAATTCATCCACCGGTGTAGTTCAGTCGGCTAAGGCGCTTGCTTGCCGATCGGGAATAATTGCTCTCGGGCATGGGTTCGATTCCCGCTTGGGCTGATTATCTGATTGGGTCTTTTCCGATGTTTTCACCAACCGTAAAGTAAATGTCAGGTAATATATGATGAATCCTCGTCATCATCTCGCTATCACCAATTCCATCGATGCCAAATAATCTCGTAGTTGATACAGCGCCGTTAAATAACAAAGTAAAAAAATAATAATTCCTGAACAATCAACAGTCCTCAGGTTAAATTGGAAAAATCAGCAAGTGAAATGCAGAGAAGAGAGAAAAGTCACAATTTGGAGGCACATGCATCGAAAATGGAAGCAGGCGTATAAGCTGCAAGTAGTGAAACATAGAGCACGATGGTTGCTATACCAACCGATGAAATTTAGTGTACTCTCAATCCATACAAGATGGCTACTCCCAGGAGCCTCAGCACAGCGAAGATGTACTGAGTTTTAGGATTAAATGTCACCGCTGGCGTTTACCTTAAGAGCACGTGCTTCCCTCCTGTGAGGTCTGACTATGGCCAGACGTCTTTCAAAAATATATGAAGATCTTGTTTGGACATCTTTGCTAACTTCACGGGATACGCTTTGATGTTCGGCAGATTAGGAGTCACGTTTGCAAGAGATTTCCTCGTTGCTTCAGACACTAAATTATACATATGTGGTAAAAGAGTTCCAGCCATTGTGATCGCTGCCATTATCGTGTAGAAATGTGTTGTTGCAGAAATAACACTTGTTGACCCAAAGATGCGTTTCATCCCTTTCACAGTAAGGGAGTTCCTCTCGAAGATCGACTGGTCAGCGTTAAGCACATCCTAATCCCGTATCAGGTGCGTTGCTACAAACGTTCGCACATTACCGACAAAATCATTCCCCTTCGCTTCCAACATCGTGGATTTCTAGCAAAATGCTTTGCCAACTTTGTGACTTAATTTCTGCAAAACAATCTTGTTGTGCTTGTTGAATTTTATGATCGAGGAATCAGACTTCATCTACAATCGATTATTGTTATCAACGTGCTTCTTTATTTGGATTAGCCGGTCTTGGATAATAGCATGTTGTCCACACATGTGGATAAAATATTAAAGAACTTCGCTGTTTAACAGATACATCAGATAGAGGCAGGGTGGATGGCTGGCTGCAGAGAGGCTGATTGTCCGGCGAGGCAGGGCGGCTGCGGAGAGGCTGCCTGGCAGGAGGGGCAGAGAGAAATATTCATCTTATTTTTTGCCAAAATAAAGTACCATCTGGATGCACCACATTTTTAGGGTTGCCACTAGCCTGTGTTTGACCAACCCGGCCGAACATTTTGGCGAAGCTCAACATTAGGCGGTTGACTGTTATCAACCCCTCAAAGACTTTGTTTGTGGCCGGCCGGTAATTTTATGAAGTAAGTTTGAGAATATGTGATAAGAGTTTTTATTAAATAGGCTGAAAATGATTTTCCCTATTACGTGCAACCTTTAAGTCAGAGCAGCTAAAGATAAGGAAATTTTGAAGTATTTTTCAGTTTTACTTGATGTTTCGACACCAAAAGTAGAAGAAATGTAAAGTGTTAGATGAAAATTAGGTCTCTAACTGGATGAAGATATATTCTATGGTGACCCGTGCTCATTAAATGAAGTGGTTTCTTCCTTCGTGAATGATGAACTTTTGACAAGTTTTGGGATACGGTGTAAGTATTTTCAGGGTAAAGATGCCTTTGATAAATCTCCACAATAAGAATCGTAGTTCAACACGTGTTCGTGTATTTAGTATCATGAATAACATATTAATGCACGAAAAGTCTAACAACCAGTTCAATTTAAAAAAGAAGCAAACAGGATAACCCGGGCAACGCCGGGTGCCTTCAGCTAGTTTAATAATAATTACAATATAAGTTTTTTAATTGTTCCACATAAAACATTATCACCTTTAAGCACATACTCTGTAGTCTCAATCTGTAAACCGCCGAACCAACTGCACAACAGCGTACGGACAGAATGGTATACCTATGAGCCGATGCACGTGGATGCTGGATCCTGACCCCTAGCATCGTTGAAGCATAGTCAAGAAACGAAAAGTGGTAGATTCCTATGAACTCGAGCGGTCAATTAATGCGGAACCCGCCTCAATTGTACGAGATGTTATAGCTTCGTGTGTTTTTATATAAAGTCGTTCTTAATCTTTACAAAATTACCAAATCAGGATCATATGAAATACAGGTGTACTAATTACATTTATTTTTACATATGGAATGAAGTACTATACATAAAAATGATATTAAACATTGGATAAAGCCAATTGAAATGTCAGCATGTAGTGTTTCTTCGTGATTTTTTACGTAGACGTCCAATTCCTAAGAGCCCAGCCACTAGCCTTCAGAGAGGGGTCAGCAGAAACGGGTGGGGGAAATCGGGAAGGGACGTAACCAAACGGACACAGTATCTGTGCCAAAATATGATTCAATAATGAAGGGTTATTCTTTGATGTAATCCAAACAAAAAAAAGTTTAATAGAATTTTGCTCGTCTTTGCTTCATTTTCGAGATAAAAATTGTTTTATAGGAAACATTTCATAGCGTGTTTTGAGAAAGAAACTGATTTAATTCCAAATACGCTCAGTCAATTTAAGAGAGCAGTTACTACGGTAGCAAATGATTGAAATTTATTTATTTATTTTTCTTTAGATATGCAGAAACGATGGCGGACTTATGCTAGGGCGGCAATGAACCTGCGGGTTCTTTAAAAGCCATTTGTAAGTAAGTAACTAAGATATACAGAAATTTGATCCGAACAAATGTAACATTGTAAAATTCCTTTGCAGAACATCAGTAAGTTGCAGGATTCACTGTTCTTGAAGCATTAGGCCTATCTTGAGCCACTTTTTTACTTACAAAATGAACAAAGAATGTCTTCAATAACGATATAACAGTCACAGTACTACCAACAGAGCATTACAATACAAATCGTTAGATATATTTCGATTATAATTATCAATCCAGTGCCATAGGTAAATCATGGTTCGATGAAAGGGTAATGGAACGGAGAAAAATTCTCTCCGGCGCCGGGATTTAAACCGGGTTTTCAGCTCTACGTGCTGATGCTTTATCCACTAAGCCACACCGGATACCCACCCTGGCGTCGGACAGAATCGTCTCAGTTTTAGTTCCAACTCTTGGGTTCCCTCTAGTGGCCGCTCTCTGCACTACGTCATAGATGTCTATGAACGTAGGACTGAAGTCCACACATGTGCTGAGGTGCACTAGTTATGAGTGACTAGTTGGCCGGGATCCGACGGAACAAGAGTTGGAACTAAAACTGAGACGATTCTGTCCGACGCCGGGGTGGGATTCCGGTGTGGCTTAGTGGATAAAGCATCAGCACGTAGAGCTGAAAACCCGGGTTCAAATCCCGGCGCTGGCGAGAATTTTTCTCCGTTCCATTACTCTTTCATCGTATGATGACGCAGAATATCTGCATGGAAATATAATATGTACTTCGGTACATTAAAATAATATAAATCATGGTTGGCAATAGTTTCTTTTTTCCCAAATGGGCCACAGTCTAGGACTGACGTCCATTTGTATCAGAACAGCATTTCTATACCCACATTTCACATACAACTATCAACTGGACTGAAGTTCTTTTGTTGTAAAATGATGCACTGACTCCTAAACTGCCAATTCCAACAGAAAACTTGTTTTTCGAAAAGATGGACTGAAGCCCTCTTGGAAAGAGGATTCAATTACACAACAGGGTCTTGCACTTACCGGATTAACTTTTACGCATGCCGAATATGCGGCACACTTCGTCCAGCAGCCTTCCTTCCTTCCACTATTGAAATGTAAAATACATAAGACTCATGTATTATTTTCACGAAGTACTGTATATTACATTCCACCAAAAAGTCCAAGATGCAAGAAATAGTAATAATATGGTTTTCGGGTGTTTACACAAAAGAATTGAAATTTAATATAACCTTGAATGAGTGGGGCAAAAATGAGCCACGAAACAGAGCGCTGGAGAACAGCGCTTGCAACAGGTTGCAGATCACCGGCGAGGTTGATCATTCGTTCGAATATCCAGCCTTGAAGCGGTTGCGTCTGGCTAGACAGAACCACAGATATAGAGGACGGAATACCAAGCGCATTTCACCATACAGGATCTCTGATGACATTGTGTAACTGCACAAATGGAGTAATTGAAGGAAATTTACTTTTCCTAATTAAAAAAAGGGTTAACTTGATATTCTTAGGAAAATATTTGGGGGCTAAGAGGGTTAAAGTTACAGGAGAATGGAAATAGTGATATAACGCAGATGCACACATTGTATTCTTCGCCTGACATAATTAGGAACATTAAATCCAGATGTTTGAGATGGACAGGCATGTAGCACGTATGTGCGAATCCAGAAATATATATATATATATATATATATATATATATATATAGAGTGTTAGTTGGGAGGCCGGAGGGAAAAAGACCTTTGAGAAGGCCGAGTCGTAGATGGGAGGATAATATTAAAATGGATTTGAGGGAAGTGGGATATGATGATAGAGACTGGATTAATGAATGTTATGTTTTATTTAACGACGCTCGCAACTGCAGAGATTATATCAGCGTCGCCGGATGTGCCGGAATTTTGTCCCGCAGGAGTTCTTTTACATGCCAGTAAATCTACTGACAGGAGCCTGTCGCATTTAAGCACACTTAAATGCCATCGACCTGGCCCGGGATCGAACCCGCAACCTTAGGCATAGAAGGCCAGCGCTATACCAACTCGCCAACCAGGTCGGACCGGATTAATCTTGCACAGGATAGGGACCGATGGCGGATTTATATGAACCCGCGGGTTCCATAAATCCCATAAGTAAGTGAGTTAGCTTGAAATAGGGTTATAATAGATTGGACACTTTGGTACATTTATCTTCATAACTCATATATAAATCAATTAATGGACACCGGTAACAACAAAGGAAATAAGCGTAATGCATAGATGAAATCTGACGTGTAAATAAATAAAATAATAAAATAAATTACAATTACATAGAAAAGAGAAGAGCAAATATGTACACACTTACTATTGTAACGTGCATACTCTAAACTCAAAATACATAGGCTACCTCTGAAAGAGTATTTGTTAATATAGCCTATGTCTTTTAATTATTTTAAGTGGATGTATTATTATTTCTCTATTAAATCGTTTTAGGGAGATAACAAGTTATTAACAAAAATAAAAGCACTCTCAATTCTAATGATTGCAGTTTCATGATGCCTGCTTCAATCATTGAGAAGAGAGGAAGAAATATCATTTGAAAGGTACACGATGATAATTGCGTTCTTGTATCGATTCTTGGAACTCCTGGATGGCTCAATATTATCTGCATTTCATGATCCAGAGTCGTCCAACCGAGTGAGATTCGGACATTCGTTAAACCGAACATTGGACTACTCCGCGAGACGGAAGAGCTTCACATACGTCTATAGCGTCAGGCGTTCAGTAGCAATCTCTCTGTTCTATCTTTCGTAACCGGTTATGCAGGACTCTACCACGAAACTGATAAAATATTAACTTGCAGTTACCATTATAATAAGTCCAATGGCGAAGCTTCAGGTAGGCAGGCGAAGCTGAGCTTTCCCAAACATTTTCGAAGAAGGGACAAGATCAATTTAGAATTTAGTTCATTAAAAACAGGAGCGCTTCCGCGTTTCGTTTACCTTTTAGAGGAGTAAAGCACGACTTAGACCACTATGTCCGTTCGTAGAGAGGGGAAGTGATGGGAGCGGGCAGCTGCGCAGGTTAAGCTGATAGAATTCAGCCACAGAGCGCCCCTGGGATCTGTCCTGGGAAGGACGCATTATATTCACAGTCAGCCGGCTTATTCGAGCTCCACGTTTGAGTAGAGCGAACGCATTTCCATCTTAATAACGAATGTTGCTTCTTTTATTTTAGTGTTTTAGTGTTGTGATTTACATTTAACTGTGATATACTTTGCATTATATTGGCAATGTTATTTTAACATTTAGTGCAGCAAACAAAATTGGAAGGCGCTGTAGATATTAACCATGACTCATTCGATTCAGTTGGCTTTTTGTTAATTCTATAAATAATCTAACTTTTGAACAAAAAATGGATCTAAAAAGAAAAGTAGTCAGACCACAATTAGATATTTCACAGAAAGATAGTAAATATATCACAACGTTCCAAGAAAAGTGGTACTTTAAATATAAGTGCTTGGCAGGAAATAAAACAAAGAGGACATAGCACTGTTATTATTGCTTAATGTTAGGTGAAGAAGATTCATGGTGTAAAGGAGTTTAGACAGCACTGAAAAACTTTGAACTTTTGGGCTTCTAAGCATGCCACAAGTAAGCAGCATATAAAAAATTCTGAGACGTTTCATATGTTAGGAAGATAAGCTACAGAATCGATCATTACATTTCAGAAAGTGTCGTCTTGAAGCTGATAGTTACAATCACAAAGTTTTGCGTAATCGAAAAATTACAGGCCGCCTCATTGGTGTGGTGTGTCATTTAGGAACAAGCTTTCAGGGGACTCATACCATGGCATGATTGTGACTATAATAGTATTTAAATTCATTAATATGTCACATCAACGGACGTATATACGTCACCAAACATCGTAAGATGAAGATTATATTTATTATTCTGACAACTTTGTCAATCTCAGCAATCCCATAACTGTTGGCTATAATTTTTAGAAATATACATTAGATCAGGGCTGGGCACATTACGTGATTCTGAGAAATGAGCGCTGTGTGTTTTAAAGAGCGGGTCTTGCGAGCGCTGTGACATATGCATACTGTACCTCATTCATTGTAGGTGCAATGGTGACTCTGCAGTATGATGGCGAACTTTGAAGACGGAGCTTCCGCTCATACACTAAAGCGTCCCGCTATTCCCAATGCTTTTAATGTATCATGGGAGGAGGAGTTATTTTTGGTAGAGAGCAGTGGATTAGCAAAGTGTTTAATTTGGCATAAAACACTCCAACTGATTAAGAAGTTCAGTATCCAACGACATTATTCTTTACAACATGCTACTGAATATGACAAATATGTTGGTAATGAACGCCATAAATTAATACAACTTAAAGAAAATGTTTCTCAGGTACATTATATTAGAGTATCTATGTGATATTTACATTGCATTATAAGTTATTATACATGTAGTAATATATAATTTTAAATTATACAAGTATTATGATATATCATAATATACTATACTATGATATATCATATTTGTATAATTTAAAATTATATATCACTAAATGTACTATAATAACTTATAATGCAATATAAATATCGAATAGATACTCTAATATAATGTATCTGAGAAACATTTTCTTTAAGTTGTATTAATTTATGGTCATATCATATCATATCATATCATATCATATCATATCATATCATATCATATCATATCATATATCATATCATATCATACATCATATTACATTATATATTATGTATTAACAGGATGCCAATAACGCACTTAGTGAATCGGCTATGAGAATTAGCTACAAAATTTGCCACGAAATTGCAAAGGAATTAAAAACATTCAACGAGGGTGAATTCATCAAGCGATGTTTAATTATATTGGCAGATGAACTCTGTCCACAGCAAGTAGGGGAAGTGGAAGCCATACGCCTGTCTCGTAAAACCGTGGTGTGGAGATTGCAGTATGTGCGTATGGGTTATGTAAATAAGCCTAATGATTTGTGTGTGTGCAAAGAGCGAAGTTTATTTCATTAAATTAGTAAGAGTGTTATAAATTCTGTTATGTACAATGGATTGATGTAATGTCCTCATAAACTATTATGTACTGACAGACTGAATGACTAGAACAACCGTGGCTCTTGTTATATTAATGCTGGGAAGGTAGCTGTAATGCGAGTCCGCCACTGCGTGAGCGTTCTGCTCTGGCTTGGAATTGAAGTGCCTTGCGGAGCGAGAGCAGCTCTGACCGACTAAATGGAGCCGCTCTCATGCCCGGCCCTGCATTAGATGATATAAGGTCACAACTTTCAATACGGAATAGTTTTGAGCAAGACAGTTGTCTGTTATGAAATAGGTAAAGTGAGAATTAGCGTAGAGCTATGTATTCTGATAACATGTTTGTCTTGAGTAATAGTAACAACGAATTTTGAAAAAATGAAATAAACAGTGGTGCATCCAAGTGTGCACTATGCGGGCTCAACCCCCCAAATAAAAAGAAACTCAAAAACGAGAAAGGAAGGAAGAACTGGAAGGTTTTTTAATATTTTCAGAAGTGTGTTTTTTATATTTAATTTTATATAGGTTACTATGTGAAGAGACTTCTACAACGTATTTATTTTAAGAGCTTGAACTTCCCATAATGTTCGATGTTCTGTGACTTTTCTTTGGAGCTTGCTTGTAGTACCAAACATTCTCACCAGCCAGCCACATTCCGTGACGCTGTCAGTACTTGTCTAACCATTAACGCTTTTCCATAAGGATTCAGTTTTACAACTTTCATTTTCCTCTGTGACACTGATTATGAACAGTCTCTCTTACCTGAACCATATTTCTGGTTGTGCCGCTGAAAACAAATGGAGAATGGTAGGCCTAAATAAGAACTTATGTATATTGATTATAGACTTACAAAACATGTAAAGATATAAAACAATCATCCTATTTTTAAAAACATACGGTAGTTCAAAATTCCTGCTCCATTTTGTTGAAAACGTGCACCAAAATTAATGACCTTTACATATGTTACTGGTGAGATTATAAGATAACATAGGCTGTACAGTAAATTGAAATTTTCCTCTCTTCCATTTGAAGACAAAGTTCTTAATTTTGACATTGTGGAAAACACATAGGGCAAATAGAAATGGTCGGGACGAAATTCAAATACAAACTGCTGAGCCATTTATACCGAACCCACACTTTCTGAAATCGAAATTTCGAAAGAAAATCTAAGAAAGTACAAGTCTCTAGGTATCGATTAAATTCCAGCAGAATTAATACAAAAGGGTGGAAGCGCATTATCTAGCGAAATTTATAAGCTTGTATTTGCTATTTAGGAAAAGGAAATTGTACCAGAACAATGGAAGGAGTCCATAATTATACTCATTTTTAAGAAGGAGGGCAAGACTAACTGTAGTAACTTTCGAGGAATATCACTTTTGTTGACATCGTACAAAATTTTGTCCTGTATTCTTTTGAGAAGATTAAATCTATATGTAGATGAAATTATTGAGGATCATCAGTGCGGTTTTAGACGTACCTAATAGATCGGCTATTGATAAGATTTTTTTTGTATTCGACAGATACTGGAGAAAAATGGGAGTATAAGGGTACAGTACATCAGGTATTCATAGATTTCAAAAAGGCATAGCCTATGATTCGGTTAAGAGAGAAATTTATATAATACTCTTATTGAATTTGGTATTCCCAAGAAACTAGATCGATTAATTAAAATGTGTATCAGTGAAACTTACAGCAGAGTCCGTATACGACAGCTTCTGTCTGATGCTTTTCCAATTCACTGCGAGCTAAAATAAGGAGATGCACTATCACCTTTACTTTTTAACTTCGCTCTAGAATATGTCATTATGAAAGTAAAGAATAACAGAGAGTGTTTGGAATTGAACGGGTTACATCAGCTTCTTGTCTATGCGGATGACGTGAATATGTTAGGAGAAAATCCACAAACGATTAGGGAAAACACGGAAATTTTACTTGAAGCAAGTAAAGCGATAGGTTTAGAAGTCCCGAAAAGACTAAGTATATGATTAAGTGTCGTGACCAGAATATTGTAAAAAGTGAAAATATAAAAATTGGAAATTTATCTTTCGAAGGTGTAGAAAAATTCAAATATCTTAGAGCAACAGTAAAAAATACGAATGAAACTCGAGAAGAAATTAAACACAGAATAAATATGGGAAATGCCTGTTATTATTCGGTTGAGAAGCTTTTGTCATCTATTCTGCTGTCAAAAAAAATCTTAAAGTTAGAATTTATAAAATAATTATATTACTGGTTGTTCTGTGTGGTTGCGAAACTTGGACTCTCACTTTGAGAGAGGAACAAGGTGCTTAGGAAAATATTTGGGGCTAAAAGGGATGAAGTTACAGGAGAATGGAGATAGTTACACAATGCAGAGCTGCACGCATTGCATTCTTCACCTGACATAATTAGGAACATTAAATCCAGACGTTTGAGATGGGCAGGGCATGTAGCATGTATGGGCGAATACAGAAATGATGTGAAGCGTGCATTTCCAGAACGTTGTAAGTGCCAATTTTTTAAGTTTACAGTAGGAACAAAAAATAGTTTTATACAGTACATACAAGGTTGTGGCTTGCACAACCTGAAAGTGCACTACTTTATTACTTGGAGCAGCACTGTCTTCACAATCTTTTGTAATATTGTGAAACATGGCACCTACAACTGATATTATGTGAAAAAATAGATTCTCCCGGCTTCGGCACTTACAACGTTATGGAAATGCACGCTTCATATAGAGTGTTAGTTGGGAGTCCAGAGGGAAAAAGACCTTTGGGGAGGCCGAGACGTAGATGGGAGGATAATATTAAAATGGATTTGAGGAAGGTGGGATATGATGATAGAGAATGGATTAATCTTGCACAGGATAGGGACCGATGGCGGGCTTATGTGAACCTCCGGGTTCCTTAAAAGCCAGTAAGTAAGGAAAACACATTTACAAACAATGAATGTCGAAGTACTATAATATAAATTGGAAATAATTTCAGTTAGTTACTCAAAATTAAATATTAGAATACAATACATAGGCCTATAAAATGAGCAATTCAATAACGTTTGTTTATAATAAAATAAATATTAATTTATAAAAAATACGAAAATTAAAATTCGCCCCGGCATAGCTCAATCTGCTAAGACGCTTACCTGCCAATCCGGAGTTGCACTCGGGCGTGGGTTCCATTATCGCTTAATTTAGTTTTTTTCCAAGATTTTTCCAAATTTTGGGTAATCTATGGCGAATCCCCGGCCTCTTCTCGCCAAATACAATTTCGATATCACTAATCTCATCGACGCTAAATAATCTAGCTTCGTTAAACAACCAAATAAAAAAACTAATAAACCTGATTTTAGTCATTTGTTGAAATTCAAATACTGTATTCGAACATCACCTATACTGCAACGAGCATCTGGAAAAAAAAAATGCTAAACTAATCACTGTTTCTAACAAAATCACTTTCAGAAAAACTTCAACACACAGAAATAAAAAATAAAAAATTGCGAATAAAAGATTATTTACTTTTTTAGTAGGTTATTTTGCGACGCTGTATCAATATCTTAGATTATATAGCGTCTGAATGAGATGAAGGTGATAACGGCGGTGAAAATGAGTCCGGGGTCAAGCATCGAAAGTTACCCAGCATTTGTCCAAATTGGGTTGAGGGATACCTCCGGAAAAAAAAACCTCTACAAAGACTGCACATTTTTATGCATCTTTTGAACAACAAAAATTATCATATGAACAATCATCATTCACGGCAAATTCAAATGATTAGAATAATGATTTTTACTCATACATTTTGCAAAACTAAGCGAGAAAAATGCTCGAAGAGAAGAAAAATACGGGAGCCAGGAGACTGTTAAAAATTAGGGACAAATACGGGAGATCCCGGGAAATATCGGAGGATTAGCAACCCCAGAACTGATGCTGTAATGCGATAACATTAAAAACCTTAAGGTAAATACTTACTGGCTTTTAAGGAACCCGGAGGTTCATTGCCGCCCTCACAAAAGCCCGGCATAGGTCCCTATCCTGAGCAACATTAATCCAGTCTCTATCAACATATCCCACCTTCCTCAAATCCATTTTAATATTATCTTCCCATCTACGCCTCGGGCTCCCCAAAAGTCTTTTTCCCTGCGGCCTCCCAACTAACACTCTATATGCATTTCTACATTCGCCCATACGTGCTACATGCCCTGCCCATCTCAAACGTCTGGATTTAATGTTCCTAATTATGTCAGGTGAAGAATACAATGTGTGCAGTTCTGTGTTGTGTAACTTTCTCCATTCTCCTGTATCTTCGAAGCACCTTATTCTTAAACACCCTTAACCTATGAGAGAGTCCAAGTTTCACAACCATAAAGAACAACCGGTAATATAACTGTTTTATAAATTCTAACTTTCGGATTTTTTGACAGTAGACTAGATGACAAAAGCTTCTCAACCGAATAATAACAGGCATTTCACATATTTATTCTGTGTTTAATTTCCTCCCGAGTATCATTTATGTTTGTTACTGTTGCTCCCAGGTATTTGAATTTTTCCACCTCTTCAAAGGATAAATTTCATACCTTTATTGTAGAGGGGGTGGGCAGGGGGTGAGGACGGTTGGTCTTTCTTTCCCTGTTGTTCGGGTCTGATTCTTCCGAATAGACTCTTTTCAATGTAAGGTAAATATAAAACTAATTTCATTTTTCTCAGGAAACATCATGCAACGTAAAATAAATTACATTTGTATTTATCTATGCGATTTCATTTCAAATTCAAAAGCTAAAACTTAAATTTAATTTCGCTATAGATTTATTAAGGATGCTTACTTCACTACATTATGCAAAAATAAGAGTAGAACACGTTTTGGGCATAAATTATGCAAAACATTTTAGACGGTGAGTCAAAATGAAATGTCACACTTTCGGTGTCTCTGACACTCAAAAGGCTGGGACCACAGAACTGCTATGAGATGGAGACAGGAGTCCATTATTATGTAAGTTCATACCTTTATTGTTGAGGGGGTGAGGACGGTTGTTCGTCTTCTTTGTTTCCCTGTTGTTCGGGAATCACTTCTTTCGAGTCGTCTGAATAAACCCTTTTCAATTTGTCCCCCTCCACCATGGTGAATCTACCACGGCGGGAGTTGTGGTGATGGTGAGGGACCTAATGCTTTTGTTCTGGCTCTTCTTTCTTTGGCTCTGTTACTCGCGGCTTTCCCTTATAGTATTTCGTATAATCGATTACTCTTATCTCCTCTTCAGATGGAGTACCTAGATCCTCCTCCCCAAGTTGGCCGTGCCTACGTGTTGGGCTATGTTTCACTTCTACAGAGTTGACCTTGTCAATGCACTGGTGGCCGCTTATGATGCCATATATGCCGTACCCCGTGCCAATGAAACTGCCCACCCCGATAGCAGTTACCAGTCTGTCAGCTCTTGCGTATTCTTTCGTCGTCGGGTTTTCCCGCAATTGGTTTAGCACGATCCTAAATCGGCGAAACATTTTGTGAGATCTAATTCACGAGGCATGTAACACAGCAACGGCATCGCTATTGTTGCCATGGATCGTCCTCTCTGTCTCCATAGAGAATGGATTTAGAGATCTCGGTTGCTGTTTCTCTTTTCAGGGCCTGTACTACGATCGCCTGTTGAACCTCCAGATAAGTATTCTCAAGTTTAGCAATCTGGAAGTTAAATATTTTGTTCTGTACTACCAGCGGATTTTAACTGCAGGATTGTTATCCGGAAGATGTAGTAACATTTTTATTAGGTTGGCAATGAAGTTACTGAAAATGTAGTAAAATTTATTGTGTTGGTATACATTTCCCCGCGTATTTCATGTTTATGTTCCATGTTTATATGGTACTATTTATTTTGAGGTTTTATTGTAAGCATTATTGTTATTATAATACTGGAGCTCCAGCCAAGAAAAGAACAGAATGAAGAACAGAAAATTACACATATGAAGAAACTTTACATGGAAGGAAAAGGTAAGATTGTAAAGGTTATGTTTCTTTTCGAATAGTAATAATTCCTACCATATGATAGTATTTTGGTTTTAATATTAGGCCTAAACAATAGGGGTGCGGATTCCAGCAAAAGTGCGTTTTTCTCCATAATCAATGCTATAATCATTGTTTTATTCATGTATAACTGCAGAAGAAGTGTAGGTGGCAATTATTTTTGTATTATAATTAATATTAGTGTGCTTTTAGTTTGTTGTGTACCCTACATTATTAGTGAATATTTCGTTAAGTTTTTAGAAATAGTGTACTTCACGGAAGTAGGCTTCAAATCCTGGGTCGAAGGCACAATAACTCGTTTAAAAAAGAAAAGTTCACTGTTACTAGACTGGACGCCAGTTCGGAAGGCGGTCGGCTGCTAGCGTTTGCGTCGAGAGAGACAGATATAGTGGGAGAAAGGCAATGTACAGCATTGCCACATCTACTTCACGCGCGCGCGCAATACAAGTAGCTGAGGAGAGAATTTCAATTTTAAAAAGACAATAATGACCTTAGCCGTTGATTACTGCAAGCATGACAAACCTTTTATCAGAACATTATCAAATCTTACGTTCTATTAATAATGCTTATACCAAGTTTTAAGATTTTTATGTGCGGTATTATTATTATTATTATTATTATTATTATTATTATTATTATTATTATTATTATTATTATATCACACAGTTTTAACACGAAATGTATAGTGTATTACTAGAAAAAAATGATACACTGTAGAAATTGTATTTAGGTCTATTTTAGGCGCAAATTATTTTAGCTAGTAAAATACCCTAAAACAATAACTACGAGTACCATGTTATATTGTCACATTTCAGACACATTTAATATAAATTAGGATTTAATAAATATTCAGCACCTGGTTTTAATCGAAGTCGCTGATTCTCTCATCAGTCCCTTCAGATTCTTCAGAGTCGGATTCTCGAAGGTACATATCTAATACTGTACGTCGCAGCACACTTTTATTAAAATCATCTAATTCAGAGACTGTTTTTTTCACGACGAGGATGTTTTCCAGGAGAACGAAACGTGGCAGTTCCGCTCACATTAAAAGATTTGTTTCCTTCACTAACAATTCTTTGCACGGTTCGCAAACCCACACCACATTCCCTTGCAGTCGTCTCCTGCGCGTTGGCAACGTTGCGACCAGCACCATGATGCCCGCAGAGTTCTGCTCGTTAATGTTTTTAAAATAATTATAAACCTTAAACACTATTTCCCGCGCCTGCCTGTGCAGTACTTGTCTTTTTATAGTATCTCCTTCCATTTATTTATCTTACGCATACACAGTATATGTCAGTTTTACTTATTCGATGTTTTAAAACACTCACACTTGAACAAAGTAACTCGAGAAGCTCTTGTTACTGACAGTCGTAGTACAGTCCACTCTATGTGTTCGTACCCTTAGTACCCTTAGTCCACTGTATGTGCTCTCAGTCCAATCTATATGCTCACTGTCAAATCAAGAAATTCAAATCTCTGTCCTGCCAATACACTCTCTTTCCTACCAGTCCACTCTCAGTCCACACTATGTCATCTCCGTCCACTCTTTGTACTCTCAGTCCACTCTATGTGCTCTCAGTCCAATCTCTGTCCTGTCACTACACTCTTTCATACCAGTCCACTCTATGTCATCTCAGTCCATTTTTTGTACTCTCAGTCCACTCTATGTGCTCTCAGTCCAATCTCTGTCCTGTTTCTACACTCTCTTTCCCACCAGTCCAATCTCTGTAGTCTCAGTCCACTCTATATCATCTCAGTCCACTCTCAGTCTACTCTCTGTCCTCTCAGTCCACTCTTTGTCTTCTCAGTCCAGTCACTGTCCACTCACTGTCCTCTCAGTCCACTCTATATGCTCTGAGTCCAATCTTTATCCTTTTTTCACACTCTCTGTTCTCTCAGTGTATTCTCTGTTCTCTCAGTCCACTCTGTGCTCTCAGTCCAATCTCTGTCCTGTCACTACACTCTTTCATACCAGTCCACTCTATGTGCTCTGAGTCCAATCTTTATCCTGTTTCCACACTCTCTGTTCTCTCAGTCTACTCTCTGTCCTCTCAGTCCACTCTATGTGCTCTCAGTCCAAAGTCTGTCCTGTTTCTACACTCTCTGTTCTCTCAGTCCACTCACTGTCCTCTCAGTCCACTCACTGTCCTCTCAGTCCAGTCTCTTTCCTGTCACTACACTCTCTTTCCTACCAGTCCACTCTCAGTCCACTCTATGTGCTCTCAGTCCAATCTCCGACCTGTTTCTACACTCTCTGTTCTCTCAGTCCACTCACTGTCCTCTCAGTCCAGTCTCTTTCCTGTCACTACACTCTCTTTCCTACCAGTCCACTCTCAGTCCACACTATGTCATCTTAGTACACTCTTTGTCTTCTCAGTCCACTCTCTGTCCTCTCAGTCCACTCTATGTGCTCAGTCCAATCTTTGTCCTGTGACTACACTGTCTGTCTTACCAGTCCACTCTCTGTCCTCTCAGTCCACTCTGTCATATCAGTCCATTCTCTGTCATCTCAGTCTACTCTTTGTCCTCTCAGTCCAATCTCTGTCCAGTGTCCTGTCACTATACTCTCTGTACCACCAGTTCAGTCTTTTCTCCTCTCAGTCTAATCTCTGTACTGTAACTACACTCTCCATCCTACCAGTCCATTGTTTGTCCTCGTAGTCCACTCTATGACCTCTGAGTGCACTCTATGTGCTCTCAGTGCATTACCTGTACTGTCATTGGGGCATTATACAGGGTGTTTAAAAAATACGGGGCATAATTTCAGGTATGTATTTCCCACATGTAGACAATCAAAATAGTTCATTACAACATGTGTCCGGAAATGCTTTATTTCCGAGTTATGGCCTTCACAACATTGAAATTCATCGGAACGTTTTTCTTTCCGCAGGTCGTTGCCGTCAAAGGAGACATTAAGCGGGCACTCTGACAGTTCATTCCGAGGCGAAGGTTACATTCAGTGTTATGTAGGCGTTGGACTGTGCGACATGTATTCAAATCAAGAGCTGGCAGAGATACACTTCATGTACGGTAAGGCGGACGGCAATGCTGCGCTGGCTCGTCGTTTGTACCAGGACAGGTACCCACAGCGACAATGTCCAGATCGGAAGACATTTGTACGTCTCCATTACCGTCTGTGCGAGTATGGAAAATTTAACTCTCCTGGTTTGGGAAGGGGACGACCAAAATCTACAACTCCAGAAGTACAGGAGGAGATTCTGGAGGCTGTGAACATGACTCCTTCTATCAGCACACGAAGGGAAGCGTCGCAAGTCAATGTTCCTCATACGACTGTCTGGAGACTGTTGAAAGAGTATCAATTGTATCCTTATCATTTGCAACGTGTACAGGCCCTGTCACCAGCAGATTACCCTGCACGATTTAGGTTCTGTCAGTGGTTCTATGTGGTGCAGCAGTGTGGTGTAAATCCGAACTTTCCTGCCTTAGTATTATTTACAGATGAAGCACAGTTCACACGAGATGGCATAACAAATTTCCACAGTCAGCATGTATGGGCGTATGAAAACCCACGTGCAACTGTTCTATCTCATCACCAGGTGCGGTTCTCCCTCAACATGTGGGCCGGTATCATTGGTGATCGATTAGTTGGACCCCATGTACTTGTAAACAGACTTACGGGGCAGGCGTACACAAACTTCCTGGAAAACACCATACCTCATGTTTTAGAAGACACTCCACCAGGGGCGTATTTTGCGGACTACCGGGGCTACCGGCGGTAGCCCAAGGAAATTACAAAAGAAAAAGTTTATAATGTAACATAATGTAATAATTTTGTATTAACGTATTAGTTTTACCACAGTAATTAAAATTAAAGTAATTGTTAGATTTATATGCGCGCTCTGCTCTCGAAAAGAAACAAGTTGTCAAGGCGGCATCGCTGGAGAAACCGCTGCTACGAGGGGTAGCCTGTGACCGTTCTGCTCACGCTGTCCTGTCGCACAACTGCCCGTCCCCCGCTCCCTTCTGTTTCTATCGTGCAGTGTAGGCCGGGTGAGTTGCCGCTCTCGTGATCGGTTTCTTCGCAGGCTCGAAGCAACAATACGCTTAGTACGCTAGCTCATGAATGTGATTGTGTTCTTGATTTTAAATTTGTGATTTGTTCGAGTGTCTAAGAGTTATATTAATTGTGAATTATTAAGTTTTTAATTTCCCAATTAAGTGATATTGTGAAAAATATGGCAGAACAAGTTTCTGGAGAGGTTTGTGTTGAAAATGACTGTGTAATAGAAGGTTTATTAAAAGTGCCTTTTAACCGTCGTACATACAACGAGAAAGTTAAAATTGTGAAAATGGAAAGACCAACTCCTGAGTTAAATTTGTCCATGAACATAAAAGAAAAACAGCGTGAGTACACACACCATTTCACTTCAACATCATATGGTGAGTGGAATTGGTTGTGTGGTAGTTCTAAACTGTCTAAACTATTTTGCTGGCCATGTTTGTTATTTAGCCGCGAAACTAATGTGTGGTCAAAAGAGGGGTTTTCTAATATGAACTCCTATCGAACGGCAGTCCTAAAACACGACAAATCAAAAGCTCATATTTGTAGTAGCATGAACTTTGCAAGCTTTGGGAAGACAAGAATTGATTTACAGCTAGATAAGCAAAAAGCTCTACACATCAACCAGCACAATGCTCTTGTGAAAAAAATCGGGAGATTTTACTGCGTCTTATTAACGCAGTCTGCTTTCTAGGAAAACAAGAATTGGCTTTTCGGGATCATAATGAGAGTGTGGAATCAGACAATAGAGGAAATTATATTGAATATTTATATTGAATATTTAAGTTCCTTAAGTGAATTTGACCATTTACTGGCCAATCATCTTGAGAGTTCAACAGTATTTCGTGGTACTTCTCCCGCAATTCAGAATTACTTAATATTTGCTATAAGTGGGGTTATGATAAAGAACATAAAATCTGAAATAGAAGAAGCACCTTTTGTGGCCATTGTTGTTGATGACAAGTGATCAGAGTCAATTGTCCACTGTTTTAAGATACATCGACAGTACTGCCAATGTTCAAGAACGGTTTATAGGATTCACAAATGTCAGTTCGGACAAAACTGCTGCTGCTTTGTTTCAGCATGTGGAAGGTGTTATAGCAGAATACAATGTCGGCAATAAGTTAATTGCACAGACATACGATGATGCTTCAGTTATGGCGGGAAATATTAATGGCTTAAAAACAAAAGTTCAAGAAAAGTATCCTCAAGCACTATTTGTCCATTGTTACAGCCATGTTCTCAATTTAGTTTTGCAACAAACTACTTCATCCATTCCAGAATGCCGCATTTTTTTCAAAACAGTGTCGGGTTTAGCTGCATTTTTCTCATCATCTCCTGAAAGATCAGAAAAACTCAAGGAATTTATGAAAAAGAAACTCCCAAAAATAGCACCAACTAGATTGAATTTTACATCTCGGCTTGTAAATACAGTAAAGGAATACAGAGAACAACTGACTGCTTTCTTTGAAAATATCATTTGTAATGACTCTGAAGAAAACTGGGATGATGATGTAATTGTGCAGGCTCAAGGATATTTGTATTTTTTCACACAGTTTCAGAATATATTTCTTCTTATAGTCTATGCTAGAGTGTTCGCACATACAGATGTGCTCTACAATATTCTTCAGACAAAAAGTCTAGACATAGCATACTGCTTGCAAGAGGTATCAAAGTTAAAAAATACTATATTCGAGTTCAGACGTAGTGGGTTTCCGTCCATATGGAGTAATATGGAAAATGAAAATTCTTCAGCCAATACAATGGAACCACCATTAAAGCGAAGAAAAGGAGATGATGAATTGAAATACAGGCAGCTGTACTACAGCATACTAGATCGTATGCACATGGAAATTACTGACAGATTTTCTGATTATGGAAAGCTTCAGTTCACACATCTTCTAGATTCTCAAAAATTTTTTGCTTATAGAGAAAACTTCCCGAATGAGGCACTAAACAAATTATTTCAGTCCTATAACAGTCACTTTGATCAAGTACGTTTGAAAAATAAATTAAGCGTAATATATTCAGCAGAAGTCTTTGATTTTTCGAACAAACCTATCCATGAAATATTATCTGCCATATATGAAAACCAGCTGAACCAAGTTATTCCTGAAGTCCTTAAATTGGCAACATTAATTGTGACAATACCAGCTACGTCAGCATCGGTAGAAAGAACATTTTCTGCGTTGAAGCGAATAAAATCCTACTGTAGATCAACTCATACACAAGAACGTTTATCGGCTTGGCACTGATGTCCATTGAAAAGTCATTTCTACAGAAACTTCGCAAGCGGCCCAACTGTAATTTCAATGACGAAGTCATCAAAGTATTTTCGTCCCAATCAAGACGTCTGGAATTCACATATAAATAGGTAAGGAATTTTATTATATGGATTTTAAAATATATTTTGTGTAATAATAGGGTCAGTGGTAGCCCAGACCCTTAAACCAGTATACGCCACTGCACTCCACTGATCAATCATCAACACATTCACTTCTTGCATGATGGCGCTCCTGCACACTTCAGTCGCACGGCTCGCCGGTACTTGGATCGAAGGTTTCCTGACCGATGGATAAGTAGAGGTGGCCCAATTGCTTGGCCTCCACTCTCACCTGATATGAACCCTCTCGATTTCCACTTGTGGGGCCATTTAAAATCATTGGTTTATTCGTCTCCGGTGTCTGATTTGGAATCCCTTCGGAATCGAATTGTGGCATGTTCGGAGGACATGCGCAATACTCCTGGAGTTTGGGATCGTGTTCGCAGGTCAATGAGACATCGATGTGAGGTCTGTATTCAAGCAGGAGGTGGACATTTTGAACATCTTCTTTAATGACAACGACCTGCGGGAAGAAAAACGTTCCGGTGAATTTCAATGTCGGAAATAAAGCATTTCCGGACACATGTTGTAATGAACTATTTTGATTGTCTACATGTGGGAAATACATACCTGAAATTATGCCCCGTATTTTTAAACACCCTGTATATCCAAGTTTTACGATTATTTGCATATCTGTCGTACTCATACATGTTCCATGGATTTACATTTATACGGGGATCGAACCCGGGTAATAATTTGTTTGGTCAACAGTTTCTTTGCCGTACGGTTTTCCTGAGCTGGAAGCATCGTGTCAATGCGACTCTGGTGTTGGGTCTGTAAACTACGTCCACGATTTCATATATATATATATATATATATATATATATATATATATATATATATATATATATATAAATATTTAAGAAAAATAATCTGCCCTCAATGAGGGTGACCATAAAGACCCAGACTAAAAGCACAGGCTACTATATACAGTCACGAAGCTTGAGTTTTGAGGGTGCTAGAAACAATAGACTGTGACGGTACTATTTTGCATTGCCTGTAATGAGGCGATATTAGCGATCCTAGTGGTGAGCAACTACCTAATGTTTGCATATTTACTACGTATTGAGCTTCGCGACTGTATATACTAGACTGTGATAAAAGAACTACAGAATAATTTGGCTTTTCAAATACATGATAGCAGCTTTTCTCTCGTAGCTAAAGAGTGTAGTGTTGGCTGCCATGCATACATGCTTAATTTGATTTATGTAGTAGCCTTGCGCGCGTCCGCCATGACACTTCGCCTAGGCAATATATATTTTGATTTTACCAAAGTGTGTGTTTGACTTGAATGGGTTAATGTTTTTGTGAATTAATGGTTAGCTCTCTGGTTTGGTGTTGTTTGTCGGCAATACATCTGATGTAAGGTGGAGTTACAATTGCTATACAATTACTAATTGTAATATTTCTGCTGAAGTATTCATATATATGAAGTGATAGTTTGTAGGTTAGGTCTCCCGATCAAGATACACACGAAGGTATATTGGCTAAACTAGCGCTGAGTATGGTCCTCGTACTCCGCTTCCATACCTTTAGCATCTTTTCTGTAATACTAACATAATTTTGGTGACATTCCGAAAGTTTCACGATAGTGTACTCTCGCATATAGAAATCTGTGACAGGTTAGGTTAGACGTTTACCACAGTCTAGTATATACAGTCACGAAGCTTGAGTTTATGAGGGTACCAGGAACAATAGAAGTGAAGGATATTGTTTCTATGTGAAAAGAAGTTAATGTAATTCGTACAACCACAGTCTAGTATATACAATCACGAAGCTTGAGTTGTGAGGGTGCTAGGAACAATAGACTGTGCCGGTCAACGAGTTAGATACTATAGAGAGGCAGTATACCTTTGAAAGTTGAAGACAATTGAACATTAGTCCGCCATCTTTTGCTTAGTCAAAACAAAGGGGCGTGGCTCGGATGTTGTAGGAAATGACTGTGATGAAATTAGTATTATTGTAAATTGAGTTACATATTAAGCCTATGTTAATGAGTAAAAAGTAGAATACACACAAATCTTAAAGCTTTTATAACAGCTGTAGGCCTATGTTTTATTAGTTTCACTAAATATATATAAATATAGCCCAGATATTAAACGACAAGCTACACTCAATGCAACCAACTAAAGCACCTAAATGTATTCGGGAGAAGAAGAATAAATAATTTTTTGGCTTCGTCACAAATTTAATTACCTTACAGCTGATCTAATCTACTTAATCTAATATGAAATCATGTAATTCAGTGCTCACCAGGTGATTTCAAGAGAGACGATGTATGTAACTATTAGAAGTAAAATATAGGAAAGGTAGTGGCGAAAATTAAAAAAAAAAAAAAAAAAATCCAATAATTATTTAGAAAAATTCACTTGAAATTGGAACTAACACAGAGAACTTTTGAAAACTGCAATTATTAAAACTACAAATAACCTCTTAGCATGCAACATAATAATTAAAGAATGGCACTAATAGAAAGTTACTCGTGATCATAACTCACCACATTTTATTGAAACGATAAGATACGATTAACATTGTTATCAGAAACAACAGGAGCCATAGCTAGCTACACTTCTTTTCGCATGATGGACACATCGTGTAGTCTAATATAATTTGAAACAAAAAATATTGATCTTACACGTGTCTCGCAACTAGGCAGAGGCTTTTGCTGAATAAAACAGTTCTTGTCTTCCAGAATTCGAAAATTATACCCTTTGGTTAACAGACGTTCACAAATTGGATTGGATTGTTCAATGCTACTCTACACCTCGCTTGTACGACCTCTTTTAACTTATGCAGCGCCAGTGTGTGGGACAGCAAATAAGACTCACATGCATCGCCTACAAGTTCTCCAGAACAAGTCCCTGCGAACAGCAACAAATGCCCCGTGGTTTGTAAGAAATCAGCAACTGCATCAAGAATTGGGAATTATTCCACTAGAACAGTACATCCATTCAATGTCAAAATCTTTCTTCAACAAAATTCCTGGCGTTCCTGGAACTTAAACATATAACATTGGAGCAAGATCTTGTCAGCCATCTAGTCTTAAAAGGAAACTACCTCAGGACATCTTTCTTAGCGATACTGACGACTCTTCATAAATTTAACACAGAAAATCATCATCATGTTTTTATTCTCATAGTTCACAAAAATGATTAATTAATTTAAAATAATTTTAATTAGAAAAGCCTTTACAGCCAACCTCAGCATGATATTCTTTATGGGATATTCCATAATTTAACAGTGGTCTGTATAGCAAGTTTGCTGGTCGACCAAAAATAAATTTAAAAAAAAAACTGTTCTTACATTTGATGCAATGATGACAAATTGTATGTGATGCAAGTGCTGACTTTCCTCTTTGTCAACAAAAAGAGCCCTAGGCATTAATAAAAATAAAATTGGAGTAGGCCCTATAAACACAATAAATACTAAACTCTTGATGGTACAGACTTATTAATACAGATATTTCGCTTATGCTCAGTCTGTCTTATCTTATAATTCTCTGGGGCAATGGTACCTGTATTGAGAGGGTTTAATTACCCAGAAACGAATATTACGATTTACGGTACATTTCATTTAAATCCGAGGGAATGAGACATTTTTGGGAATTTTAAAGTCTTAATTATTACTTTTTCATTTATAGATCAGCTTTTTACAAATAAAGTATTCATTGGACACCTTATTATTCAAAGTCTCCCATTGTTTCCGTTTGCCACATTATAACCAAATTACTACTTGACATAATTTCAAATTTGTAATAAGTTTAAGGTGGTGTTGAAGGACTATTTGTTTTCATAATATTTATTCGCATCAAGAATTTTATTGTAATTAAATATACTGACATGTCCATCTGTACATTGTATGGCAGCTGACAAAAATAGATGGTATGGTATAACGGTACCAGTACACAAACACAAATGGAAAAAAAAATCATTACATTTATCAAAATAATAGAGAGGCAGTATACCTTTGATAAGCACTCCTTGCGGAGGCTGGCAGTACTATAGACCACCATGTTTTGTAGGGAACGATCCATAGTACTGTCAGCCTACGCAGGGAGCGCTTATCAGAGGTATACTGCCTCTCTATAGTATCTAACTTGTTCGTGCCGGTACTATTTCACATTGTCTGTAATGAGACGATCGTAGCGATCCTAGTGGTTAGGAACAATTTGTGGATGCATGTTTACTGTGTATTGAGCTTCGTGACTGTACAGTATATACTAGATTGTGGTACAACTCTGTATCCTTTTGGTTTAAGCTCTGGGCCGTGTGGCTCCTTTCGATTTCTTTCTTAAATGTCTAATGTGATAATTCACTAGGAGAGACCTCCTTCCACATATGTCGTTTATGCACCTACTTAGACATCTTGGGTGTCCTCTATTGTGTACATTACATCTGCGATAAATTCAACTTATGTTTAGGCTTCCTTTCTGGTAAATGATAAAACACAGGTGAAAGGAAACAGCTTCAGTGACCCATGGTAATATGTACTTAAACCGTTTTACTGCAAATTGGGTCCACATAAAATATCTAATTTTTACTCCATTTATATTGTATTTTTGGTCCAGGAAAAACACAGTGACAAGTATTTATTATGATCGGATACAGACAGTGCCTGTCCCTGCCTTGGTTACTGTGAGGCACATACCTGTATCCCTGGCACTGATGCAACACTTACAATAAAGTTGTTTGGCCACAGGCGTAACTCAGTCGGGTGAGGTGCTTGCCTGCTGATCCAGAGTTGCGCTCGGACGTGGGTTCGATTTCCACCTGGTTTGGGTATATTTCGAGGTTTTCTTAAAAATTCACTTAATCTACAACGAATTCTCAATACCATCTCGCCAAATACGATCTCACTATCACCAATCCCATCAACGCTAAATAACCTAATAGTTATAGAATAACTCTTCTCGGGTTCTCAGCCAGGTGAGTTGGAGATTAGCTTCCAAGCTTTCGACGGCTAGCTCTGCCATCTTCTTCAGGGACGAAGTGATGTGGGACCACGTCTAGCTGGTATATATGCAAAAGTAGGGCTTCCTGCTGCGGGCCAATCAGGAGCTAGTTCCTAGTCCCGACCGCCAGGCGCATTCTGGTTGGTGGACACGGCAGCCAATCAGGAGCTACTTGCTGGTCCCGACTGTCTGCCGTGTCCTGGTGGTCTAAGCATATTGATGGCATGTTTCCATGCTGTACTCAGCTGTAGACCCCCGTCTCTGTTGAAATTATTGCCATCTAGCTGGATTTCAATGGCTTCCTTGATAACTAAGTCCCAGTAACCTGATGTCTTGTCCAAGATGGTGGTGGCGCCGAAATCTATCTTGTGACCAGTTTCTAGGCTGTGTTGGGCTACTGCAGACCTATCAGGATAATATAGTCTTATGCTGCGTTGATGTTCCTTGCAGCGTTCCATAATAGTTCGTCCCGTCTTCCCGATGTAACATTTCCCACACTCACAAGGTATTCTGTAGACACCAGGTGTCCTGAGACCAAGGTCGTCCACCAACCAGAATGCGCCTGGCGGTCGGGACTAGGAACTAGCTCCTGATTGGCCCGCAGCGGGAAGCCCTACTTTTGCATATATACCAGCTAGACGTGGTCCCACATCACTTCGTCCCTGAAGAACATGGCAGAGCTAGCCGTCGAAAGCTTGGAAGCTAATCTTCAACTCATCTGGCTGAGAACCCGAGAAGAGTTATTCTATATCAAACGCCGGGAAAGCCTCAAGTCATACAACCTAATAGTTGATACAGCATGTTTCTCAAAATGTCCCCTATTTGCTGCAATACGTTGTTCACATCTTTTTATGAAATTGTTTTTCACTTTCACAGAGAATCTCACTGTTCCATTCATGACTTGGTTCAGATGCCACGGTATTGAAAAACCTGAATTTTTCTCCAACACATTAGACCTATCCCAGTAAGTCGTTTAATAAATGTAACATACAGTACCAGTGTCACAGTTTGAGAAATCGTGAAACAGCTGTTTATAGCTGAAAAATGTTGATTGTTGGTAACAACAGATATGTAGATAGCAAAAACGTGTTTAATGTGCCCATGTCTTGCACTACTGCTTAGCTGCTCCTCAGTCAGGTAACAGACCTCGATAGATACTCCTCTCTTTACAATACAAATAGAGTAAAAATTAGTTGTTTACCCTGGAGCTTACTGGGCCTGTTTTCTTTCATTTTCTAGGTTATCCGGATGATTTTACAAAGTGCTACAATTGACATTCCTATGCTTATTTAATTTCCTTTCCTATATGGCCTATGTATATACAGAGTGTGCCAAAAAATGTACACACTTCAAGCAAAGAAAAAACTATGTTAACATAAGAAAGCTGAATTCACACAAACAAAAAATGATGAGCACTAATCATCTTAGATTTTTACAGTTACAACAGTTGCTCAAAATGCCCACCATGGGCGTCGAAAAAGTATGTTAACATAACAAAGCTGCATTACACAAACAGAAAATGATGAGCACTAATCATCTTAGACTTTACAGTTACAACAGTTGCTCAAAATGTCCATCATGGGCGTCGAAAAAGTATGTTAACATAAAAAGCTGAATTCACACAAACAAAAAATGATGAGCACTAATCATCTTAGATTTTTACAGTTACAACAGTTGCTCAAAATGCTCACCATGGGCGTCAACACACTTCTGAGTACATTGAACTACTGTTCGAACAACGTTTGCGAAAGTGTCCTCAGCGATTGCAGCACATGCCGTTTCAATTTCTTCCCAAATTGCTGCCAGTGTATCTCGTTTTCTACGGTATACAACATTCTTAAGAGTCCCCTATAGGTAAAAGTCCAACGGAGTTAGATCCCGAGAACACGGTGGAAATTCATTCGGACCTCTTCATTCTATCCAGTTCCCTGGAAGATTGTCATCAAGGTACGCACGTACATCTCGGTGGTAATGTGATGGTGTACCATCCTGTTGGAAGTAAAATTCCTCATTTCCATAGAGTGTACAAATGGCGGGTAAGACAGATGTGCATAACATGTTCAGGTACACTTGGCTAGTTACTGTTCCATCAAAAAAGAATGGTCCAATTAGACCCCTATATGACAACCCATACGAAACATTAATTCCAGGTAAATTAACAGCCTTTTCCACAAAAACTTGTGGATTGTTTGCACACCAGTAAACACAGTTATGCCGGTTAACAGTTCCTTTCAACTTAAATTGTGCCTTATCGGACCAAACAACTTTCCCTACGGAGGCCTCATCCTCTTGCACCATGTTTCGAAACCACTCACAGTACTGCATTCTCCGATCAGGATCATCTTCATTTAATGCATGCAAAAGTCTTGGGTTGAAAACTTTCAACTTTGCTGTTTTAATAATACGACGTACGCTCGTTCTGCTAATCCCAGTCTCACGTGCACATTGCTTTGTAGATTTCTGCGGTGAGTGCTCAAAACGTTCCAAAACCATAGCCGAGGATGCAGAGCTTGTTGATGTGCGAGGTCTCAGAGATTGCCTTTGGAATATGCAACAATTTATTGTTTTGCAATAACTGAAAAAACTGTGATGTTTCAAAAATGGTGCAGTCTGATTCCCTTCCGAAAGAGCCAACATCAATATGCAGGAACTCATAGTTTGAATCAGCAATTGCAAACAAAACTATAGAAAAATATTTTTTTATAATTATGACACAGAGATCCAGTCTTCGTAGGTTTCACTATCCTCCCATGCTTCCCATCCAAGGCTTTGAAGCAATTATGGAAGTTGGCCCGTTTTTTCAAAGTACTCTGCAATTTGTAGCCATTTTTCTGTACAAAATTTTGGAAAGAATTCCTGTAGTAAATGATCCCATAATTATATCTTTGCAGACTTTTCATATGAGTGTGCACAATGTAGAATGCCCAATTCTGTACAAATAATGGAGGTCAATTATATAACAACCACTGCCCAGTCCGCACCTGTGGAGTAACAGCACGTCTGGCCGCGAAACCAGGTGGTCTGGGTTCAAATCCTGGTCGGGGCAAGTTACCTGGTTGAGGTTTTTTCCGAAGTTTTCCCCTCAACCCAATATGAGCAAATGCTCAGTAACTACCACTGCTGGACCCTGGACTCATTTCACTGGCATTATCACCTCCATCCTAATTCAGACACTAAATGACCTAAGATGTTGATACAGCGTCGTAAAATAACCTAACCTACCACTGCCCAAGTATCTGTAAAGAAATAATTTTCAATTGTTTCCGAATGAGTATTAAGTCATTTTGTAATTTTCATATTAATAATTGCTCACTGTATACAAATATTTATAGAATGTGTGAATTTTGTATAATCTTCTCTCAACTCCAGAACATCGTCATAGAAGTACCTTGAAGGAGTCATTTGGCAACCAATGGATGTTCCCAGAACAGCCACTCTTGCACTTCAAGTAGTTTTTGTAAACTAAGTTAAATACGCAAAAACACTTCCATAATGGATCTTCAACTGAAAGTTTCTGAAAGTTGGAACAATAAATGCGTCATTATTTACCAAATAATTGGACACGTGTCTTTATGACGCTAGTCTGGATCGGGTATTGCAGTCAAGTGAGATGTACTGCCTGATAATACATGTACCTACACATATCAGCCAGAACCTCAGTCAGAGGTAACATTGGCTTTGTCCTTCACAAAAGTAATTCCTACCTGGATTCGAACCCAGTCCACCGTCATTCTAAACTAAAACTAGTGCTCTGTCATCTGAACTACCAAGGTGACTGATAATGTTTTTCATTTTGCACTAGATGTTTTGTGTGTGTGTGTGTGTGTGTGTGCGCGCGTGCGTGCGTGTTTTTTTTTTTTTTTCCTTTCCCATGTTAGATAATCTGAAGCATGTTTAAGTAGTAGTAGTTGTGGTGGTTTATTTTTTTCTCACATTCCTAATTTGCTCAGACACATATAGCTGTACTTGTTTTTTTTTATGTAATATCGGGCATTATTCACGTAAGCATCTTTGTCTATGAGCAACATAATGAAGCTGTAGTTCTTTTGCTGTTATAGTCATTGCTCTCAGTGCTCCATGGGAGTCGAACTGCATAGGACTAATGATGATGATGATTAATGGAGGAATGATGGAATGCTGGCAAGGAAAACGGGAGTATCCTGCAAAAAGTTACCACCAAGCACCATCTTTGTCCACACAAATTCTGTTTGGAACTGCCAGGATTCGAATCCAAGTTACCAGCATGGAACGCGGATGGTCTAGACATTCAGCTAATGGTGCACCTACACATGTTATAGTTTGACACATATTTAACATTAGTGACATCCAGACAACATGACAGCTCTTAAGATTTATTAGTGAGCTTCGAAAACGTTGCAGATCGGGAAGAAAAACTGGAAGCCTTGCATGACATTCCAAGTGAACTTTAGTTCAGCAATAAGATATGCACAACTGATACCCATTTCGTCAGTTTGCGAACAGGTGGACCTTGTACATTGTAAAAAATATTCTGTTGAAAAGTACCGGTATATAAATATTCCTTTATTCTTATGTTTCTGTATTTGTACGAGGGGGATCCAGGAAATAACGACTGTTCACGCATACCTGCCACGCAGCTGACTCCCCTTCCTTGTTTGAAGGTCAACTGGCTTCCTTAACATGTGTTCTTATAATGTTGTGAGTACTGGTTGCAACAAGTCGCCATTGTGCATTTTGTGTTACTTAAAAATGAACGATGTGATTGATAATCCCGCCGACTGTGAGGTGAGGAGTGTGATTCGATTTTTGAATGCCCGACATTTGAAACCTGCAGAAATTTACCTGCAATTGAAAGAAGTGTATGGTGATACTGTAATGAATGAAAGAAATGTGAGAAAATGGTGCGAAATGTTCAACAATGGGCGAAAAAATGTCCACGATGAAACTCGACCCGGACGCCCATCACTCATCACAAAAGACCTGAAGACTAAAGTGAACGACAGAATCTTGCAAGACAGGCGCACATCACTCGACGAATTGCATATTGCCTTTCCTGACATTTCTCGTTCTTTGCTTGGTGAAATTGTGTCGCAACATCTTGGCTACCACAAAATCTGTGCCCGCCCGCACACTGCTGCTTCAACTCGAGAATTGCTGGATCAATTCGGTTGGGAAATCTTTGATCATCCGCCCTATAGTCCAGACCTTGCTCCTAGCGATTTTCACCTTTTCACTAAGCTGAAAGACTTTCTGGGTGGTACGCGTTTTGGAAGTGATAAAGAGTTGAAGAAGACAGTGAACACCTGGCTTAATGAACTGGCGGAAGAGGAGTATAACACGGGAATTCTAAAGCTAGTGAACAGATACGACAAATGTTTAAATGTAGGTGGTGATTATGTAGAGAAGTAAAGGAAGCTTCAGTTATGTAACAGACTTTGTTTTTTCAAATAAATATATATTTTTTTTTAGTTATTACAACAAAACGGTCGTTATTTCCTGGATCCCCCTTGTATGACTCAAATGTTTATGTTCCTGTTTTCTCATAATTTGTTGTTTTTGTTTAGGCACAATGAAACAGTCTAAACCTGCACATCCTTCACAGAAGCGAACATTTTCATTTAAAGAAACTACTAAAGACACCAATTTTTATAGTACTGTTGGGAAACGATGGTACAAAGTGGTAAGTTTCACATGCTAGCTGTGCTAGACTATACTTCACCTTTCTTTACTGCCTTCCATTTTGATAGTACCCATGAGCATGTGTTGACACACATGTGGATATATTTGTGCAGTCCTACACATTTTCATCTAACATGAGAATAGAAAATAATGGTCAGTCAGACCCTATAGTCGGCCTGGGTGGCGCAGTCGGTAGAGTGCTGGCCTTCTGTGCCTGAGGTTACGGGTTCGATCCGGCTCAGGTCGATGGCATTTAAGTGTGCTTAAATGCGACAGGCTTATGTCAGTAGATTTACTGGCATGTAAAAGAACTCCTGCAGGACAAAATTCTGGCACACTTGCAGTGCTGATATAATCTCGGCAGTTGCGAGCATAGTTAAATAAAACCTAATTTGCAATTTACAGACTCTATACCCATAGCACAATTGTGGATATTCTGTCAAAGAATATGAATAAAGAAGTATTAATAATATTGACATAACAGTATTCTTTTCTGCACATACCACCAGCAAAAACTCTGTCATTGCTCACGAAATATGCAAGATAACTCTCAGTATAAAATCAATCAAGATTTGACTTATTATTAATAATATTAATACTACTAATACTATTAATATATCAACTACAGTACTCGGTAATTTCATAGTAGTTTCTGACAGCAACTTGGCAAAATTGGCACTTTCTCAAGAAGTTGGAATTTACATGGAGTTCTTGGGGATGTCTGAGAGAAATTTATCTTCCAGTATTGACTTCGAGTTTTTCTGTAGCGTGGGAATTGTACTTATGGGGGTGGTGGGTGAAATTTCTATTTTGTACAATTTTAAACTAAAGATTTCATATTGTATATACATCATCCTTTTCCTTTAAGTATTCTTGCATATCAGTTTCATTGTGTCCAGATTAATTGTTCTCGAGTTATTCAAATAAAAAAAAAAGTAGCATATTTTCTAAGTCAATTTATCTCTTACAAAATTTAGTTGCGTGCATGACTTTTTATTCTGATATAGTTAGAAAATAATGATGTATCCAGAATTTTAAATTTACATATATAAATGGAAAGAAAATTAAAAAATATATATATATATATATATATATATATATATATATATATTTATATATATATATGCAACTTCAACATATAAATTTTTAGTGTCCAATTTTAAAATAGGTTTAATTTTTTTTATTTCGAAAGTATTTAGTTTATAAAAAATGTTACTGTGTTTTGTTAAGCATGGTATATAAAATATGAAGTAAAAATTTGACGATCTTAACATAAAAATTGTAAGAGCCTTTACACATTGAACATGAAGAATTGTGCTCAAACAAGAGTATGAAAAAACATCTTTTAGAGTTTGCATGGAATTCAAATTCAAGAGGGCAGTCATTTAAATATGACACAATTTTTATGCCTTCAAGTGCTGCACAGTATTATTATTGAAACTTGCTCATCATATAAATAAGATATTGCGGTTCATTTTTTCATAAAAAAAACGAAAATAAGATTTTTTATTAAAAATGACCAAAATTTCACTTGTCTCCTCCTTAACAATTTATTTCTTAAATTTCGTCACAGGTAAAAATCATGAAACATGAGACTGGAAGAGTGATTTTCAATTTTATCTAACATGATAATGTCTTTTCCTTTACTACCTGATGTTACTATTTCATTCTATCCAAAATAAAGCTGATACCTTTAGTTATATTTACAATTTTGTATGTTGTAGTACCAGGTAATTTCTAATGGAATAATCTTCTTATTTCCAAGACTCAGTTGATATCATATCAATTCCATATATTACACAACACTCCATACTGGATAATTAGCAAAGCAGCATCCTTAGCTTGGCTAGTGTCTTGTGGGCCATCTCTAACCCTGACTGAAAAGTTTCAAAAGTGTGTGTGTATGATTGTACCTTAATTTCACAAGAGTGTCGTGTATTTTAGTTCCAGGACGAGGTGACAGAGTTCCCAGATCTTCCTCGAGATCAGGTCGAGAAACTGAGGCATGAAGCACAGAATCTTCTAGAGCAGGAATCTGCAATATATAATAGCAGTGAGTAAAACTCTGTTATTGTGAACCACACGCATGCAATTCAATGGTGAATTGAACTAAAATTTGTTAGATGTTTGTATCTCATAGTTAGTTTCCAATGGCTGGATCTTGGCTTAACGTCATCTTCCTTCTTGCTTTCCAGTAAAGGCTTAGTTCTGTGGTGTTTGGGTAAAGGGAGATAAGTCATAAAAATGAGTTTGTAGATAAATGAAAATTAAACTTGGAACCCTTATTACAAATAATTTTCTACACAAATAAAACACATCACCTGCTTTTATTCTTTGATTTTTGCATACCCACTTATATAATTTAACTTGTGTGTTCATCTGGGGAACAAAATTCCATCTGGACAAAAAAATGACTTATACCCCTTTACCCAAACACCACAGATTTGGTCCTTTGATTTCTGTTTTTCTCTGTTTAGTTCTGTGCATGTTAGGAGGTGGGCGGTATCCATTGTTTGTATCCCATAATAATTAGAATGTGTAACTGTCAAAAAAAAAAAAAAAAGTGGCTGCTCGGTAGCGTTTTGGGCTGGTATTCGTGAAAACGTGCATTCGAACACAACCCAGTGCTTTTATGTTTTATTGTTTTGTTTTTAAGAGAGAGAGGGAAAATATAATTGCTCCTGTCTCTTTTATGACTGTTTTAGT
This sequence comes from Periplaneta americana, assembly GCF_040183065.1. Taxonomy (NCBI): domain Eukaryota; kingdom Metazoa; phylum Arthropoda; class Insecta; order Blattodea; family Blattidae; genus Periplaneta; species Periplaneta americana. The sequence goes on from NC_091128.1 coordinate 39,178,731, forward strand.
AATTGACATCAGGTTCATGAATGTATTATGCCATGACTTTATCATTATTTATTATGATGTTAAGAATGCAAATGGAAAGAAAGAAAGAAAGATTATATTCTCAACAAAAATATCTTTCATGGCATAAACGAAACAAAATTACTGGCATCTGCCTTAGAAAATTCAAACAATCAAAAGTTAAAAAAATAAAACAAAAAGCCACGATTCAATATTTAGTCCATCTTCCTTCCATCTCGATCACATCTTGCAGTCGAGTGGACATGGAATCGACTAGTCTTTTCGAATAGCAACTCTTCTCAATCATGGCATCCCAGGCATCTTGGATGAGCTTCCACAAATCATCAGGACGTCTTGGAGGGGGATTGGGCCAATTTTTCCGCATATGCTTATTTACTTGTGCCCTGTAGCTCAGTGGGAAGAACGTCGAATTTAGATATCAATGTCCCAGGTTCAAATCCTGTTACTCCTTTTACTCCTTTTCATTTTATTGTGTTACAGGGTAGTATAGGCCTAATGTAATAATATGAGAAGGAAAAAACTAACACTAGTATTATGCAATTACATTGTTTCAAATCTAAAATTAAATTTATATTACATATATCGCTAAAGAACGATAAGAGATATAAATGATAACTTGAATAAATGTAATAATTAGGAAGGAAAAAGCTAACACTAGAATTATGCAAATATATTGTTTCAAATCTAACATTACTTATATTGCTAAAAAATAACAGAATATATGATAACTTGAATATTATTTATATCACTAAAGAATGATAACAGAATACAAATGATAACTGAATATTATTTATGTTGTTACAGAACGATAACAGAATACAAATGATAACATGAATATTATTTATTTATATCGCTAATGAACGATAACAAAATAAAATAACTTAAATATTATTTATGTCGCTAAAGAACGATGATAGAATACAAATGATAATTTGAATATTATTTATATCACTAAAGAACGATAACAGAATACAAATGATAACTTGAATATTGCTTATATCGTTAACGAACAATAAAAATAAAACAATACTTAAATATAATTTATAACACTAAAGAACGATAACAGAATACAAATGATAACTTGATTATTATTTATATCGCTAAAGATCGATATCAAAGTAAAATGATAACTTGAATATTATTTATAACGCTAAAGAATCATAACAGAGTATAAATGATAAATTGAATATTATTTATATCACTAAAGAATGATGACAAAATAAAATGATAACTTGAACAAGGCTCGAACTCACAACCTTCGAATCATTTAGCGAACACACTGCTCCTCTGCAGATGTGAATGACTCCTGCTTAAATATCTTAGTTCCAAAACTGCTTCTATAAGCGTATGCATCACTGTTATCTGAAGTGAACTTAGAAAATATTCGCTGTTCATGAGTGTGGCCACTTTTTTTTTTTTTTTTATGGGGCGATTCTAAAGTCTTTCCGGGGTTTCGGGGCCTATAAAACGGTAAGTATGACAAATTTAGCGGAAATGCTTATACAGTAGAACCTCTATTATCTGTGATAATGAAAGGGATAGAATGAACAGTTAATCGAAAACATTGGATAATCCGTACCATGAAAGATTTTCGTAAATTAAATGAATAATAATTGAACTTTAGGAATTTCCTCCTAGTCTTGTCTTTAACACGCTACATAGTGAATCAGAAGTTGACTAATTTAAGTTCGGTTGTCAACGACGTGTTTTTAAGGGGCAAGGAAACTCCTTGTAATGGCTTTCAGCGGAAAGATTGGAATAGTAGAGGTCTCATATTATAGATTTACATACTTTATTTACATTTTATCCTTGATTCTTATTAAATCGAGCACAGTTGTAACATCAGTTTCGTATTCTGATGCAAGATGAGCCAGTTTCTCTTTCCCCAAACCACTAAAGTATTTGCACTTTTTTCGACACTTAGCACGAACACACTTTCTTTTGACACTTATGAAATACATTTTGTCTTTAAGTTGTACAGTTCGGCAACTTGAACAGTAGACCATACTGTGTAAGTGTAAAGATTCGTAATTACACTCTAGAAAAAATATGTACTAATATAACGTACAGTAGTACTTCATGTGTTCTGTAGCAAAAAAAAAAAAAAAAAAACACGAGAAAAAGACAGTCAGATAATCCACCAGTCGGTTAATAAGGAGATGGATAATTGGGGTTCTACTGTATCAATGGATAGAGTATCTCCAAGTTTCCTACATATCCACCGTTGGTAATGCAGCAGACATCAATCCTATAGTCCAGTTCCTGCCATACACGTTCCAACATCTCACGATCGATACCAGTGACTGCATGCATGATTCTCTCTCGCAGTCGTGCTAAATCATGTAGCAAAGGGGGAGGGGGGGACGAACACATGATCTTTGACATAACCCCATAATAATCACATGGAGTTAGATCAGGTGACTCTGGAGGCCATGGAAGAAGAGGAGAGTCATCTCGAGAAGCACGTCCAATCGAAAGATGTGGAATTCTAGCAGTGTTGTGTGCTGTTTCTTCTACAAAACTTTATGGCCCTTTTTTTATGAAGCAAACTGTTACCAGTCCAGTGTACATGCTTGACCAGTGGCTGATGCAAGGACTTTATTTACCAGCAAGCTGGGGGCTTCACCTCATTTTCATCATAAAGTCCATGAGTACCTTGATGCTAGAATTCCACATCGTTGGATTGGACGTGCTTCTCGAGATGATTCTCCTCTTCTTTCATGGCTTCCAAAGTCACCTGACTAACTCCATGTGATTTTTTATTGGGTTATGTCGAAGATCATGTGTTCTTCCTCCCTTGTCACATGATTTAGCACAGCTGTGAGAGAGGATCACGCATGCAGTCGTTGGTATCAACCATAAGATGTTGGGATGTGTATGGCAAAAACTGGACTATACATTGATGTCAGCCGCATCACCAACAGTTAACATATGGAACATCTGTAAGGTATGTACAAAACTTGGAGAGATATTCTATTCATGGATATAAGTGTTTCTGCTACATCTGTCATAGTTACCATTGTATAGGCTCCCGAAACCGTGGAAAGACTTTAGAATCACCTTGTATTTAGATACGAGATTTGAAAGTGTCATGAAAGACCCAAGGTCTGTACCTCATGCTTCTGTCGTGGACACTAATATATAACATACATAACATTTGTAGAAACTTTAAGATCTGCCATTCTCAATACATAATATTCATAGAAACATTAGGATCTTCAATTCTCAATACGTAATATGTGTAGAAACATTAGGATCTGCATTCCACTGCACAATGTTCAAGTTTTTGGCTCCTAGAGGAACTGTTTTTGGGTTTGGCGGGATGCCTGTTGTGCTAGTCTTGTTACTTATTTTGCACTGTGCAAGGGATACATACAGCTTAAGGTCTGCTGTGGACGTGAGTAACTAGACAAACTTCATTGGAGAAATCAAAGCCATTAGCACTGCATTACAACAAATGATTTACAGATCACAAGCATTTAACAAGACCGTGATTCTTTCAGAGTCCACGGCAGCACCACTTGTAATAACATCCAACAAATACTTTCTTTCTCATATAGTCAGTGAAATACAGAAAATGATCAAAACACTCACTAAACAAAATAATTCATTTTAAATGGATACAATTACACATCGGAAATGAAGCAGCAGATGTATTGACTAAGAAAGGAACCAACATCCAACCCACCAAAACATTGACGATTTTTTATTCAATAAAGATCCTAATTTAAAAAAAAAATCAAAGAACAATTCCTCAAAGATAGCTTACAAACGACAAAATATGAAAAATATATAAGACACCTGGCACAAAAACAGGAACAAACCAAGAAAAGAATCAGCAACAATCTTTCGATTACACACCGGCCACGACTGCCTCGCAGCTCCTACACAAGATCAAAATCTACCAGAGTAACCATATCGTAATATGTAATCTACCAAATACAGATAAGAACCTAAATTACCTACAGGAGTGTGAAAACTGAAAAATAATACTGACAATGTAGTGGAACTTCATTGGAAGACAAATGAATCTAAACTTGTATCTGTTGTTAGAAACCAGTTGTTGAGCTGTTATTGCAATAATTTTTTTAAATGGTGTCCCTACATTAGAATGTTGTTGTTGTTGTTTTCTAATGCCAGGCGTTTGACAATAAAGTCATTTGACCTCTTGCACTCCAATATTTTTCAAAGATATTATCAGTTAAATGGCAAGTTGTAGCCGATTTAAGTGAACACCATATTTTAACGTTTTGGTGGCTACTTCATTCACACACAACCCCCAGAATGTCTGGGGGACCACATCTGCTGTTGGTCGACTGGTCCATTGGACCTAGCTGGGAGATCTTGTTGATCACCAGCTTTCCCTCCTTAAGCCACTGGAGGACGATTTGAGTGCCATAGCAGGTCAGCACTGGGAACAGAAAAGTAGAAAGAGGAGGAAGGAAAGGGAAATGAACCCCTAGGCCTCGAATGCTGTATTGCTGTCGGGGTCGAAGAAAGTAAGAGTTCAGTCAGAGGACTGGATAGGAAAGGGTAAAGAGGGAATTAGGTATTGGATAGAGGAAAATTATACCAAATTCAGTCATTAACTCATCAAGCTGACCAGTGCTAATTGATAAGTAGCCCCTCCCTTTAGTTCAGCTTGTAAAATTATGCTTACTAACAGCTGCACCATGGGAAGGTAGGGATGGGACGTTGGGTATTTGTCCAGGTTGGTTCCTTAAACCTTCAATGGGAAGGATTAATGGCTCTCCCCCCTGTATCCGACAGATACCCTTTTGCAGCCCTACATTAGAATGTGGCATGTGAATAAAGTGCTTGTTAAGAGCTTGATTCAAATTCTTTAGATAGTTTGCCAATGTGTTGACTCCACATTACACCACACGAACACACCTCACAGGAAACAAAACAAGAGACGCCAAGACCAACAACGACCAGTTCTGAGGATGACCCATAATCGATCGAAACATAGGTACAATAGAATTTAACACAAGAAAGTCATATAATACATATTTCGGACTTGTTTTGCTGGTGTGGGCCACTGTGTTGCAATTGTGATTCATAGGAAAGAGGAGAATATATATTTAATCAGATCATAGTGAGAGCTTAATTTGGTCCCTCTAGTCTGCCATGTACAACATAACGGTATTTTGGTGGCTTTCCATCTATGGAGACAAAAACATCCACAATGTCATCTGCAGTAAGTTTATTGTATTGCCGTTGATTTAACCCAATATAAAACTTAAATCTGCAGATGGCACGTTTTCTTCATTTGCCAGTATTTTTTTTTTTTGTACAAAATAGCTTAAAGATTCTTAATAACAATATTTGACAATGCTTGAAGTGTATTAGGTACCTTTGAATGCTGGACAACATTTTGGCCATGTAAATCATTAGCATATGTTGAATCAATGACGTATAAATTTCCAGAAGCTCGTAATGAAATGCTAATGGCGAAAGAACAGAGATGTCAGTTATTTATGTATTATCCCTATGTTTTCAGCAGTATAGGCTGTTTTGAGGAATCTATTGCTGAGATGTGGAAAATGAGGAGAATGCTGTATCAGAGTTTTAGAATCTTATATGCGCCCTAAATAAAATTGTTCATTGTACATCATAGCAGTTTCAGTGTTTCATTCATTGCTGGTTGGGAAATAAACTAACTCATCACGGCAGCAAGAAGTGAAATGGCATGCTATTCTCCCTACAACAAAATGATATGCTTGGCAATGATCACAGATCTAATTGATTAAACCAAAGGAATATGAAATTAATATTGATGTAGTTTAAAGACGCACCTTAAATAGGAAGCATGACTGAAATATCTACACCACACCGCCATTAAATATATGAAAAATACTCACACCACTTGATTAATTTTTAATAACAATATTGTTACCTTACGTAAGTTTTATAGTTTTCAGTAACACACACACACACACACACACACACACACACACATATATATATATATATATATATATATATATATATAATATAGTCATTACTTCGTAAATTATAGAAATGAAGATTTAATTTAAGATATTCTTTCTTTGCGTCTACTGATATAACCCCAAAAGGTTTCATTTTCATATCATCAATATAGCATTAATGTGTATAATTAGTGACAAATACATAATTGCATTAACTATAATAATAATAATAATAATTTATTTTTAATGGTAATAATGTCATAAAACATTACGTTTAGTAGCTTTTATATCCAATACACAGCTGTACACCTGAAAATTACACACCACAGGATCAGACCTGTAGCACAGTCTAGTATATACAGTCATGAAGCTCAATACCCAGGGAATATGCATCAATAGATAGTTGCTAACCACTAGGATCGCTACTATCACCTCATCACAGGCAATGCAAAATAGTACGGTCACAGTTTATTGTTCCTAGTACTCAAGCTTCGTGACTGTATGTACTAGATTGTACGATGAAAGAGTAATGGAACGGAGAAAAATCCTCTCCGGCGCCGGGATTTGAACCCGGCGCTGGAGAGAGTTTTTCTCCGTTCCATTACTCTTTCATCGTATGACGACGCAGAATATCTGCATGGAAATATCATATGTACTTCGGTACATTAAAATAATATATATGTACTAGATTGTGCCTGTAAGTCTTTAAGTTTTTATTCGTTACAAAAAAATTTCACAAATGAAGATCAGCATATTGGCATTATGATGTGAGAGAGGGATCCGGATCATTCGCCACAAATTTTTTGCCACTAGGACGATTTGTAACACATTACAATTTCGTTACCAGACGATATGTAACACATTACAATTTTGTTATGGGGCGATTCATAACACATTTCATTTTTGTATAGCAATAAGTTTCCACAGTTACGGTTTCACATATCATTCAAACAACATTTTTATAAACATTTCCACAATTTCGGTTTCACATTCCATTCAAACAAAATTTGTGCTAAATTTTTTGAAATATTAGTAAATTAAGTAGTAAATTAAGGTTCATATTTTACATTCATGAATAATCCCAAGTCTTGGTGTCAAAGCCGACGCAACACCAGGCCGATTAAATCAAGTTAGATTTCTAGTGAACATGATGGTAAGTACAAGGATAACAGTAATATTAGTAATATATTGGGGCACTTACGGCCTCTTGGACATAACGTAGCAAGAATTTTTTTTACTTTTATGTACTGAAAACATAATAAAATTAAAGATTACAATATTCATCCATTCATATTGACAGCAAGGAGTACTGTGACCAAGTTGTCACTGTAACGAACATGTCACATGTTACGGAAAATGCTCGTGACCAACTTATCATTTTGACGAACAGATATTGTGACCAATTTATCATTGTGATCAACAGATACTGTGACCAAATTTTCATTGTGACGAACTGCCGGTGACTAAACTAGCCGGTGATGAAACATTTGTGACGAAACGTCTTAGACCCGTCAGAGAATCTGAGCCATCTGAACTTTAAATATGTCAGTAATCCTGCATGTAATGGCCTTCGTGTGTAGTATTGTATATTGTAGTGTGTGTGTTTTGTTTTATTCTGAAAAGCCATTAGTTCTCAAAACTGACTAAAGATGAATTTTGGAAAATAGAAAAATTATGTAGGAGAATTGACATTGCACTGAAAACTACTGTTTTTCCGCACATCTTTGGATGCCAAGCTTCAAAATGAGGGCTCATTAATTTCATTTTCCCGTAATTTCCATTACCAGTGCAAATTATATAATTATATAGATGTCATAATTTTTTGTAGCAAGCTACCTATACCAATCAAAGAAAAATACAATTAGATTTTTCCTTTCAATGTAGGAGTCTTTTAATTGAAATACATATTCTGAAGCATAAAAATGCTCTTACATTTCACGCATATACATACATATTTCTCTGTAGTCATTCATAGTTTTCTGCCCAAAAGCAGGTCTTTCATTGCAAACTCCATTCTCCAATCATGCCTATTTTCTGCCCCCCCCCCCCTCTTAGTCTTTGCATACGAACCTTATCTAACCCATATGAAGCCCAATCTGAATCGTGATATTTTGTGTATACAGCTTTCAATGGCTTCCACTGCTGTTGAGGTTTATGAAAAAAAATAATAACTCAAGGAATTATATTGAAAAGCAAAGGAGAAGAAATCATGGAATTTAGGTTTTTTGTTACATTGCTATTCATGCATTATCCATATTGTTATTTTGATTTTGTAATTTTCTGGACAACTTTTGCTATGACTGTGAAAATCTTTCAAGCCAGCAAATAGTAATTCAATAATTCATTTAAAAAAAATTGTGTTTTACAGAAATGTCAAAGAATCCAGCTCCTGATTACAACTGGATTCGCACCATCATGAATAAGGGAACGGTGACTGACCGAGTGGCTGCTCACATAATAGCTATCCAAGACTCACCAGTCTATACATTTTCATTAATTAGAAATCTTGTCAGTATGGTGAAAGTTAGTAAGAAGAAGGAATGTATCATGGTTTCAGGTAAGGTGGAATAGATGAAATATTCTTACGATAAGATATGGACAACAATGTAATATATTACGTTTGTTGGGTATGTCATTTGAAATTCACATACTCTGAGTATTTAGCTACAAAGAAATGTGATTCCATATTTAAGTTTGACGACATTATGTGCTTACTCATCATTACCAATGGTCTAGCAATAGCTGTGGTTGCCTTCTTTCTCATCTCTCGACTTTTCCCTTTCTTTGCTGTGATATGCTAGACACAAATTATTATTATTATTATTGTTATTATTATTATTATTTATTATTATTATTATTATCATCATCATTATTATGAATTAAATCTATGTAGTTTGGAAAAGTTGATCAGGGTTTCACAATATATACAAAATTTCATGCAAAATGTTACCAATGAAAATATCTTTCATGGTTTAAATGCTTTTTTTCTTGGTACGTATTTTTTAAGTATGGAATTGGTATTACAATACAGTTATTTGTAAAGAAATTATCATTCATGTCACACTCTAATACTAATACTAATAATAATAATTATTAATGATGAGTCATTCCACGTCAAATCGCACAGTAACAAAACACGACCTTCTCGTAAATGGTCGAATTTTTTTTCATGAATTCCAGACATCAAATAAATAGACACATATAGTTTTATTTCTACAAATTATTATTAATTATTATGTAGTTATGATTGTTTGAAATTATGCAAATTATGCGCACACTGTTACTTAAGCTCACTTGGAACTCTGTGTCCATATACAGTTGAGATTTGGGGTTTGGCGCATTTGAAAGAATAAATACAATACTTTTCATTATTTTAGGTCTATCACAAATAAATTTAAATGTTGGCCTAATTTTTTAATCATTTCTTTTTCAAAGCAAAATTACTACATTAAATAGCGAAGTTAAAAATCTGAAAGAAAAAAATAGACTTTTTTCCTGATGTATTATCTGTAAAGTACTGCATTAAAAAATGTGGGATCTGCATACATACATTTGCAACAATTTATTTTCCAAAGAGATGCATGCGTTCGCGTTCTCCAGCTAATAAACTGTTTGTGGCCGTAGGCCTACACATACAGTACAAGTGTGCTAGAAGGCTGCGCACAGAAAGTTTTACAGAATGCAAAGAAAATGTACAACCTGAAAATTACATACTTTTCTGAAAATTATTCTTTTGTAATACAAAATTCAATATAAGATGTGCATTGGAACAACTGCCAAGCCATCCTTCTGCAGTATATTTCAAAGAAGGTATAGAAATTCGTCACAAAAGTATTGTTGTCATCCCAGAAAGGATGAAACATAACATCAATTCCTTTCACTTTTTCACTCTGAAGCAATCAACTTTTTAGAGCAAGAATTCAACGATATGACAAAATTTATCTACTTTTCGGATGGATCAAGTTCACAATATAAAAACAAAAAGAATTTTTAAAATATCTGCCTACATGAAGACGATTATGAAATTAGCACTGAATGGCACTTCTTTGCAACACTGCATGGTAAAGGTCCATGTGATAGCATTGGAGGGGGCTGCTATTACACTACCAATGTTCTTTGACAAAGAATATGATAAAATATTTTATCAAAGATCTTTGATAAAAGATAGGATTTGGGGTATAGTACACTACATAAAAACTTTTATAAAATATTTTATCAGAGATAACCTAAAATTAGGAACAAAGGCTCACCTAACACTTGTTTCACAACATTTAACACGTGTTCGGAGGATTTGTTTATACTAATATTTAGGCGTTAAGTTTATGATTTGCTGATACTAATATTTACCCGTTAAGTTTATGATTTGTTGATACTAATATTTAGGAGTTAAGTTTATGATTTGTTGATACTAATATTTAGGGGTTAAGTTTATGATTTGTTGATACTAATATTTACGCGTTAAGTTTATGATTTGTTGATACTAATATTTACCTGTTAAGTTTATAACACCATAAATGAAGAACAGTATTATGCTTGTCTAACTACAATTAGTTCAGTTATTACATAAGCATTTTACTGAAAAAGAAACAGAGAAAGAAACGCCTCTGGGTTAAACCTTGAATTGCAAAACGTGTTAAGAGAGGTATCCATCAGGATTCATTGAAAGCGCTGCAATGCGAGGACTTGAAAAGTTATACAAATTATTATAAATTATTATTATTATTATTATTATTATTATTATTATTATATACTATTCATATTATAATATACAAATGATTTATTTACAACATTTAATTTCCTTCACACTCTGATATCAGAATTTTTGTGGTAGCAACAGTCCAGTTATGTTTGCGCTCCCTCATATTTGTCTTCAAGGTATAGAAATCTTTTATGAAAGATAACAAGATGCACTTACATTTTATAAGATCTTTCATCAAAGAAACTTTTATAAAAGAAAACACATTACACTGTCATATATTTTATAAAAGATCTTTGTCAGATAACTGTGATAGTGTAATAGCAGCCGAACTGTTAAAAGATTTGCTACAACAGCTAGAATACAACCTACAACCCAATCAAGATCATATAACAATACCAAAAAATCTGTTTGATTGGGCACAAAAAAACGTTTCTAACGTATCATTTATATTTTGTTCCCCGAATAAGCACAAAAAAAATACTGAAAATTTGCAGGCCAGATATCATAATCTTAAACCAATAACTGGTACATAAAATTACATTCTTTTATTCCATTGTGAAAAACTGAAGCTTCAGTAAAACAATTTTCTTTTGAGAAAGAAGATAGGCGAGTGAAAATTTAAGGTGTAATGTGAATGAAAACAAGACATTTAAAATGCAAAATGTAGAAATATTTGAAGATATCATAATAAGTGAATACAAGTGTAAGTTAGCAGTGTTTCCTCGAGTGACTTGATTCGTACTTGGTGTATTGTTGCAACATTCACGCGATTATCCAGCCCGATAAATTTCCCAGTGCACGATCAACGCTTCTCGTCCACTGCTGCTGCACCGGTCTGCTACACATTGTTTTATAAGTAATTAAATTTTCATTAAACTATTAGAGATCCCATTGTGATTTTTTTTCTGGAATTATTAGGAATACTTCAGTGCACGTAGTAGGCATTTTTTTAGGTTTTTAATACGGCTATTTCACATTGATATCTAACTTTTAAAAATTAAATCATAAAAAAAAGTTTGTAATAATTATATTAAAATCAGTTAATAAATATTTAACAAAAGACAGTATTTCAAGCTTCTAAATGCTTTCCCCCCCACCCCCCAAATTTTTAACATCAATATCCTCAGAAATATAATGCTTGAAATGTTGCATTGTGCGACATTGTTAACGAATTTTAACTTACATTATTTTAAAAACACGTGGATTTAGGTGGAAATAAAAATACACAAGTAAGTTCATTAGACCCATATACTTAGTAAAAAAAATATAAACGCAATCAGAAATATGAAGGTCAAAATTTGTAAATAGCATTCTCGTCTTTTTTCAAGATTTTGACCATTCTTTGCTCACTGACGATTGTGAACCAACACTTACTAATAGTGGAACTCCTTGATTTTGTAGACAGTCACTGTTCAAAAGAATACAAGTTAAGGAACACATTCACTTTTATGTCAGGAAAATATGTTCAATTCTGTGTGGAGGTTCGAACTTAGGTCCATTGAATTTGTACCCAGGAATTCTACCACTTGAGGCACTGTAGTTATCGCCATTAATATTAAATTTCATATATTAAAAATGATAACTTGGTTTTTATTATAAACAACTATAATGCAATAAAACTACCTTTATATGATTTGTATACTTAAATGTATTTTCCACATTTTTTTGAGATCCTGGCAAAGTTTTCGTATTCATTTATTTTGGATTAAAGATTTTAATTTATTCTTTCTTCACACATCTTATACGATTATATTGGAAACCCTAGGAGATACAAAATATCATTCACATGTTCTGAATTAAATTTGTTCCGAGAATATAAGAACGCAAAAATACAGTACGTGTTCATTGTTAAAATGCGTCCCAGTTTTAATTTGAAATTGGTGAACATTCAAAGCCGCTTACGCTTGTCCTGGCATATGCTAGCTTCAGTAAACCAGTTATGCTTGAGTAGGAGAATCCATTGAGAGAAGGGGAGAGAAGTATGTGAGCATACAGTCCAAAATAATTGATTTTTTTTTTTTTTGTAAATAATCACGTGCTATTAAAATGACTATGCTATTTCAGATGTTATTAAATTACATTTCACTTATGCGTTTTTTCCTTCAGATTCCCTTAAAAACGTGTAAATGAAGTTTTACTGTATGCACTTGGTGGGCCTTTAGACAGTTCACCAATAATGAATCCTTGTGCGAAAGGCAATAGTATGGTAAATTGGTTAAAATTGTAATTTAGTAGCTAGATAGAGGATGACAACATTTGTCAATTTTTCCAATAATGCATTGAGCAATCAACAGCTGCCAGTCTTTGCTTCTCATTAGAGCAGCAGCTTTAATTTGAAAGGTTTTGTGACAGAATAGTAAATTCAGTCGAGTTTGAGACTGATCTGATGGTAATACTTAATCATTAGGGACGACTAATTTTATTGTAATTTTGTATACTGAGTTGGTTTTGATGCACAAAATTAGATTCGGTTTTCTTTTCTTTCAGAAACGCTAACGGAACTGTTCTTGAATGACCTACTGCCACCAGATAGGAAACTGAGACCGTTTGAGAAACAGCCCCTGGCATTATTGGACACACTGAGTTCTGGTAATCACATGACCAGAAAGTCACGGCTCATATATTGGTATTACGAAGATCAGCTCAAAGATGTGTATCATACTTTCGTAATGGCATTAAATGCTGCCACACAGGACTCAGTGGAACGTAACAAGGAAAAGGCAATAACTTCAATGTACAAACTTCTGGCAGGAAACCCAGAACAAGAAGCTGTAAGTATGTTAGAGAAATATTTTCAGACTAAAATTATGTTTGGAATTACCTGACATAAAGCTAACCTTTTAAAATTTGTTAGACATTACATAAAAATCAAGTAAATAAATAGGCATGATTATAACTCTATCCAACTAAAATTGCTGATGACGAAACTAAACAGTTTAGTCATAGGGAAGTGACTCTGAATCTTCAAGGGCAGTCGGTGCAGTATGCACAATGGCACAGTGAGTGCATCATAACCATTTGAATTCTAGCTGAAGTAACGTACTGCAACATGGATATTGCAAAATGCAAACTACCAGTTTGTTGTACAGATGGTAAAGAAATAATAAGTAATGTAGTGCAAGTCTGCAAGCAGGAAAAGGAAAAGATGCTAGTAATTCCATTGAAAAGAGTGGCTGTAGCTGCAGGGAAAAGTGTAAGAACAGTATAAAATGTGCAAATCTAGTCTTTCGGGTGAAGCTTCCTGTAAAGCAGATTTGAATCATTTCAAGGGAAAAATTGTTCTGGGGCCTGGTATCGACCCCGGGACCTCTGGTTGAACGTACCAGCACTCTCCTAACTGAGCTACCCAGGAACTCTACCCGACACCGTCTCAACTTTTCCCTTTATATCCACACAACTCGCGTGGGCTGACGAAACACCAGAGACCCACATCGAGTGCACACAAACTCTGTGTGACTTGGAATTGTGGATTTCTGTTAATGTACACAGTGACGTATATATTATGCAAATCTAGTCTTTCAGGTGAAGCTTCCTGTAAAGCAGATTTGAATAATTTCAAGGGAAAAATTGTTCCGGGGCCGGGTGTCGATCCCGGGACCTCTGGTTGAACGTACCAGTGCTCTCCCAACTGAACTACCTGGGAATTCCACCCGACACTGTCTCAACTTTTCCCTTTATATCCACACAACTCGCGTGGGCTGACGAAACACCAGAGACCCACATCGAGTGCACACAAACTCTGTGTGACTTGGAATTGTGGATTTCTGTTAATGTACACAGTGACGTATATATTATGCAAATCTAGTCTTTCAGGTGAAGCTTCCTGTAAAGCAGATTTGAATAATTTCAAGGGAAAAATTGTTCCGGGGCCGGGTGTCGATCCCGGGACCTCTGGTTGAACGTACCAGTGCTCTCCCAACTGAACTACCTGGGAATTCCACCCGACACTGTCTCAACTTTTCCCTTTATATCCACACAACTCGCGTGGGCTGACGAAACTCCAGAGACCCACAACGAGTGCACGCAAACTCTGTGTGACTTGGAATTGTTGATTTCTGTTAACGTACACAGTGACGTATATATTATGCAAATCTAGTCTTTCAGGTGAAGCTTCCTGTAAAGCAGATTTGAATAATTTCAAGGGAAAAATTGTTCCGGGGCCGGGTGTCGATCCCGGGACCTCTGGTTGAACGTACCAGTGCTCTCCCAACTGAGCTACCCGGGAATTCCACCCGACACTGTCTCAACTTTTCCCTTTATATCCACACAACTCGCGTGGGCTGACGAAACTCCAGAGATCTACATCGAGTGCACACAAACTCTGTGTGACTTGGAATTGTGGATTTCTGTTAATGTACACAGTGACGTATATATTATGCAAATCTAGTCTTTCAGGTGAAGCTTCCTGTAAAGCAGATTTGAATAATTTCAAGGGAAAAATTGTTCTGGGGCTGGGTATCGATCCTGGGACCTCTGGTTGAACGTACCACTGCTCTGCCAACTGAGCTACCAGGGAACTCCACCCGACACCGTCTCAACTTTTCCCTTTATATCCACACAACTCGCATGGGCTGACGAAATACCAGAGACCCACATCGAGTGCACACAAACTCTGTGTGACGTGGAATTGTGGATTTCTGTTAACGTACACAGTGACGTATATATTATGCAAATCTAGTCTTTCAGGTGAAGCTTCCTGTAAAGCAGATTTGAATAATTTCAAGGGAAAAATTGTTCCGGGGCCAGGTATCGATCCCGGGACCTCTGGTTGAATGTACCACTGCTCTCCCAACTGAGCTACCTGGGAACTCCACCCAACACCATCTCAACTTTTCCCTTTATATCCACACAACTCGCGTGGGCTGACGAAACGCCAGAGACCCACATCAAGTGCACACAAACTCTGTGTGACTTGGAATTGTGGAGTTGTGTGGATATAAAGGGAAAAGTTGAGACGGTGTCGGGTGGAGTTCTTGGGTAGCTCAGTTGGGAGAGCACTGGTACATTCAACCAGAGGTCCCGGGATCGATACCCGGCCCCGGAACAATTTTTCCCTTGAAATCATTCAGTATGAAATGTAGTGAACGACTGAAGAAAAGCACCAGAGAGTGATCAGAGAACAGTAACATTCATGATTGGCTGCACATGCGAGAGGTGAAATGGGTCTTATTGAAGGAGCAGATAATGTTGGCAGTGTTAATCTCTGAGTGCCAAAAGAATGGCACACAATGCTACATCACAAAGGAAGATGGGAAGAAAATGCGCGAGATTTAATTCACATTATATCTGATGTCACTGATATCTCGGCGGACACAGCTGACAAGGTAGATATCGCCGAGGAAGGAGTGCAAGCTGTTCAACATGATTAATTTTTTTTAAATTATGTTTTATTTAACGACACTCGCAACTGCTGAGGTTATATCAGCATTGCCAGTGTGCCGGAATTTTGTCCTGCAGGAGTTCTTTTACATGTCAGTAAATCTGCTGACATGAGCCTGTTGCATTTAAGCACACTTAAATACCTTCGACCTGGGCAGAGATCAAACCCCCAACCTCGGGCACAGAAGGCCAGCGCTATACCAGCTGCACCATACAACATGATTAATGTAGAGTAAAAATGTGAATGAATGTTTATTATTCCCCCCTCACACACAGAGTTAATTCAGTGCAGTGTTCCATTTATCATAGAACTGAAGGCTACAACACTTCAGACTGGCCAATAGAAACACACAAGTCTCTGCCAAGTGATCAGCAATTGTAGTTGAATTAAGTAATAGAAATGTTACTGTACAGAGTGTAAACAATATAAGCTGCCAATCATGTGCACAGTGCAGTGAAAAAAAAAGCTCAATAGTGTTGTTTGTAATTACTTGTCTAGAATATATATATATATATATATATATATATATATATTTTTTTACATGTTCTATTGTTTTGTAAAAGTTAATAACGGTGTAGGGTTGATTAACTCATTTCACCAAGGTCATGATGCATTAACCTGTAGCACTGATAGCTGGTGTTACTGAGTGAGGATGACAGATGCAGACAGAATTAGTGAATTTTCTGTTCACGAAATTTATGATATTGGTTTAGTTTATAGAGAAGTGAGATATGTATGTCCTTTGTACTTTCTGTGGAGAGGTGAAATGTGTCTTGAGGGCAGCACTTGAGCTTTACCTATTAAGAATGATTTTCATAGTGTGCATGTTTAATGATTGTTGCTGTTACTCAAAGATGAAAACGTAATCATTGTTGTGATAAGTGGGTACTATCCATTCTACAAACTGGTATCTTATTTATTATACAGGATTTTTCAAAAGTAGCACATAATTGCAGTTGAAGTTGAATGGGGAGATTCTATACAAAAATCTCAGACATATTAAATCTTGTATTCAAAAAGGAATATTTTCGTGGAAACAAAATATTTTTGCAGCTATTCTCATGCCAATTATGAAGTCATGAACATTTTTAATGACATTGTATAGTTTTTTTTAATATCATCTTAAAGAACCTTGCAATACTTCATTGTCTTATACAGAAGCGCTGTGGTAACAATTGTTGATACATTTTGTTAGTCCTTGTGTCGTGAAAGCAGTTTTATTAATGAAATCAACATGAAACAAAATGTTCTTAATAGAAAATTGAGATTCTGATGATGGTAGGACTTGATGACAGAAGACATACATAAGAAATATGCACACTTTTTAACAAACTCATCCAAATTGACCACCTATTTCACAGTTAGCTGTGAGTAGAATTAACTCCTACCAGTGCTGAACTTTATGAAAGTGATATTTAATACTTTGCAGTATTTTCCTGGCAGTTGCTCTTGCAATATCTAATATAGGTTATTTTTTTCCAGAGAAAAGAATGTGGTTTCTCTTTGATAATTAGCAAAATGTCAAGTTTCAAATCATTGTCAGTGTCAATCTAGCAGATTGTTTTGTGTCTGACATGTCCATGTTCTCTGAATTTCACTTCTGTTCTGCTCTTATGCTTATGTGCATTAACCCAACATACTTCCTGCATAGCCTCATATATTCTGCATTAAAAATCTTGCGTAGTAATTCCTTATAATTTTTTTACAATACACTGCAAATTCATCTGCAAACTGGACATTAAATCTGAGTGCAGGGAATTCAAATAATTCAAATACGAGTCCATTGAGTTAAGTTCTATCGCAGATCACATATAACAGATTGTTCAGCCTTATAGGCTTTGACGGCAACCACTTTTGTCAATTTCACTATGCTGCCATCTAGGTACTGCGTAAGAAGTCACGTTATAACTCTCACTTGAATTGCATGCAGCAACTGTACTTCCACCTAGCTGTCGTTTTCAATCGACGGTGGCAATCCTAGTAGTTGTTCTCTTTCACATGTTAACATGGGGCTGGCCAGTCTGTTATATATGTGATCAGGAACAATAGGCAGCTGTGAATTTCCAGTCTTCTCTACACCTCAGTGTTTGACTATGTTTCAGCTACTCCTGAGAAATCTAGTGAATAAACTTGGAGATCCAAGCCAGAAGGTTGCGTCAAAAGTAATCTACAGCCTAATCCAGTTACTTCAGGTTCATCCAAACATGAAGTTTGTGGTCATGGAAGAAACTGAGAAACTGCTGTTTAGGTAACTGTTGTCTCGTACATTTTTATTTCAGACGTGAAAGTGTGAGCAGTTCTAAAGTTTTTATCTGTTTCAGGCCAAATATGAGTCATAAAGCTCAGTACTATGGCATCTGTTTCCTGTCACAGTTTTTACTATCAAATGATGAAGCTGAACTGGCTAGAAATCTTATCAATATTTATTTTTCTTTCTTCAAAGCTTGTGTTAAAAAGGTAAGCATTCCTTTAAAAAGTAGTCTTCTACATTAACAGATTATCAATTGAAGGGGAGAGAATGATATAGTCCTAAGTCACATAGAGAAAATTTTACAAGAGAGCGTGTTAAAGGTTTAGAGTCCAATGCTATTAGGTGCGGTATCATAATTTCTTCATCATATACTTAACGTCATTTGTTGAGTAATTTGTATGATATTTTAATAGTAGCTTCCCCACATGTGTAAAAAATGAACTCACACAAAAAACCATTTTTGTTGAAAGTGTGGCTTTGGACTATCTCATTCTCAACCCTTCAACTGATTGGCTGATATATCAATGTATGTTTGACTGATGGATCGATGAATGGATGAATAGATAGACAAAAGGATGCGTAGATGGACTGGACTGGAATGACTATATGATTGATAATTTGATTTTTGCTGATTGAATTTCACTTATAGATTGATATTTTGCTGATTCAATTTCACATTTCACGAAATTTTACTGGCATGAATGTGATCAAATCGATCACCATGTTTGTTTACAGGGTGAAGTGGATTCAAGGTTAATGACCACTTTGCTGACTGGAGTGAACAGGGCATATCCATATGCAAAACAGGAGATGGAAAAAATGTTAGAGCATATAGACACAATGTATAGAGTGGTGCATCACGCAAATTTCACTGTCAGCTTGCATACACTTTCTTTGCTGTTCCAAGTAGCTGATTTTGCAAACTCTGTGTCTGACAGGTACTAAACAAAAGAAAGTATGACCTTATTCTAATTTATTTCATAGTTAATTTATTGTCTAGTTCGTAAGGTAGTTACAAAGAAAAATGGTATCATCTTGAAATTATATTGAAATTGGTCGTTCTGTTTAGTTTTCGAAAATATTGTGTTTTTTGTAGCTCTTTTGTGTTCCATTGTTGTTCATATGTTTACTAAACATCTGCAAAATGAGTTCCTTCAATGAAATATGGGTTGATTTTCCTAAAAGACCTAAAGTTTGTACTTTTCTGCATCATAAAGATTTTCATTCAAATGTAATGTATTTGACTGTTTCTTCCACTAAACCACACTTTCTATTATAGACAAATACATTAGAAGACCTCAACCCATTGTGTACGATTGGGAAACTTGAGATTGTGAGTGTTATTGCAAAAATTGTAACTACACAACCCAATCAGTATTGCAGATGTCCATTATACTAATATTATTATTATTATTATTGTTGTTATTATTATTATTATTATTATTATTATTATTATTATCATTATTATTATTAATCCCCAAAGGTGGATTGTGCAGTGATTTATTAGATAGTTCAAGTGAAATGTTTAACCACAATGTGCATGCCACAAATATTGGTCTTGGTTTAAGATATGCATGTGAATATCAAACTGACAAACTTCCATGATGATAGACCTTGCATCATAAGAGTTAAACCCCATGCTTTCTACATACTGGTTATAGTGTTCCAGATTTATATGCACTAAAAGTTAAGAATGGCACCGAGTACAGTTGAGTGCTTGTGATGTCAGGAGGGTTTTTGAGCCTGGTTCACAAGACTCCGAAATATAATAATAGAGAACTCAGTACAAGGACTAGACCAGGGCTGGCAATTGAGCATTTTACCCATATGAGCAAATGAAATCTTGTTTGTTCCCTCACAGGCAGAACTGCTCCCCCTTTCTAAGGTAGCGGGGAAGAGGAAAGTAGGCAGTTCATTTCGTACAGATCAGGGGTGAAGTATCTACTACGTATCTCCATGAATGTCGCATAGCAGAAACCTGGAACTGAGTTCAACAGTGACTGGAAATTATTCTAATTTTAAAGAATCAAAGTAGTGAGATGGACAGTGTCTTATTTGTAAAAACATGTCAGGTGCAGAAAATATAATTTGATGTGTCCCATGCCGAAAAATATAAAGATATTGTTAGTGATGAAAAGATGAATTTACTCACTGTACTGAGTGAGGACGTAAAGCTATGTGGTATTATTTCAATTTGTATTTAATGTGTTAACAATCTAAAGTTGGATCCTGAAGATAATATAGACAACGAAAAGAATGAAGACAAATTAAGAACAAGTGTGACGGATTGCACTTCGTAGGTTAAGAGCTGTAGAGAGGCTTCCTGTATCAAAGTTTATTACACCATCCATTGAAAATATTATTAAAAGAGAGAAAAAAAAAAACAAATTTAATCTATGATCTTTGTAAATCTGTGTTCTTTTTTTCAATAAGATAAATTTATTATTTTGTATTCTGATTTTCAAAAATGTTGGCATGTATGAAATTTATGTATTTGTTTCTGCTGCGTTAATTATTTTCACTATAATGTGCTTATTTGCTAGATTCGCTTCTGTTTATAAAGTTTTAGATTTACAAACTGTGATAATGTTATTTTCTTTGACAAGAAATTTAACGTAAAAACTGTGATTTGTTTACTATAATTTTATTATTATTGTTATTATTACTACTATTCAAGCATAGATTATAATTTAATACGAATAGAATAAACATATTTAGTTACTGTTAATTTAGTTTGTTTCTCTAGTTACTGCTTATTTTATTAGTTACAATTTATTTACAATCACACAAGCAGTGGTACTACTGATAAGAAATAAGCATGACCTTTCACTACTGCACCGCTAATGTACTGCACGTCACCATACAGTACTGTAGATATCTTAGCTGTGTCCTCATACTTGCATGCTCCAGTTATGTATTGCCAAAGCGAGGAATATTGCTTGCCGGCTCTGGACTAAACTGCACGCTGATTTGTACTGTTAATGTTATACATAATGACAAGCATGGCACCGAGAAGGAGTGGTGGGCATAACTTTTGTGTTCATAAACTATGCTGACTAACAGTATTAACTTTTGTGCATATAAATCCGGGCTCTATTTATTACATACTCCAACAGTGTGTAATTTCTTTTTGAGGTGACAGTGTAGTGTAATTATTTTTTCTCCAGTGGTGGATACGGTACTTGACTGTATCATTCAGTCAGTGTAGCCACCTAGGAGTGATGTAGTTCTTCCTACTGCCATTCTGAAGCAGAGCTTGTTAAGAGAAGTTCAGACATTGTTTGGCTCGAAAGCAATGGCAATGTTTTCATACAGAAAGCCTGATCTGGAGATTTTTTCCAAGCTACTAATTTTTTTTTTTTTTTTTTTTTTTTTTTTTTTTTTTTTTTTTTTTTTGTGTGTGTGTGTGTTCTGTATCATGTCATACTGTTGCCTGCAGTGCACCATATGGAGATGATTCGGCATTGTACCGAGCTGGTATTGGTGGCAGTGGTGGTGGTTGACTGGTTTTTCGAAATCTGGACCTGAGATAGATTCACGTACTTAGACTCATACTGGCCATTGTGTACCCTATATCCGATGATTGTTCGATTCTTACAGGGGCCTGGGTGGCATTTGTGATTCCAAGGCTGACAGATTGGCCATCCTGTCTCAGCCTTGACAGAATGAGGTCCCATCCCCAGACGAGTCTCTGACAATCCCCAGGGCCCAGATCTCAAAGTCTTTAAATTCTTTTTCAGCATTGGAGATCTGTACTACCTCAAAGACTTCACCCCAGCCTATTTTTAACTATTGCATATGATAGATGAAATGAAGGGGAGCTGGAGAGAGTTGGTGGCATGAAAGAGGGAAACATATGTACCCTTACAAAAACCCTCTGCAATGTCTGATTTGCTCACTAGAAATTCCATCACGACTAGGTCAGGAATCGAACCAGGACCATCTGAATGGAAGACCAGCACATTAATACTGAGCCATAGATGCGGCTTGTGATGGCAATTAATGGAGAAATGGTGGGATACCCATCCACTGCCTTTGTTATTAGAAATTTACTTTAACTCACAAGGAGTTGAACTCAGGTTTCTGCTGTGGAAAGCGAATACTCTAGCTGTTTGGCTAATGTTACATTTATAAAAATTTCTTTCTTTTCATATATTAGAAGACGAGATGGCACACTTTTATTTGTGTATATACAGCATATGTATCAGTATGCCCAGCATATCAGTAACTTAGCAGTCTGAGGCTTTCGATACTCTGTTGTGTATCAGCAAGTCTGAAGACAGCGTTTTCTGTAATTAATCTTTCAGAATTTGTTAGAACTTTAATATCCGTGAGTTATCTGTATTCTGAGTAGAATAAGATTTTGGGATAAAAAAAAATCCATCCTGTTTGATGTGGTATAAATATTTATGTGATAAAGAGTGGTTACATGTTTCAGGTTCTACTCTGCACTATACAAAAAACTGCTTGACCCTGAGTTGGCTACCTCAAAAAATCAGGCATTATTTGTGAGTCTTCTGTTTAAAGCACTGAAAAAAGATGATGATGTTCATAGGATCAGAATTTTCTTCAAACGATTGTTTCAAGTAAGTATGTTTTATTCTGCTTTTTTAGAAAAACTGTAAAGAAGAGAAACATAACCAGTTGTCACCGAATTGACAATTTCAACTTTCTGCATTTATAAATTTCAATTACAATGGTATTTATGACATATGTTCTTGAAACATGTTCTTTATTCAAATACAATAGTTCCCACTTAAGATGTTTTCCAAGGGGATCGTCACATGTAAACTTCATCATCCTCCAAAACAAGTATTAGGCCACATGGGCTGTTATGGTATTCAGTTAGTCTGATATATATATATATATATATATTGCAAAACTTTTTCATCTGAAAGTTCTGCCATCATATCTTCATTACTTTTGTGGTCCCATCTTCTGTATCCTGTTGTTGATTGCATGAACCGCATTTCTTATGAGGGAAAATCTTAAAAGAGTAAACTAAAAATTGTAACAGAATTGTAATACAATCACTATTGAAATAGAAGGAAGTGAATATTGATAAGTTGGGAATACTTGAAATTATAATTATGCAATAAGAGAACCGTCAGTGGAGATATACACTCTTTTTGTCTCTCATTCCTAACTTACTGTATGGTTTTATAACTCAGTTCGCAACGTTTTCTGAATCAATTAAGCCAATCATTCATGTCATGAAGTTACTTCTTTAGCCTTGAAGCTATTTCTTCAACATTTTATCGTAATACTAAACCTGCAAGTGAAATATTCATGCCACGTTTTTGACTAATTGATTCTATGTCCTCGTATTTCGAAGTTTTTGACTTCTTTCTTTTTTGTTCATTACTTTCACCTTGCTGTAAAATGTCATTTTTGTGAGCTATTATTTTATTTAAGATTGAAACTGATGAATCTAATTCCTTTTCTTAGTTGATGCATGTTACATGTGACTGATTTTACACTTTCTTTTTAACTTTTATTTTCTTGGTAAGCAATGTTTATAACATTCATAAAATGCAATAAAATATAATAAACAATCACAACAGTTGTATGAACACATGTACTTTTCAAGTTTATTTAATTGTTAAAATCAGATATGTTTCGGGGATTGCATTCCCATCATCAATGATAGCAGAGACAGATGATTTCAGATGTGTATCTTTCTGTCTGACATGATATGGACTGAAGAAGAGAGAGAGAGAGAGCGTGCGATTTAACAATGAAGTCATCATCCTTCTTGCTTCCCAATATTTTGATGGAAAGTCCACAAATGTCCTAAGAGTTTCACAATTAGCCAGGTGCTCCATCTCCATGTCCTCTTCTCTGGTGCACAGTAAGCGGACCAACTGGTAATTATCTATGCTAGCCTGTCATGGCATAGAGATGCGTCCCACAGGAGGCAGAGGTGGGAACGGTCGGTGGACTCAAGTAAGCCCTCCCGACTAGGTCTGAAGGACCCGCTGACCAAAGACAGGTGTGGTCCTCCTTTCATATAGGGAGTTGAGAAAGGACAGTACAACCGCCAACTCTTAAAAACATGGTGTCCTTCAAGAAAATGGTTAAAATCAGCCTTTTAACCTATGAAAAATTAAGAAGGCTTCCAAATTGGGATAAATGGAGTAGATACAAAGATACTAAATTTACATTGAGGACCCAAAACGGATACATACAAGAGGTAGAAAAGCTTAAACAAAATCTAGAAATACCAAGTGAAAAGGAAAACTTGATGTCTCGATACAATCCACTTAATAACTTCAAAGTAGACTGCTGCCTTGATCTTGATGAAGTCAACAAAAAAGATATAAATCCAGAAGTAGCAAAAGCCATTGCCCTACAAACAATTAATAGAAAATATCCACAAAAGGACTGGTTGTACATTTACACTGATGGATCAAAATGAAGAGCTGGAGCGGAGCTACGTGTCAATACTTTTCTCTTTATAAAAATGTTGGCAAGTAGGCAACAAATTTTGATGGCGAAGTTGAAGCCATTTATACATCACTTCAAAATGTATTTGTTTGGCTAAACCAGTGCAAAAACATAGTCATCCTGTCTGACTCCAAAGCTGCACTCCAGTCCATCAGCTCAACTACATCCCCTAAAATGGAAAAAGTAAAAGAAATTCATTGCATGGTAAAACATATTCAAATGCTAAATAAAAAAGTGGTCTTCCAATGTATCCCAGCCCACTGTGGACTGAACTGTAATGAGAAAGCAGACATGTTAACAAAGAAAGGAATTAAAATCAACTTAAAAACAAATTTCAAGTTCCCATATGAATCAATAAAACGAGTCATAAAAATAATAAGTAACAGCGAACAGGCAAAACATCAAAATTCAAAATGAAAAGAATTATTCAAAGATCCAAAACTAATTCCTGATCTACCTCGAAAATCTGCCGTGGCCATGTTTAGACTAAAGAAGTGTTGGTCAACTTACGTTGTGTTAGACAGAAGATACACATCTGAAATCATCTGTCACTGACATAACTGATGATGGGGATGCAATCCCCGAAACATGTCTGATTTTTACAATTAAAGAAGCTTGACAAGTACATGTATTCATACAACTGTTGTGATTGTTTATTGCATTTTATGAAGTTTAAAATTAATAAACACTGTTGAATAGTGACCGAATTGATTATTTTATTGTCAGTGTTTATAACTTTTATTTTCTTGGTAAGTAATCATGCCTTCTGTTTTATACCAACCTTGCTGCCATATTTAACCAAAGAAAATGTTAAATTATACAGAAGAATATAATATTTCATTAATCATTTTTTATAGACCTCAACAAAGTTTCTTATGTAAACAAGTGATCCTAGAACAATATGTTGTTGTTGTTTTCTAATGCCAGGTGTTTGACAATAAAGTCATTTGACCTCTTGCACTCCAATATTTTTCAAAGATATTATCATGGCCAGCCACTGAAGCACAGATTTTGAGGTGTTCCAAATCCATTCCTTGGTTTGAGTTGCACAATGGACAGTTAGGGGACTGATATATTCCAATTCTATGCAGGTGTTTGGCCAAACAATCATGGCCTGTTGCCAATCTAAATGCAGCTACAGACGATTTTCGTGGTAAATCGGGAATTAACTGTGGATTTTGATGCAGAGAGTTCCATTTTTTCCCTAGTGATTGTGTTATCAAATTTTGTTTGTTGAAGTCTAAGTATGTAGATTTAATAAATTTAAATCTTAGAACAATATAAATCTATGAAATGGGCAAAGTATTAGCTTCCTTCTCTAAGCATTGTCTTTGTTATGTGCGAAATTGTTTTAAACACAAAACATGTTAAACAGGAATTAAAACCTTTAATTCTTATGGAGCTATTTTTGGGGTGAAACAATATCAACATTTTAGACTGGAAAACATTTAAACAGGATTTTCTTAAATGGGAACCACTATCGGAATGAGTTTGGCTTATTATCTGTTAATTGAGGAATAGTTACTAATTTTTAGTTGGCTTTTGTAGATCTAAATATGAAGGTTGCCCCAGTTAAGGGTGGACGTTCTTTAATTACACTTTTCACAGTGAGATTCCCTTTAGCCTCCACTGATTGTGTTCGATGTGATGCCCACGCACAGGAACTATGACTCTGCGATGCAGAAGACTGCTACGCCAAACCTCCTGGCAGACTTTCCATATACCCTCTACTGTGGTGGGACATCTAGAAGCAAGGCCTCGTTTCAGCAAACCAAATCCGCAAAAATTCATTGGTAATGCATCAGGTGACTTCACTGAGATGATGTTAAAAGATATGTTGATACCCATCTCCATAATAGGCAAAGGATACTCTCTAGGTATGACCATATAATCGGGGAATCTCTTCATGAAAAATTGGGTCCATGACATTCTCTTGGAAGTAGGCTGAATTTATCTTTACATTTTTGGCAACTCTGTGACTCTTGAGTTGCCCTTGAGCACAATAACCTGCAACCACCATGAACTCCTTGGAAAACTTTTCTTTGTTTTCCCAGATGAAATTGGAGCACCTCTTTTGGCCCACTGGATATAATTTGCACGGGATTTATTTGTATCATCTAGATAAATCCATGGATTGTCACCTCTACTTTTTAACTTTGCTCTAGAATATGCCATTAGGAAAGTTCAGGATAACAGAGAGGGTTTGGAATTGAACGGGTTACATCAGCTTCTTGTCTATGCGGATGACGTAAATATGTTAGCAGAAAATCCACAAACGATTAGGGAAAACATGGAAATTCTACTTGAAGCAAGTAAAGCGATAGGGTTGGAAGTAAATCCCGAAAAGACTAAGTATATGATTATGTCTCGTGACCAGAATATTGTACGAAATGGAACAATAAAAATTGGAGATTTATCCTTCGAAGAGGTGGAAAAATTAAAATATCTTGGAGCAACAGTAACAAATATAAATGACATTCAGGAGGAAATTAAATGCAGAATAAATATGGGAAATGCGTGTTATTATTCGGTTGAGAAGCTTTTGTTATCTAATCTGCTGTCAAAAAAACTGAAAGTTAGAATTCATAAAACAGTTATATTACCGGTTGTTCTGTATGGTTGTGAAACTTGGACTCTCACTTTGAGAGAGAAACAGAGATTAAGGGTGTTTGAGAATAAGGTTCTTAGGAAAATATTTGGGGCTAAGAGGGATGAAGTTACAGGAGAATGGAGAAAGTTACACAACGCAGAGCTGCACGCATTGTATTCTTCACCTGACATAATTAGGAACATTAAATCCAGACGTTTGAGATGGGCAGGGCATGTGGCACGTATGGGCGAATCTAGGAATGCATATAGAGTGTTAGTTGGGAGGCCAGAGGGAAAAATACCTTTGGGGAGGCCGAGACGTAGATGGGAAGATAATATTAAAATGGATTTGAGGGAGGTGGGATATGATGGTAGAGACTGGATTAATCCTACTCAGGATAGGGACCAATGGCGGGCTTATGTGAAGGCGGCAATGAACCTCCGGGTTCCTTAAAAGCCAGTAAGTAAGTAAGTAAGATAAATCCATGCCTCATCCAGAGAAACCACCCATTGCCACTGTTCACCTGCCAGGTGGTGTTCGTCCAGTTTTCTAGCATTGGTGAAGCATTCTCTGAGGAGCTGCTCTTTCAACACATGTTCACGTGCTTTATGCCTCCACTCTGGACCCAAATTTTCATGGATTATGCGATAAACTGTGCCTTTGGATGTCCCAGTGTAGTTGGCGATTCTTCTTTGTGTTGGTGGATTTTTTTGTGTCACTGCTGTCCTCACCTTGGCCACTACTGCTGTTCTTCGTGTTGATTGCATCCTTTGTGTCGTTAATTTTTTCCCGGATTGCGCTTGAGGTAGGAATGCAGTGTTATACGGTATACTCATGTAAGACTTTCACTTTACACCATTGAAAGGCTGTAACCAGCGTTGGAAAGCCCACACCTGCTACAAGTCCACAATTGTTCAAGTCATTACTGACTAAATGTAGCATCCGACTGTACCAGAAGTATCTCCAGATGCACAGTGACGCGATTCCAGGTGTTACTGTAAAAACGATTGTTGGGGGAGCCAATCAAATTCGTCCGAGCTTAACTGGGGGCTAACTTTCGTAGAAGATTTTATTATTTTTATAAATACAGTACCTGTATCTGAAATGTCCATTTGTCATTTAATTATCTGTTCAGATAATCAGGTTTAATAAACTAAGTGTTAGGGATACACTGATGAATAGACAATATGGGATTTCAGACTTACTCGAGATTGGTTGTGAAAATGATTTGTGGTTTGTAACTGCTGAAATTTGACCTCTTTGGCGTTTTGTAACTAACACCTTCCATCTTGAGGATCATATTGTTCAGAATCTTGAAGGTTATCAACTCTTTTGGGTCTGTTACATGTGCTGAGTTCATACAATTGTTTTATACTTGCTGATTAGTTATACCTGACTTATCAAAACTTTTTACATTTTAAAATTGTGTGATGTGTAAAACATAATGAAATAATAGTAAGTGGAGTTGGTGACCCTTAATGGCCTAGAATAAAAATTGTAATTTAAAATTTCAGAGAAATTGAATTTTACACAGTCACAAAATATAACCTACTTCACAAACGGTTAATAGCCACAGATGATCTAAATTTGTATTTAATTTTCCCAGATTTGCAGTTACATGCCAGTGCCACTTGTATGTGGAATATTGTATATGACTTCACAGCTCACTCACAAGAGGGAAAACCTGCTGGCACTCAGTATGAAGTCATCAAATATTGTTGATGATAATGATCTGGATGAAGAACATTATGAAGACATCAAGCTTGAGGTACTCTCATTCACACCAACTAGTAATATTTAGATTTCTGCACTTCATTCAATATCAGATCTGTGCTACTGTTAATATAGTATGCAATTAAACAGTTCATTTTCAGTCATTTTACAGATCCTTTTACAGGCTAATAATCCAGTACACACATTTATAACATTTTTGTTTAGTCAACTGTCCGAAGACATGTCTGAACCTCACAAGTGATACCAATAAGGCACCACTTATGAGGAAACTAGGTCAGGAGATAATGGGGTAGGTTGACCATTGCATACATCACCAATTACACTAATCAGACTTCAGATGTATATTAATTATTCTTCTTCTCACACATATCGTCAAGTGAGATGTACTGACGGATAATAGACATAGCCTACATATCAGCTGGACGCAATGATAACATTAATGAACAAATTTTAACTGTTTTCAATAACTTAGATGAAAATGCATAATTAGGAGTCATTTGAGCACCTGAGTTCTGAAAAGAAGGATCCAAATTGCCCTACCAGATCACATCTTTTAGCTACAGTTCTCGCCAAATTTACACTGCCTCACTCACACCACTTTCCAGATTCATGCTTGACTCAAAACATATTAAATCACATTAGTTAAGCAGCATTGCCACGTTTCCTTCTGACTCTGATTTAGCCCAGCCACTGGACTGAGATAAGTACAATCCTTTCTTTTTTATAGATTAGTGTTTTGAGCGACGTATACATTGGAGGAGGGAAGGAACTGGCCACTCTACCCTATTATCTCCTGGTTTAGTTGCCTCATTAGTATCACTCATGAGATTCCAACAGTCTTCGGACTGCTGACTAAACATACGCATACAAGAGCTATAAGGAAATTCAAAAGTTAATATCTCGAGAATTAGGCCCATTTGACAGGTTTTTCACATAGCTATTATTTTTCCATATATGTAAGATTGATCCATGAAATTTTAAACAAAATCGATGTCCGAAACACGTTACTTTAGGTTTTAAAGTTGTTGTTATCTATGCTGAGTTCTTGGCAATAAAGCCATTCTCTTGCTCGCCAATATTTCTCACACACAGTGGATATTCTGCTCGAGGTCGGAAATAGTAGTTCCCTCCTGGAGATCGGAATGGGGAACTGTTTTACCTCTGGAATATTTTACTTCTCCTGACATAATACATAAAGATATTGGAGTGTGATGTAGCAAAAAAAAAATAAATATTTTAACAAAAGCATCATAACCGGTGGCTGAGTGGTCAGACTTCCAGCCTGGCATGCAGGCGGCCGAGTCCCAGTCAGTGACAGTTGTGGCAGACAAGGTCGCAATTGGAGTCTCCTGTTTTTCCCCATATTAGACATCTACATTATTCCATTACAATTTCTCCACTCCGTCACCATTCCATAGCATTCCCCAATCTCCGGCTGGCGACGCATGGAGGGGGCTGGTCTAGGGATGAGAGGGATTGCCTGCTCGAAACCTGGGTATGATGCAGTGAACCTTAGTGTAGTCAATTTCATTTTTGTTTTCCGATAAGCTCACAATAATATAATGTATAATAAGTTTTAATTAAACCATGTATGCTTATCTTATGTTACAATAGTGAATTTTTATATTTATTAATTTTTCACATTAACGTTTTCGGTACGTAGATGTACCATCTTCAGATGTATATATATGATACTAATTAGAAACCTTGCCAATTGGCGTGTGTATCGTGAACTTCAGTGATTTGTGTGTGTGCTTGATGCACTTATCCATGATATATTATAATTATTACCTTATGATTGCCTTGCGACACTTGATATGCTAATAAATAGTAAAAACTAAACTTTTAATTTTAAAAAACTAAGTTTGTTTGAATCAATGTTTAAAACCAATATTTAAAAGGCACATTGGTCGTTGCTATATTTGTTTTAAATAATTTTGTTTTTAAATATTGGTTTTAAACATTGATTCAAACAAACTTAGTTTTTTAAAATCAAAAGTTTAGTTTTTACTATTTATTAGCATATCAAGTGTCGCAAGGCAATCATAAGGTAATAATTATAATATATCATGGATAAGTGCATCAAGCACACACACAAATCACTGAAGTTCACGATACACACGCCAATTGGCAAGGTTTCTAATTAGTATCATATATATACATCTGAAGATGGTACACCTACGTACTGAAAACTTTAATGTGAAAAATTAATAAATGTAAAAATTCACTATTGTAACATAAGATAAACATAGATGGTTTAATTAAAACTTATTATACATTATATTAGTTTAGTCAGCCGGTGTGAATGTGGGAATGTGTCTAGCTTGAGGGTTAGAGCAATAGAGCTGAGCCATAGTGTCCCTCTCAAATTCCATTCCATTCCAACATAGGCACCATATTTTTATATTATGGCAATTATATCACCTACCCACAACCCCGAAACTGTTTGGAGGACCACACCTTTCATTGGTTAGTAAGGAATGCTCCCCACTTTGGCAGTACAGAACTGGAGTGTGTCCATACAGGAACACAGTTGAGTGGTGACGTGGACTAGGGCTGTACATTAGCGGTGCGGTGGTGGAAGGTCATGCTTATATCTTACCAGTAGTATCACTGCTTGTGTGATTGTAAATAAACTGTACGTAACTAATAAAATAAGCAGTAACTAGAGAAACAAACTAAATTAACAGTAACGAAACCTGTTTATTCTACTTGTATGAAATTATAATACTCTTTACTATGCTTAAATAATAATAGTAGTGGTAGTGGTAGTGGTAGTAAACAAATCACAGCTTTTACATTAAATTTCTTGTCAAAGAAAACATCATCACTATATATATATATATCACTACCACCGGGTGTATACCCAATTGCAGTGTTAATAAATGCATACATACATACATACATACATACATACATACATACATACATACATCACAGTTTGTAAATCTAAAACTTCATAAACAACGTAAGCATACCTAGCAAACAAGCACATTATAGTAAAAATAATTAACACAACAGGAACAAATACATAAATTTCATACATAGCAACATTTTTGAAAATCATAATACAAAATAATAATAAATATATCTTATTGCCAAAAAAAAAAAAAAAAAACAGATTTAAAAAGGTCTTAGATTTCTTTTTTCCTCTGACTTTTAATAATATTTCCAGTGGATGGTGTAATGAACTTTGATACAGCAAGCCCCTCTACAGCTCTTAACCTACGAAGTGCAATCCGTGACACTTGCTCTTAATTTGTCTTCATTCTTTTTGTTCTCGATATTATGCTTCAGGATCGAACTTAAGATTGTTAACACATTAAATATACTTTCTCGGAAGATAATTCAACAAGACGAGCAGATATTGTTATTGATAGAAAAAAGAACATAGGAACAATACTAGACCCGACTATTGGATTTGAAAGAGATCCGCAACAGCCAGAACTTACTGATGATGAAAAGAGAATCATCTATGAACCTTGCATTCCTTATTTTAGCAAGCAGTATAACATCATGACTAATCGATGGTCAGTACACGGACTTCTTTTTGGACTTTGTGGTACCATCCTCAAATATACCTGTAAGCTTTTAAAATCAAAGGGATTCACATTTTACAGTGTTGAGAAAATGCTTACAGAAATTCCAAAGGACTCAATTCAAATTTTGCAATTTCATCTCTATTTCAAGTAATATGATTCACTTTAATTTTGTTTTGAAATTTATTGTAATTATGTATTTTCGTTGTTTGATTGTAAACTTTTATTTATATATATATATATATATATATTTGTTTTCCGGATCCTTGTGGTCCCCCTTATTGAAGGGCAGATGGTTTTATTTTATTTTTTTTTTACCACTTAGCTTTACGTCCTCACTTAGTACAGTGAGTATATTCATCCTTTCATCACTAACGATATCTTTATATTTTTCAGCACGGAACACATCATAACACCGCTTTAAATGATATTTTCTGCACCTGACATGTTTTATAAACAAGACACTGTCCATCTCCCTACTATGATTCTTCAAAAAAAGAATAACAATTCCCAGTCATTGTTAAAGTCAGTTCCAGGTTTCTGCTTTGCGACATCCTTAGAGTATCTGTATGAAATGAACTCCCTACTTTGCCCTCTTTACTGGTACCTTAGAGAGGGGTAGCAATTCTTCCCGCAGGGAACAAATCTGTTTTAATTTGCCCATATGGGTAAAACGCTCATACTAGAAGCCAATTGCAAGTCCTGGGTTAGTGGGTCCATATGACTTAGCTGGGAGGATTGTCAGAGAACCGCTTATACATGCCATGGCAGGTCAGCATGCTGAAATAGCATTTCCACATTTTTGATATCACTGTGACTCAGTCTCCAGAGCCTTGTTTGTTAAAAACAGGTTGCACCACAGGAAGGTGGGAATTAAGCAGAAGAAATTATGAAAACCATTTCACTACTCCTTGCAACCCAGTTTTAAAGTTTAATTTAGCTCTGTTTTTATGTTCAATAGGATACACATATTTGACTTCAGAGTACATGAAAGGGAAAAGTACTTTCAAATTATTGTAGAAGTTGTAAGTAAAGGAGTGGGATGGGAGGGACAAGTTTAAAACTTAGAAATGTGGGCTCTACTACGAATGTGCTTCAGAAAGTCAGGTAACAAGAGCTCTCATTTCACAGGCAGATACAGTAGTAGGGCACTGGTATGCATTACTTTTCAACATAGTCAACGTGCTTGTCCAAACACTTGTTTCAACGATATACCAAGACATCGATGCTGGGATAGAAGAAATGTGCGTCAAGTTCCTGAAGCTATGACATGATGGCTTGCTGAACAACTGTATCAGTATTGAATCGCTTCCATCCAGGTGCTTCTTCAACGGCCCAAAGAGATGGAAATCACTGGGTTCCATGTCAGGGCTGTACGAAGGAATTAGTAGTAATACTAAAATAGTAATAATTATAATTATTACTATTTTAGTATTACTGCTAATTATTAAGATGGATGTAACCATTAATAATATAGAAATTATAATCCAGAAAACATCTATAATAAACAAAATGAAATCATAAATTCGTTAAGAAAATTATATAATCAACCAACAAATTTAATTACAATTATACTTGCCTCATTTATTTTTAACACTAATTGTAGTAGTAAAAATTACAAATATTTCAAAAGGACCACTACGACAAATAAATTAATGAATAAACCTATACGAATTAGACACCCTTTATTTAAGATTGCCAACAATGCTCTAATTGATTTACCAACACAGTTCAGAAGCGCCATTTCTGGCTGCATTCAGCGATGGCGGCGTGAGTGACCTTTTTCATCCTTGTGTGTTATGTTCAGGTACTCTTAATGAAATCATTTACTTAAAAATCAGCAGGTCTTTGAGTTACTAACATGCAAACGTGTTACAACATATACAGCTCTGGTCTGCTGCTGCGGCCTGGGATATGTCACTTGTGAGAGCTCTTGTTACCTTATCTTTGTAATAAGAGTAGAAGTTTCGTTCTGTATAAATATGTTATGTTTCACAGAATTCAGAAGATGCTGTAGGTCTTCAAGAAGAAATCAGTGGAAAGGAAGAGACTGAAGAGTGTGTTGAAGAAAAAGTTCCAGTTCCAACCTGGTATCATTGTGAGAATGCTGGAGACAAAAAGAGAAGGAACTTGGCTGTCTATGACCCTTATCATAGGAACCCATCCTTTGCTGGTGGAGAAAACTGTGTGTACACCGAGCTTCTGACTCTGAGTCAGCATTATCATCCAACTGTCACCTTATTTGTCAATAAGATACTGCGAGGTAAGATCACAATTGTGTAGTACTGCAATATTTGTTTACGTCGGCCATAAAGACAGCTACTGATTGGAGCTGAGCATTGTAAATGCTAGGTTACAAAGTGATGTCACTGCTGCAAATGCTCACTTTGAATGCTCGGCTCAGAAGTACTTATTGCGATGTAGGACATTAGCAGTTACTTTGCGTTTTTATGCATCAGCTGACTCATCTACCAGTTTACAGTAATTTTTTAAAATATATAGCAGGGGCGGATTTTGGGGCAGTGCCAGTGTCCCATGGCACCACCAGTGAAAGAAACAAAATATAATATTCTAAAAAGGAGTTGTAATCGTTTATTTCTACACATTTTATTTGTATTTCATCTGAACGAGCAAGCACACAGATTGGGGTGCACTCTTGCAGCGTTTTTTGGAACGTTGGAGCCAGTTCGGTGTGCCACTGTCTGCGTCCATATAACACTGTACAAAAGGCTACTGATTCTAGTTTATATGCGTTTCTTATGGCAGACACTGAGCTGAATTCAATTTGACTCAGTAGTTAACATTTTGCCCGCTAGAGCGCAGTAATGTAGAAATTTCGCTAGGTGGCAGGGTTGTTGGAGACGTTAGGAAGGGAACCATCAACCGCAGGCTTTCAGGAAAATACAAGTTAAAGTTCCATGCCAAATCTTAATGTAATGTTACTAATTCAAAACTAATGCACACAACTAGGATTTGAATGTGTAAATGATTATCCATTTAACTATATTGAATGCAGAGGTAGTTAGTCGTGGTTCTTTTTAGAAAGATATATGTTTTTTTTTTTTTTTCATATTATGTAACACTATTTGTTAATTTTGTGTAATATTTGTTTTATTTCGCGGCAACTAAATATCACTACACTGTTGCTAATGTTGATGCTTTTGTTAATACTACATGAGATCTGTGCAGGACATGAACATGTGTTATTCAGGCTACTGCCTTGGATTCATCGGCCTGTTTAAATAAAGTGCAAACATGTTCATTTATTCATCTCGTGTGTTTTTGCCAGTAATTTTACTGGTTATAAAAATTATTTGTATTTGACTTAATAATACTGAGAAAGTTTTGCATTATTTGTATTTTTAAATTTCGTTATCAGTTTCGGAAATGTTATTGTAACTGTTACTAGATGCATTATTAACTGCACACCTGGTAAAATAGCCGGTTTAATTAATGTGTTTTATATAACATAATGTAAATGTGAGCTGTGATTATCTTTTACTTGGGTGATTTGCGTGCAACCATTTATTTTTTTATTTATTTATTTATTTTTTTTTTCCATTTTTGGCACCACTACCAGAATGCCTCACCGGTCGCCACTGATGTATAGATACCCATTAGTCTTAAGTCTTAAGTTCAGTGTTTCCAACTGAAGCTACAGTAGCTCAAAGTCAGTATATTGCTTATTATCTATAGAGAAAGTTTTATTTTTGTCATTAGATGCTGGTGAAAAAGTCGCTAAATCCCTATTTAATCAATAGAAAAGTTAAAGAAATTGTCGCTGAAAAACAGTTAAAATTCGCCAGATTTAGCAAAAAAAGTCGCTAAATTGGCAGCATGGTTCAGTTTGTTATAATGTTGTAGATCGTGGGTATTTGACAGAATGGGATTATTCCTGTAATTTTCTGCAAATAAATGTGTTTTACACAAAATTAAATGAAACTAAACATTTGCTACAACACGACCACTTCAGATGGGCTGGAAGACAACATTGTACAGTGTAAGCTGTACACTGCTCAAAGCATGATTTGTAATGTAACATTCAAAGGGACTTGCGAAAAAGCCGACAGCCCAGTGGAGCATGCTAATGAATGCCAAGCATCTCTGTACATTGTACTGACTAGCAAATGCTTGTATAACATTACAAATTTCGGCTCTTGCCCCTTACTATAATTTAAGTTGAATGTGAAGCATGTATATCAATAAAATCTATTACTGCCCTTTTATTAAAATTGTTATTTGAAGAGTTAAAATGTTTACTTTGAGACCAAAATAGAGCATCTCGGGATATTTCTTGGCATAAAATGAAGAGAAACGACTAGAATCATTTTAAATGTGGATATGAAGAAGAAGGAAGAATGTGAAATGGACAATCAGAATAAGAAATGAAGTTGTGCTAGAAAGAGTGGGTGAAGAAAAAATAATGCTGAAGCTGATCAGGAAGAGAAAAAAAAAGTTGGCTGGGTCACTGGCTAAGAAGAAACTGCCTACTGAAGGATGCACTGGAAGAAATGGTGAACGGGAGAAGAGTTCAGGGCAGAAGAAGATATCAGATGACAGACGACATTAAGATATGGATCATATGAGGAGACTAATGGGAAGGCAGAAAATAGGAAAGATTGGAGAATGATGGGTTTGCAATGAAAGACCTGCTCTTGGGCAGAAAATTATGAACGAATGAATGTATGTATGTAATTCTGTGTCTGTACTAAATGAAATTTCGTTTTTTAACATCTATACTATTTAGCATACTAATTGCTTTTAACATTTAAATGAACATACCTAATGTCATATTAGAGTTGAGACAGTCCTTAATAGTATAGCAGCAGACTATAGAATAGCAGATTCTGGGTTCAAACCCAGGTGAAAACAGAATTTATGAAATAACATCTAGAACAGATCAGATTACAACTCTGCCTCTTATAAAATTGAGCACAAAATCTTTCCAAAATGATGCTGACATCACCTCTAATTCTGAACAGAAAATATTTAACTCTGTCTCCATATTTCCAGTCTGCCTTAGTGACTGTTTGTGGATTCTTTTACTTTTTATCATGTCATTTCTTAATTAAGAAAATCGTCAGTTTCAATGCACACACACACACACACACATCTCTGCAGTGCTTGGGAAAAGTGACATAAGTCAGTTTTCACAAACCTTTTTTGATCATTTATTGACAACTTACACTGGTTTATGTCGATTTGATTTTTTTCTGTATGAATTATTGTAATGGGAGGAATACCTATGTATTTTTTTCCAAGCGAACAGATGTTCCGTAAGTTGTCATATTATCAAAAAAGGTTTGTGGAAATGGACTTGTGTCTCTTTTCCCGAGCACTACAGATATAACTTACACGTTTTAAATGTGACTAATACATTTTCTCATGTCCAATTCTTTATGAAATCGAAATTTTCTTCTTCCCTTTATTCCTATCTCTACAGTCACTATCCTGTAATCCTCTCGCTTTTATTATGTCAATAACACCCTCCAGCCATGTTTTCTTCCTAGTTGGGACCCAATGTAAATTCCTTTTTGGTAACCTATTTATCCATTCATTCTTTTCACATGCCCAAACTGTTGTGATTGTTTAGTTTTCATTTACTGTATATTAGAATTTTTAAAGTTTATCCTTTCTCTTTTTGTATCATTTCTAATTCTGTTAAGTTTAGAGCATTGTGCTGCTCTCTCTAAAAATATTCATGTCTGTTGACTGCAACTTCGATTTTAATTTTGCATTCATATTTCATGTTCCTGCACCTTAAGTTACTTTCTTTAAATATCAGATATCACGGCAATGCATCTGTTTTATAATGCGTATATACGATCAAAATTGACCTATGGTTGTGAAATATGGGGAGGAGCATCAGCAACTCATCTACAAAAAAATTTAGGTGCTTCACAAGTCAGCCTTAAGATTATGCCTAGGAGTACCAAAAACCACATCAATTGTTGCCCTAGAAATTGAATGTAATATTCAACCAATCAGACACTATGCATTACAAAAGGATCTAAAAATATATTTAAAATTGCAAGCCTCATCCAGACCTCAGATGTTCTTCAAACTGTCAGATAATATCCTGTGTAATTTCTATAAAATAAATAAGAAATACCAATCTATATCACAGACACACTCATTGCTAAAACTCCAGTCGTCGTCGTCGTCGTCGTCGTCGTCGTCGTCGTCGTCGTCGTCGTCGTCGTCGTCGTCGTCGTCGTCGTCGTCGTCGTCGTCGTCGTCGTCGTCGTCGTCGTCGTCGTC
Organism: Periplaneta americana; assembly: GCF_040183065.1. Classification (NCBI taxonomy): domain Eukaryota; kingdom Metazoa; phylum Arthropoda; class Insecta; order Blattodea; family Blattidae; genus Periplaneta; species Periplaneta americana. Next base: position 39,217,583 of record NC_091128.1, read on the forward strand.
GTCGTCGTCGTCGTCGTCGTCGTCGTCGTCGTCGTCGTCGTCGTCGTCGTCGTCGTCGTCGTCGTCGTCGTCGTCGTCGTCGTCGTCGTCGTCGTCGTCGTCGTCGTCGTCGTCGTCGTCGTCGTCGTCGTCGTCGTCGTCGTCGTCGTCGTCGTCGTCGTCGTCGTCGTCGTCGTCGTCGTCGTCGTCGTCGTCGTCGTCGTCGTCGTCGTCGTCGTCGTCGTCGTCGTCGTCGTCGTCGTCGTCGTCGTCGTCGTCGTCGTCGTCGTCGTCGTCGTCGTCGTCGTCGTCGTCGTCGTCGTCGTCGTCGTCGTCGTCGTCGTCGTCGTCGTCGTCGTCGTCGTCGTCGTCGTCGTCGTCGTCGTCGTCGTCGTCGTCGTCGTCGTCGTCGTCGTCGTCGTCGTCGTCGTCGTCGTCGTCGTCGTCGTCGTCGTCGTCGTCGTCGTCGTCGTCGTCGTCGTCGTCGTCGTCGTCGTCGTCGTCGTCGTCGTCGTCGTCGTCGTCGTCGTCGTCGTCGTCGTCGTCGTCGTCGTCGTCGTCGTCGTCGTCGTCGTCGTCGTCGTCGTCGTCGTCGTCGTCGTCGTCGTCGTCGTCGTCGTCGTCGTCGTCGTCGTCGTCGTCGTCGTCGTCGTCGTCGTCGTCGTCGTCGTCGTCGTCGTCGTCGTCGTCGTCGTCGTCGTCGTCGTCGTCGTCGTCGTCGTCGTCGTCGTCGTCGTCGTCGTCGTCGTCGTCGTCGTCGTCGTCGTCGTCGTCGTCGTCGTCGTCGTCGTCGTCGTCGTCGTCATTTGACCTCTTGCACTCCAATATTTTTCAAAGATATTATCATGACCAGCCACTGAAGCACAGATTTTGAGGTGTTCCGAATCCATTTCTTGGTTTGAGTTGCACAATGGACAGTTAGGGGACTGATATATTTCAATTCTATGCAGGTGTTTGGCCAAACAATCATGGCCTGTTGCCAATCTAAATGCAGATACAGACGATTTTCTTGGTAAATCGGGAATTAACTGTAGATTTTGATGCAGAGAGTTCCATTTTTTCCCTTGGGATTGTGTTATCAAATTTTGTTTGTTGAAGTCTAAGTATGTAGATTTAATAAATCTTTTTACAGAGTAATATGTAGATTTAGTAACAGGTCTATAAGTAGCAGTGCTGCCCTTCTTTGCTAAAGCATCCGCATTCTCGTTTCCCAGGATTCCACAATGGGATGGTATCCATTGGAATACAATTCTTTTATTGAGTGATATTAATTGAGAGAGCATTTTAGTTATTTCTGCTGTTTGAGATGAAGGTGTGTGTTTAGAGACTATTATAGAATAGCTGCTTTGGAGTCTGACAATATAACTGCATTTTTAAATTTACTGATGTGGCATAGAAGATTCCTGAGACATTCACTTATTGCAATGATTTCTCCATCAAAACTTGTTGTTCCATACCCAAGAGATCTATAAAGTGAGAAGAGACAGCACGTAACACCTGCACCGGCACCTTGTACTCTGGAGATCAAGGATCCGTCAGTGTATAAATGAAGCCAGTTTTGTGGAGGGTATCTAATATTAATTGTCTCTTTAATTGTCTCTAAAGACAATTGTTTTAGTATTTCAGTGTTTACTTCTGATTTCAGTATTTCTTCTATTAAATTTAGATTATATTCCATATTTAATAGAGTTAAAGGGTTTGGTTTAATTTGTAAGTTTTCTTTTAAATTCGGGATATTGATTTTCTGTTTTAATTCTTGAACAATGGATATGAAATTTTTTTGAGTTTTCAATCTACAGAGAGGACTGTATGAATGCCAATTGTTTCCTGGTAATCTAATAAGTTTTTCATATTGAATCAGTGCTTTTTCTTCTATTGTCATTTTGATGCTGTTAATATTAGTGAGGAATCTCATAGAATCTATTGGAGTTGTTTTGATTCCACCAGTAATGAGTCTGAGAGCGTGGCTAAAACTCCAGTTGTGAACGAAATTCCTCCATGGAAATGGGTGATTCCAGAACATAGCATACAAATTCCAGGAAATCATTCCAAAAATAATCCTCCATACATTCTTAAGTTAGATGCCATGGAACTACTCTGCAGCACATATAAGGATACCTTCAAATTTATATAGATGGATCTCTAAATCCTAATAATGGGACATCAGGAGCAGGGTATTATCTTCCAAGATATCAAGAAAGTTATTTCATACCATGTTCATCCTCCTCCAGTCTTGACACTGAATTGCTAGCTATTGATGCTGCTCTTCAGTGTGTTACTCAAATTTCTGAAAAATCTATTTGCATACTCACCGACTCCATGGGGGCTATTCAATTGAGAAACAACTAAGTAAACTAAAAAAACTCCAAAAGAAAATGACATTTCAATGGATACCTAGTCATTGTGGTATACCTGGAAGGAAATGAGAAAGTTGGTAAAGTTGCAAAACAGGCATCATATTTGCAACCAAGACCTCTTCAAGTGATATCTCTATCCAGTGCTTTTGCTTCAGTAAAGCCTCATTTTATAAACCTATGGATCAACAATTGGCTCTCTTCTGACAAAGGAAAAATTTTACAATCTGTACAAAAGAAACCAAATGATCTGGAAATGTACAAAAACTTGCCCAGACATGTTCAAACATTTTTAACAAGAGCCAGAACAGGTCACATTGTCACACAATTGTACCTACACCGATTTCACCTTTCTGATAATCCTCTTGTCTGTGGTGCAATAATCATGATGGAGATCTGGAACACATTCTTCTACACCGTCCATCCATAAACCACAAAAGAAGTAAATTAAAATCATCAGTACCGGTTGCAGAAGACACAACCCTGCAGTATATATTGACTACACCCCAACTCTGGCTACTAGCAACAGGCGTCTATAATGAACACCAATCAAAATACTCCTCATTTCTCGTGAAAAACAAAACCTGAATAGACTACAGCCTCGACCTCCCTTATTATTTCCACTTTCCATCCAACAGTTAATTTCTTCCATTTATAATGGTACATAAACTAACAAAAAACTTGGAAAAAGGATCCACACAACTCACGAGAACTAAGCAAGCAAAGGAACCACAAAGCAAGACCATAAAGAATAATGACACTGCATTGCTATCAATTGCGATGCACTATCGAATATGCTAGTACTATTTATTATTGGAAGTCGATTCTATACTTAGGCTTCATTATCACAAAATTCACTTGAAAAGTACACTATTCCTTAAAAGCAGGATTTTTCTTAAACCGGTTTCCTTAAAAGCGGAAATTAATTACATTATTCTTATGGCATAATTTGGCTGAACTTAACAGATTATTCCTTAAAAATAAGAACGTTAAAATGGGGTTTTACTGTGTATATATATATGCATATGCATAATGTAATGTGATGGATGGATAGATGGACAGAGGGATGATTTGCTCTTACATTGAACAGAACTTCTGGTGAATATTTTCTTCCATGGAGGAGAAGAAACTGTGCAAACAATATTTATAGTAGTGCATTAAAATGTGTGTTCAAGTCCGCCACTTGTCCAGATCATCCCTACCCTGCACAGAAAGACTACAGAACTGGAACCTACACTGTAATATAATAAAACTCCATTAAACCAGATTATGTTTAATCTGGATATGCTTTTGAAGAAATAAAATTTCATACAGAAACTCGAGAGAGAAGAAATTGAAATCAAGAACTATAGTCGCGACGCTGTTATTCCCGGCGTGACTCCTCCTCTTTGCTTACATCTTAGGAAGTGAAGGCTCTATAGAGTCTAGGTAGGTAGTATCGTTCGCCATTTTTGTTCTTTTGTTGCTGAGCTACCATACGAGGAATCTATTTGCCACACCGTTAAACATTATCATGTCATAGCTCCTATGATAATAAATCAAACGCACTGTAATTCAGCAAATAACGTCTTCGTGTGCTTTCTGCGAATGCCAACGAAAGAGCCAAAATGGCGGGCGATTATATTAAGTATTTATCGAACCTTAAGAAATGAATAACGTCTTCCTCAGCGAATCACAAGACATACACGTTTAAATGTAGCCGACCTGCAACGCAATTGGCTGCCGGAAATTAGAGCGACAGGACTATACCATGAAATACTGATCAGGTATGATGAAAGATTCATTCCAGTAGAGAAGTTTGAGGGCTGACTCGACAATGATAAAGGTGGTCCAGGCTATCACATAATGAATAAGAAATTGTGGGTAGTATAAACGAGGCTGGAGAGACTAATGATGTATGTGAAGATGGGGTACTGATATCTGAATCTCAAAAATGATGTTTAGGTTAAAAACACGAATTGTATCATCGATTTTATTTAACAGAATGACAGTAAGAAAATTCCTGCATATGAATTTACATGCATGAACTTGCAGTGAGGATATGTGCAATAAACCACAAAATTAATAATTTTTAACCAAAGAATACTTCTAATACGAAAACAGGTATTGTACTCTATCATCATCTGTCTTTATTACTGTAAATTCGAACTTTTGCTAATCATGACAACTCTCAGTCTCAAATGGTCTGAACTAGGGCGGTTTTACTGTCATAGTATGTTGTGTGTGAATACTCGTTCATGCGCATGTGTGTTTTTTTTAACATCTTGCGATTCCTAATAACCAAGTCATTCTGTCCAGGTTTTCAACAAACCTCTTGCATCTGGATTCATAGTTTATTCTTTTATTTTAGGTGAAGTTATTAGGTACTCAGGAGATCCTCTTCAAGATTTTACTCTCAACAGATTTCTTGATCGATTTGTGTTCAAAAATCCTAAAAAGAAATTGAAAGAAGAAGCTTCAAAGAATTCAAAGTTTTCTCGTAAAAAGATGTATGTGCCATCAGGCATCAGATCTCTTCCTGTTGACAGTGCCAGTTACTTGAATGAAAGTGAAGCAAGGATCCCAGTGGATGAACTCTTCATGTACAGGTGGGTATTGTAAGCTTAGAGTATAATTCAGTTTTATTGACAAGGGAAACCAACTGTTTGTATTGAGGAAAGTAAGAATTGTCACATAATCTTAATGTCAAGTTATGAGGGTAGCTTTACTTATTGAAAAATCAGATTCACTCTTCCTGAATAAGTAATTGTATATAGTGGAACCTCGATGCATCGTTCCCATGTCGTCGTTTTCCCATCTTTTTTGTCCACTTTTTTTTGGTCCTGAAAATAGTCCCATCTAAATAACGCTATTTTTTTCCCGATTTCCTCGTTCCTCGAACTGTCGTTTTATCACATTGATCGTTGAGAAATCACTGCCTCGACAGAATATTTTCCCGCATGAATAATTTTATTTTCCTTTAAAAGGGTGAACTTTTTTTTCTACATTATTATCTCTGCAGCAAGAAGATAGCGATTCCAAGACTGTGCTAAACTTCACAGAGATACGAAGAAATGCAAGATGAAATGTATTATGGTCCCATGATATGTAATGTGATTCGTCATCTTAGTGCAGTGCACGAACTCTCCATGTGCATTTGGTATAGTCTGTTAATGCGAAAATTAGTTACTATGTGTGTGATCTGTGCTATGAAGACAGACATTAGATTCTGTAAAGAGGGGTGACTTTGAACAGTAATTTAGCACCTTTCTAAATTAAATGCTGTACCCAATTGTGATAAAAACTGTTTAAGTTGTCAATAAACTAGTTCAGTTCTTTCGCAATTGGGTACAGCATTTAATTTAGAAAGGCGCTAAATTACTGTTCAAAGTCACCTCGGCATTCAAAATCACCCCACTTTACGGTTCTAGAAGAAAATGCAATTTTTAGTAACTTATTGATTAGTCCGAATGATGTGGAGGTAAATAAACACTTGATACTATTATGGAATTTATTACGCAGTCGTCTTACCTAATGAGATTTGTTGCCTTAATGCTACAACTTATTTAGAGTCAGTTGTGCTACAACACAGACACTGATCTCCACAGTGGCAAGTGTTTCTGTACATTGTTTATGTTTGTACATGTTTATATGCTTAAACACTTACAGGAGAAGTATCTTTGGAAGGTTACTAAAGAGCTAGACAAGTCTTGGCATTATTTTCGTGTGATATGGTATAGGCCTAATTTGTGATGCAGGTTTTAGTTGCGTGGAAGGCAACAGTATGGGCTAACGGAAGCCCATCTGGTTTAAATAGTAGTATTAGCTTTGTGAGGATGGATTTGTGGTATGTCCTAACACATATCTGCATTCTGAACGTATTACGAATCTGGATTCATGATTTTAACATACTTAATTTCTGTCTAAGTTATCAGTAACAACCAACATCTTGTAAGGAATTGCGAACTAATTTCTAGCGCATATGTCATCCTCATCACACACATGACTTGGTACAATGTTGTGGAAGGTGGTAAAACTCCATGTTCCTGTTTACCTCAGAATTGTTCTAATCTGAAATTCACTATAGAATTCAGGTGTAAAATATGAACGAAACGAAAGATAATCAAAGACTTTTTCAGCAAGAAGTAGTGTACTTAGTATCCTAATAAAGGTGCAGTCAATAATCATTCACTTGTTAATTTTATACCCTATTTAAATGCAAACAATAGACTTTTTATTGCAAGTTTACAAACAAGAATAAAGTTTATGAGACATATCCATTATGATTGTACATTATTTAAGATATTGGTTAAAAATTAAATGCACCAATTATGTGGATAATTCTCCCTTAAATTGTCTAGGGAACAGTGGGATGCGTATATAATTCTGATGCGCCTATTATACGCCAAAATACGGCAATTTTCATGTTTTCCTGTGTTTATCGTTTTTGTTCCCTGTTCCCCAAAAAAATGATGGCTCGAGGCTTCACTATATTCACATAAGGAAATAAGAGGAGGATCTGTTTTTTTTTATTTGGTTGCAGTGCATTATAATGATCTCTGGTCATAATACAGCTATCATTCACTTAGCAGCAGACAATTTTATACATACATAACTAAGTCTGCTTACATTATATGCACACACATATTTTAAAATTTATTTTACATCTCTTTTAACTTGTTTATTTCCCTCATTTGCTTTTGTCATGCTTTCCTAAGGATTTGTGTTCATTTGTAATTCTTGATATTTTGGCTAATACAATTTCAATATTGAAATGTCATTCCTTTCTCATAAAGTTGCATTCAGTCCAATCTCTCTTAACACATGTTAACAGTATATGTTTCATATCTTCTTTTTGCTACATAACATACATATGTTATTTTCCATATTACCCCTGAAACCATTCAGTTTCCACACTCCTAACATAATCCATACAAAACTAATTCTACATATGGTTCTTTAATCTATACAGTTTTAAGTTTCATGTAATTCTTTAGTGAAGTTTTGTTATTCATGTAACTAAACAAAAATCGGTTAATATATTTATTAAAAACTATTGCAATTATTATGTGTGATACAACTATTAAGATAATAATAATTATTATTAGGGCATGATCATGAAAATAGATTAATTGTTCTATGATAGGTGATCTCTATCTTGTAAATTTATATTGGCTCATGTTGTCATTGTGTTTTCTAATTTGTTGTTTTCTATATTGTTATAAGTTAATAATATTCAAAACATTGTTTTCATTTTCATAATTATCATTCCACAGTTGTTACAGTTCATTTTTATCAAGTTTATTTTCTAAAGTGTTAGTTCAATAGCATCTATTACAAAACCACACAGTGCTTACAAAAAATTGACAGACATGGTGATGATTAGGAGATTGCAAATGGACTGACAAATGGACACATGAATGGACCTGATGGCTGGGAGGGACAAATGAATGAATGAATGAATGAATGAATGAATGAATGAATAGGTGGATGATTGTAGACAGAAATGGAGACATACATAAATAGATGAAAGGATGAGTAGAATGAATTTTCTTCTCTTCTTAAATACTTGATATTGTTTTGATATTGTTTTGATTTCTTGCAGATATCTACGTAAGAAGATGGAGGGAAAAGTGAAAGTGAAGACAGAGGACACTGGTGAGAGTGATGCTTCCAGTGTAGCCAGTGAAGAGTTCAATGAGATGTTGGAGAGCATAATGGAGAAAGGAAATCAACTTGACTTTGCAGAAGACTTGGCCAGATCAGCAAATTCTAAGAAGAATGGTTAGTAAAAATAATGCTACTCTTCACTGTGATAATAGGTATCAGTAGTAAAATATGGGGACATCCTTTCTTTCGCTAATGTGTGTCCTGTTGCCCCAAAAGAGGTCTTCGGGACATGTTTTTGTCCCAAATTAAAAAATTAGTGTCTGAAAAAACAAAACTGTTAATATCAACTGCTGTTTCATAAATATCAATCTCACAGTTGTTGTTGAAAATCGCTACATTGGCAATATTGCAGGCTATGCTGAAAATGTTTTTAAAGCATGAAGGAAACTGCTATTACCAGATCAAAGATTGTTGAATCTCACTTGTTTCATGAGATCATGATAAGTGAGAAGTGTTCTGAATTCCAATGAAGTTACCGGCAGTAAATTCAAGGAAATTCTTAAATCTGTTCATAAGTGTTAATGGAAAGCTCCCAAATTAAAAAGTGAGGATTCATTATCTTCACTTAAATTCCAAAACCTCGTAACTTGCTCGGATGTCTGTTTTCACATTTTATGCATTTTTTTTAAGTATATCCAAAGAGAGAGAAGTTCAATGGTTTCATAATAGCCCAATATTAGTGCTGGTATGCGAAAGAGATGGGCAAACAATGGTTAAGAAAGGCAAAGGGCAGATTATTATTGAAAGAACTAGGAAAAGGCATTGTAAATAGTGTACATCAGTGTTGAAAATATTGTAAACTAGCTGAAAGCACCCAGCATTGCCCGGGTTGTCCTTTTCGCTTCTTTTTTTAAATTAAACTGGTTGTTAGACTTTTCGGAAATCTCAGAAACTCAACTATAGACAACCAAAACGAATTGTCTTTACTAAGATTTCCTCGTCCATAAAGTTGAAATCTTTACATAGTATCATTTACATGAATTATTTTAGCCTGAAAGGATTAACTCAATTTAAAACAACTGTAGGTCTGGCAGCGAAAGAAAACATTTTATCACGTCCAAACGTTCAAATGTTTTTAAATTTAATTTGTGTGTGCATGCGTGCGTTTTTTTTTCTGGCATAGTTAAGGCCATCATACCTTCTCTTCCACATCACCAGAAATGCAAATAAAATTATAAAAAAATCAAACTATACATAAAATAAAACCAAATGAAATATTTACAGGCTACAGCCACACAAACTTTAAGTGAGTTAGCATTGCTTTGATTTTCATTCTCCATAATTTCGAACTGTACAGATTATATAATGAGCCGGACATTGTTAAATTCATAAAAATAAGAAGATTGGATTGGGCTGGGCATGTTGTGAGAATGCAAGATGATAGAGTTGCGAAGAGAGTTTTTAAATTTATTCTGATGGAAAGAAGGAAGGTTAGGAGACCGAGATTGAGATGGGAAGACTGTGTGATGGATGACATCAAGACTTAGGGTTTTAGAAATTGGAGAAGTTTGGCATTGGTTAGGGAGGAATGGCGAAAACTTATGAAGAAGCCCAGGGCCCATGAAGGGCTGTCGTGCCATTGATGATGATGATGATGATGATGATGATGATGATGATGATGATGATGATGATGATTCTCCTGGTGCCAGAGTCCATGAAGGAACCCTGGCCTCTCTTACAGCTCTCACCCAATCTTTCTTGTCCGCAGCACACTTCCAGTATTGCCTTAAAGTTCAGCAAAACAAAAACACACTCCTCGGTCCCTATTCACCCACGTAACATTAACTCAATTTTCTACAGATCTTATATTTTATCTCTGCCAGTCAGTGACTGTCAAATTTCAAATGGTTTATCTTAGTCGTGGGAGTCAGCATGTTAAAAATCATTACAACCTTTCTGCCATCTCCTTTCCTCCTCACCGCAAATGTGACGTTGCACAGAAGCAGAGATAAAGTAATTATAAGATCTGTACATTGATATATTGTGTGCTGATCTACATTTCACGTAACTTCATGTCTATGTATGCTTTCACTTAAATTTCAGAGATAGCTGACGATGAACAGGGAATTTCCTTGTTCCCAGCCTGAACCCGTGGGTGTCATTGTGAGCCAAAATTTCTCGGTTGTATCAAAGAATGAATATAGCCTATATGTATATAATTTAATTTATATTGGAAGATTTTTTTACTCCTTGATTACTGTACGCCCGCTTATATAATATCAAGTTTTTTTTAATTATGACATGAGAAATTGTATCTCACAAATTCAGAACATATTAATTATGTTATTTTTATACACATAATAAGTGCAATAAAGACTCACAATAATTCATTTTTTAACATAAAGACTAATATTCTGAGAAACATATGCCAGTATTTTAGAAATTAAGAGATTGTTATTTCCACAATGCATGACATACTACATTGACAATGTGATTATACTGATAGAATTTCGCAGTAATAAATTTTCGGACGTGAATAACAATAGTCTACGTATATTTTACAATTAATACAGTGTTATTTTCAGTGGACTTACGTACAGTCACATACTACATTAGCAGTATGACAAAAGTATCATTGAAGTGCTTTTTGATATGTGTAATTTTTTTTTTTTTTTTTTTTTTTTTTTTTTCACTCCTTTGTATAAAATATAGTTCAGAATGTGAAAAACACGCAGTTTTTAAGTTAATGTCTGCAATTATGAGCGAATGTCCTTGAGCTTCATTTTAATAAATGGCCACACAAATGCTAGTCGCATTGAAATTGGAGTTACTTAAAATCGAAAGGCATTTTAGTGGGTATCATAGGAATTAATTGATAAAAGGCATTATAGAAATATAACTGATTGTAGAACTTTCAGGGAAGCAGAATATGGATCTGATCATTATTTGGTATATGTTAAAGTGAGACAGAGAATTATTGTGAAAAACACTCAAACAGTATCTGTTATTAAAAAAATTCAATGCAAATATATTCAAAAATGACAATGTTAGAACTGAATACAAAATTAAATTAGAAAACAGATTTAATATTCTAAACACTACAGATGTAAATGAAAGCAATGACCACATTAATGACGATACTGAGAATTTACAGAATAACATTACCAAAATTATAACAGAAACAATGGAGGAGATTAATACAGTAAATAATAATAACTTCACAAAACCTTGGTTTACCTTGGAATGTGAAGAGGCAATAAAATTAAGAAAGAAGGCTAAAAATAAATTTCTAAACGTAAACACAGTAACTAATGAAGATTAATATACCCTAGTAAACAGACAAACTAATAAAATATTAAGAAAAGCCAAAAGAAATTACTTGAATGGAAAATTGGAAGAAATGGAAAGGAACAGATTAAATAATAACATCAAAGATTTCTTCAGAATAATAAAATCATGTAAAAAAGGTTATACTCCCAAACTTCTAGGAATTAAAGATAGGCTACATTTGATAATTTAATTTTTGAAAAAAAAAAATCCCTTGATATTTGGAAAAAAATGTTTTGAAAGGCTATTAAATCATTCGCATATTGCTAAAGACAATTTTGATCAGTATGACACATACAATGTCCAACCATTAATAGACGAACCAGACCTTATAGACATTGAAATGGCTGTCCAACATTTGAAATCTGGAAAAGCAGCTGGAGAAGATGGAATTACTGCTGAACAAATCAAATATGGAGGACAAATTTTGATGAAAAAATTACTTATTTTAATTTCAGAAATTTGGAAATATGGAAAAATTCCGGAAGCCTGGAAAACAGCATTGATTGTCCCAATTCATAAAAAGGGGGATACAAGTAAATGTGAAAATTATAGAGGGATTGCTTTACTAGACAATTTGTATAAAATTTTATCCCATATTTTATTAAACAGAATTAAACTATACATCTCAGAGAATATTAAGGATCATCAAGCAGGTTTCACACAAGGAAGATCAACATGTGATCAGATTTTCATTCTTCAACAACTTGTTTCTAAAAACTGGGAATTTGGAAAGGATTTACATTTGCTTTTTGTTGATTTTGAAAAAGCTTATGATACTGTGAGGAGAAAATATTTATGGTCAGTTTTGACAGAGTTTGGAATACCACAAAAATTAATACAATTAATAAAGGAATGCATGAATAATTCGAAATGTAAAATTAAAGTTTTAACTGTTATTTCAGATAGTTTTGAAGTTCAGTCTGGAGTGAGACAGGGAGATGGTTTGTCACCCATACTTTTTAATTTTGTCTTAGAAAAGGCATTACAGAAACTTAGGAATGGAAATATTGGAATTTCATTGGGCAATGGCAAAATTAATTTATTAGCATATGCTGATGATATTGTCCTTCTAGGACAAACAGAAGATGATATCATTAAACTGTTTAGACTCTTAGTAGAAGAAACAAGAATAACAGGGTTAAAAATTAATTCTGATAAAACTAAATACATGAATATATCACGTACCTCAAATAATAGAGAGTCACTTATAATAGATGATTGAGAGTTTCAAAAAGTTACTGAATTTAAATACTTAGGAAGTATAATTAATGAAACAGGCTTATTTGGGACAGAAATTGAACATAGACTCATTACGGCAAATAAGTGTTATTACTCCCTTCATAAATTGCTTAGTTCCAAACTCCTTTCTAGATCATCAAAATTAAGACGCTATAAAACAATAATCCTACCAACTCTCCTATATTGCTGTGAAACTTGGATATTAACAAAAATAACAACAAAATCCCTTCTTACTTTTGAGAACAAAATCTTGAGGAAGATTTTTGGTCCCATTCAAGAAAATAACACATGGAGAATTTTGAACATAGGGATCTGAGGGATATTTATAAAGATCCGGACATAATAGCCTTAATAAAAAGTCGAAGACTACGTTGGCTTGGACATGTTCTATGGCATGATGAAGACTCTCATCTACGAAAAGCTTTCGACTATTTTCCAAGATGTAAGAGACCTCTTGGTAGACCTCGTCTCCATTGGCAGGACCAAGTATATGATTATCTTTCTACATTGGGAGGACAAGAAGATGCAGAGAACAGAGACAAATGGCGATATATCATGAATGAGGCTAAAAACCTCTTAGGTTTTGAAATGCCCTAAATTGATTGATTGATCATAGGAATACATGGGATAAAAACATCTTTCGTTTTGATAGTTAATATTGTCACTTCTATTATGTTTTTCATGAGTTTTTTCTCACCAATTCTCATTCCATTGCATAATTTTGGTGGGTCAATATTTTTCGCAATAATAATATTGGTGATTCAATATTAAGTATTCAATTATATGATAGCAATCCTTATGGTTTCAAAAAATTCAGTTGGATAAACACAGCCTGCTCACTATGTACAACTGCATCGAGAAATTCATAATACGGTCCTGGACTGTGTAAATATACTTATTGTATTAATTGTCTTCTAGATTTTAGCCTTCATGATGTATCAACAATGTAATTTAATTTCGTATTACAATTTTCATGGCCTAGTGAAAGTCGATGTTGAATACAACAGACAATAATAAAGAACAATTGACTCTAGAATATTTTGCATTTTAATATTATATATGAATATTTGATGTATTTATTTTCATTTTTTATATTTTCAATTAATTTAATGTCCATTTATGAAGGTTATGAAGGTTAAATGTACAAACTTTGTCACATATCAGTCGAAGCGTGTAGATTTGTAAAGAGAACATACGCACACACATACATACATCCATACATACCCACATTCACTTTTATATATTAAGATAGTAAACACAGTGTTTGTAAATGTGATAGTTGAAAATAGATGGTAAACTGGAGAATTAGCTGTGGTAGCTTTCAACCGTGTCATTACAGTTATGACCAAATAGAACTAAATACACAATCGCCAAAATAAGGTCATAACGTTGGCCTGTGGCACCATTAGGAGAAATTTTTTCTCTCTTTCTGCCTCTTTCATTCTGAACATTACTAGCAGATAGCACCACTGGTAGCGACAAGCTTAGGTAGAGTTTGATGAGCAGATACACATATTAGTCTAAATTAGACACGCGGACGGTGATAAGGCTTATTAATATTTTGAAATATACTCTGGTTAGGATTATGTTGTTCTTTAAAAGTATTTTGAAATATATTCTCATTAGAATTATATTGTTCCTTATCAATATTTTCAAATATATTGATGTTAGCATTAAATACTGCTATTTTTCTTATTTTCTTCTTTTTCCAGTCAGACATCTTGCATTTACGAAGGTTAGGTTTGGTTAGTTTAGATTTTTACTAAACAAATCTGCGCATGCACAGTTATCATCTCACATCCAAACTGTTTCTGTCATGAGCCGCACGTGACAAAACTTGTTTATTTAAACGCAAGATTTCATTTCATTCTCCATGTACTCATTTACATATTACTCGTATGTAGGCCTAAGGGTACGGCCACACGAACTACATTTGTCACAGGTTTTCTGCGACAAATGTAGCTGGAATTATAGACTGCATTGAGTTAAATGCAAGCAGCCACACGGAGCAGTAAATGTGGCTTGTTAGGCGCATTCCAAGGTCGTGTCGCAACTCGAATGGGTCTGGGTCCATTTCTTTTGCAACAAATACTGCTGCTGGGTTGCCAGACATAGCGACACTGGGTGGCTATATGTCTCACTGTGATGTGCAGTGTGTCAGTATGTTTGCCATTTCGTTTACATATTGTAGCCATGTCATCTTTTCTTGTAAACTGAAAGTATTTGACTTCTCTGCTTTGGTTTTCTTCGCATAATTGTTGCATTCGAACACGGCACAATCTGGTATTTTATTGTTTTTAAATCACACATAGGAAAACCTGTATAATCTTTTTTATATACATTTCATAATTTTTCAATAATAGTAATAATAATAATAATAATAATAATAATAATAATAGCAAGCAATGATCAGCGATAAAGTCATTAATAAAGTGATATTCATGTGTCTCTTTATTCAGCGAGAAGCTTTCAAGTTATTTAAATATGCTGTAAAGTTATTCTACAAAAATTTCCTCTCAGTAGACTACCCTTATGTAATAATAATCCTTTATTAGGGAAAATGAATTTTAGAAACAACGAATAATTATAATAATAATAAAATAAAACTTATGGGCAAGCGTCTGACATATTAAGCCTATTTGTGACCAATTAATTTTCTTCCTTAAGCGAATTAACATTATTGTTAGATACTGGAAATTCTTTATTATGAGATCCATATTTTTAAACTTTAAATTTATATTAATATATTTATTTCCGCTTTAGTAATTCCCAAAGGAGACTCTTAGAGTCAAAGAATAGACAAGTCAAAAGATGTTTATCTCGTGACAATAAATAAAAAAATAAATATCATGCAAGAAACAAAAAAAAAAAAAATTGTAATAAAAATACAAACAACCTTGTAAAATGAATGACCCTGTTTTAATTTTTTAGGAATGAGATAGAAAGCGAAAATCCCAAATGCCATGTAAAGGACACACAGATTAAGACTTTAAAAAGAGTGAAATAACAAATCAGAGTTATTCATTTTACAGTAGAGAATTACAATAATTTAGTGCAATGTAAATTTACAAATGCGTATGGATACATGCGTAAGCTAATTTTAAATACTATTTTCTTAACCTTACTCCAATTTTTTGTTACATCACCGGAAGGAAAAGTAAATATCACCACTAAGTTCCCTTCTGGTAATTGAATTTGCAGCCAGGCATACAACACCTTGGCATTTTATTTAGGCCTAATGTATTAAAAAATAAAAGAAGTGACATTGATGAGTGCAGTGAAATTTGTCTCTCGAATTAGCTACAAGATATTGTAATTTGTACTAACCTGCTTATCTTATAGCGTTAGAATATCTTTTGTTTGTCAAAAACTTTAGACACTGAGATTGTAACATACGGTAAAATTCACCTTTCAGTTTCCCACTCCCCTGAAATTTAATAATCTGAGTAATGTAAGCTATAAAGTTTAAGAGAACGTAAACTCTGTTTTCTATTGGATAAGATGTACAATGGGAGAAAGACTTTTTTTAATGGTTGAAATTCTCATTATGTATATGTAGTCATAACAACAGAATAACTCGTGTTTATGAGGGAGTGAAGTATAGAGAGAGATTGACTTTTAGATGGGAAATTATTATGATGACAGATGTATAATAATACGGTGCCAATAAATATGATATATTTTGTTACTAACAATATGGTGCCAATAAATATTGCTTCGCTTATGTGTAGTCCAGGCTAAGTCACCCATGTTTTAACTCTCTTCAAAATATCTTTCTTTAAAAGTACATACATTTTTCTTCTTTCAATTTCGATCTAAAGAATTCTTCTGGCCATACCCTAATACAAAAATATTATATGATGAGGTATTTTCTCTAGATCAAAAAATAGAATGGCAGCACAGTCATAATTACGTAGTTAACGCTTTGGCGAATATTAACCGCAAATTTACTTTCGTTTATTTCAGTGATATTCGCTAAACCATACCTTTTTTTTCCTTTGTTTCGTTGTGATAACCTACCATAGATCTTACTACATTTGCATTTTCTTTCAGTGTATTCAAAACACCGCCATTATACTCTGTAAACTTTGGGCTTGGACTAGTGGAGTCAATTATTTAAGAATATAATCTCGTATTTTACTACCATCATTTCGATCGTCTATTGTATTATGACCAGTGTAGTCACCGTTGCTCTACTGTGCGTATTATCCAGTTGTTCCAAAATAAAAATCATCAGTGTCAAACTATTGTAAATAGTAAAGTCAATGTTTGTGAACGTGCCAATTAAAATATTGTAAATAGTAATCTCAGTGTTTTTCAAAGTGCTTATGTTAGTAATACGTGGACAGTGCATAGAACAAAGTGCTGACACTAGTTAAAGTTTGACATTGTTAATAACCATGCCACGACAGTATCTACAGCAACTATATCAACTCGCCTGGATTGGCCCCCTAAGCGACTACTCACAAGCCATCCCTGTAAAGGGGGCCTTACCCCCCAGCACAGGAGGCCTTTGCCCAACATGGAACATCATGGCTATATCATTCAAACATTCAATTCTAAATTTATCTTCACTGCTTCGTCAGTGGATATACTTTCAAAAACGTGCAAAAAGTGAAAATCGAAATCCGAGGGAATTGAGGTAATGTTGTAGTGTATGTATTCCTGTTACAAATGCAAATGGCGTATACTTGACTGTTCATCATTCACCCATACAAAGCCAGTTGTGTAGATCAGTTTAACGACAGAGTTGTTGCCCAGGGTGTGTCATACACTACACATGAGATGAAATGATGATTTGTTGGGATGCCTCCGGAGAAAACCTTGTGTTACCTGGACCACGTTGAAAGATTGTTCTCTCACATAAACTCAATGTGGACTGATGAGAAACACAAGTTGCATATAAAGACAGTAAAATCAGTGCTTATTGTGAAATCATTTTTCAGAAAAGATTGTGTTGTATTTCATGACTCAATGCTTCACAATAAACAATTGTTACAGAAAATTAATTTTACTACTGCTATGGTGTACCAGATATTATGTTTCGGTGCAGGAATTCTGCATTACCATATGGTGAAGAATGGTAGAATGGAGAAAAATTCTCTCCGGCACTGGGACCCGAACCTGGGTTTTCAGCTCTACGTGCTGATGCTTTATCCACTAAGCCACACCGGATTCTAGTTCCAATGCTGGATTGAATCCTTCTCAGCTAAAAACCCGGGTTCGGATCCTGGTGCCAGAGAGAATTTTTCTCCATTCTAGCCATTCTTCACCATATGGTAATGCAGAATTCCTGCACAGAAACATCATATGTACTTCGGTACATCATAGTAATATGATAAGTGTAAGTAATCACTTCGTGATTCAAGACGGTGCCTTGTTCTGTCGGACCCCGGCCACTTGGTCACTTGTAATGAGTGCACCTCTGTACATAGTGTTGGACACTGTGACACAGTACATGAGGGTAGGCACCAAAGGGGAACAGAGAGGTAGAACTTAAACTGAGAAGGATTCAATCCAGCATCAGAACTAGAATCTGGTACAGCTTAGTGGATAAAGCGACAGCACGTAGTCCTGAAAACCCGAATTTGGGTTTCGATGCTGGAGAGAATTTTTCTCCATTCTACCCATACTTCACCATTAGGGAAAATTCATTGATCAGAAAAGTATTGTAGAGTGACTCGGATTTATAACAGAATATTCTCAGGTGATCCTAATTTGTAAGGAGTACATTTTCAATTCATTTCGTTCAATTTATTCTTTAAGTAGGCCTACATTATTTTCAATAATAGTACTTAATTTTATTTTATTGTACAACTATTCTTTGGGCTGTCCAAAATAATATATACCAAAACTCGATTTAAAATCAGTGCTGATATCCCGTACTTTTTTTCTGATGTTTCTGGGAACCCTATGTATCATTGTCTTCATTGAAATTGTTTTTTATATAGCTTAGAATTATATTTTGTAATAGCTAAACGAGTTACTCTCTTAACTGAATTGTTAGAGCATTGTCTTTTCATGGTGTATCGTAGAGTTCAATTCTGGCGAGTCCAGGGACATCTTGAGACGGTTTTCTCATTATATAGACATCTCACTGTTTGTCTCTAATTCACAATAATCTTTTTCCCTGAAGTTGGCTCCTACATTTAAGTATGCGCATAGCTGGAGTTTAAATCGTAGATTTCACACACTTTTATGATCTTAGGCTTGTTTCAAACAGTTCTTAGTTACATAGGGTTCAACTGGCTTCATAAGAAAATTTCGTTGATATTTTTGGAATATGTGCTGGAAATTAATATATAACATTTATTGCATTTATTTCAGATAAAGAATTACATGTGGGAGAAGAAAGTAGTGATGAAGAAGAAGACAAAGAGCAAGAAGAAGAAGAAGAAGAAGAAGATGAAGAACCAACTGGTGACCAGGATGATTCTCCTGGAGAATATGATTCTGATGAAGAAGAGTTTGATATGATTGATGATGACGATGATGATGATGCTGAAGATATTGTGTTTGATGACTCTGAAAGTGATATGGAAACAGAAGCAGCAAAAGAAAAGGTCTGGCTAATCAAATCTTAATGTTAGTTATATTTATAGTTACATTACTTTAAATTCCAAGTAGTAGGAAGACATATATGAGCAAAATTTCTGATTATGGGAAGACGGATATGAGCAACATTAGATTAATTTAATCTTAAACATCTCCTACACTGGAGAAATGGATTTCGTAAGCTTAGTTTGATGAAACCAGCTTATCTAAGTAGTTTCATCTCTTCTCTCACATTTATATTATTTTAATGTACCGAAGTACATATGATATTTCCATGCAGATATTCTGCGTCATCATACGATGAAAGAGTAATGGAACGGAGAAAAATTCTCTCCGGCACCGGGATTTGAACCCAGGTTTTCAGCTCTACGTGCTGATGCTTTATCCACTAAGCCACACCGGATACCACCCCGGCGTCGGATGGAATTGTCTCTGATTAAGTTCCAACTCTTGGGTTCCCTCTAGTCGCCGCCCTCTGCACTACGTCATAGATGTCTTTGAACTTAGGACCGAAGACCACACATGTGCTGAGGTGCACTCATTATGAGTGACTAGTTGGCCGGGATCAGACGGAATGAGCGCCGTCTTAAATCACGAAGTGATTTACACATATCATATATATTATTTTAATGTACCGAAGTACATATGATATTTCCATGCAGATATTCTCCGTTCCATTACTCTTTCATCGTATGATGACGCAGAATGTCTGCATGGAAATATCATATGTACTTCGGTACATTAAAATAATATATATAATATGCGTAAATCACTTCGTGATTTAAGACGGCGCTCATTCCGTCTGATCCCGGCCAACTAGCACCTCAGCACATGTGTGGACTTCGGTCCTACGTTCATAGACATCTATGACGTAGTGCAGAGGGCGGCCACTAGAGGGAACCCAAGAGTTGGAACTTAATCAGAGACAATTCTGTCCGACACCGGGGTGGTATCCGGTGTGGCTTAGTGGATAAAGCATCAGCACGTAGAGCTGAAAACCCGGGTTCAAATCCCGGTGCCGGAGAGAATTTTTCTCCGTTCCATTACTCTTTCATCGTTCTCTCACATTATTGAAACTAACTTTCAAGAATTAAATAGCCACCCAGAACAAGGTTCTAACCCTCATTTCTCATAAGTTGACTTTTTGGTGAATAATGTTTGTTAATGATGCGCTATGTGTAATACTTGTACTCGTACTGAAATCAGCACAGATGTCTGATTGTCAACCTTGCTCTAAAAATTAAAAGTACAGTGAAACCCTGGTAATATATGCCTGTTTGTTACGCTATCCCGCATTATACGCTCTTTTCATCCAGTCCCTTGACATCCCTATATAAAACCATGTAAAATCCACTTACTTTAAAGAATACTGAGAAAATTTTCCTGGACTTCTACATTTACTGTTAGCACCTGCATATTCAAGGATTTTTAGGAGTCTTTGTTTTATGAATACAATGGAATGGAATGTGACCCTTGAGTACCTGCAAGACTACCGTATTCAGAGCCTGTTCTTCTTGCTGGCAGTTTTGAATCGCATTGTCAGTGAAGACTTGACTGGTGCATCGTGTACAAGTGTGAAGTGACTCGTTAGTGTCAACATGAATAAAGGAGTGAAACAGAAAGCTTTATTGATATTGGAGAAATTACAAATTCTCTGTAAATTTGATGAAAAAACCATTATGAATCAGAAATAATTGGCAGAATCATTAGGAATTCCATCTTCAACGCTTAGAATAACAGTGAAAAATCCTTAAATTTCTTCAACAAATGTTTATGCTGATTTATACCTTTGTGTTAAAATTTAAAAAATTAAAAAATGACCCACTCCCGCTAATATGCGGTCCCATTTAATGCGCTATTTTTATGCGGTTCCTTGATGAGGTTTCACTGTATGTACAGTGCAATGTGTTTTTCTCCATTTTTGAAGAATTTCGTATTTGTTGGTTACAACCTTGTTCTGAGCGGCTATTCAATTTGATAAAATCATTACTTACTTCTGGAATTGCACTCATCTTGCAGACGATTTCTTAAGACTTGGTGTTGTTTTGACTTTGCAACAGCAATTTATGAAGAAGTGAATTTAGCTCAAAGAATGTCTTCAAGTGCTGAAACATATTGTGTTGTCTTAGCACTATCTTGTATATTTTATACTATTTTTAAGTCAAGTATTTAAATAATTAAGCTATAGCAGGCTATATTAATAAGTTCTTAGCCAAGAATGGGAAAAATTACTGTATCTCAAAACAAATTTTTATTTATTCAACATAATAACCTTTTAACCGCACATTGGTCATAAATAGGGATGTAGTTATGCCAGTACTTCTTTCTGCCACCTGGGAGTACCCTGTTTCCTTATTTTTACTTTTTGAAATAATAATAATAATAATTGTTTTATTGCATCTTACTCAACTTTGTATTTTATAAGTACAGAACAATAGTATGATAATAGCAGCAGCATTACTAATGAATAAAATAATAATAATAATAATAATAATAATAATAATAATAATAATAATAATACAGCATTTACCTGCGCATTCAAGCCTACATAACAGTTACAATACCCTACTCTTTTCCTACACCCTCTTTCTCAAACAACTTCCCTCAGTTGGCAGTAATTCTGGAAATTTTTGCTGGTCCTTTTGTTTTCTTTGGTGTATTGAAGTGTCTGTGATTGTGATTCTGGTTACAATAAGTGTAAATGGAAAGCTATTGTTCTGATGATATGTCATTTAGTGTAAATTCATATTTAAATTGTCTTGAAAATGTATTCATCGTAAAGGGTTAAACATACCAGGCAAGCAACTATATAAGACTTTTTTTTTTTCTCGAAAGAATGAAGTACATACTGGCACTGTAAATGTCCTGACATATTAAATAATACGATTAGTTGTTATCAAATGCTTGGCTCTGGCAATGAAGCCATTAGCTCTCTCGCTCTCCAGTATCTCTCTGTGATAGATCCAGCAACTAGTGCTTCACAGGTTTGAAGATGTTCTTAAGCCATTTCCTCTTCTTTGTTGTACAGGGGACCATTTTGATTTGTATAGATAGATCCCTAATTTGTTTAGATGTTTTGCTAAATAATCATGTTCTATAATTAGTCTAAATTTTGCTACTGCCATTTTACGGTGTGTTTGTGGAATGATTTCTGGTTTATTGATTAAAATATTCCATTTTTTATCCTTAGCTTGTTTGTGTATAACTTATGTATATTTGTCTTTATATTTATTTTTAATTAGTCTTTTTATAGATACGAAAGGGAATTTCTTAGTTTTAGTATCATTTTCTGGCATTCCTGAATTTTGATTAACATAATTTTATGCGAATTAAGTGCATAAGTTGCTGCCTTAGGATCTGTGAGTATGACAGTTTTTTAATTTGTCTATTCTGTATAAGAGCTGTTGTAACACAATATGAAGCCTTCAATACAGGTTTCGATGTTTCAGATTTTGTAACTGATTCTTCTAATTTCAGTTGGGTGTTAATTGGTTGAAAGATTAAAGGATTTTCTCTGATCATAATATTTTCTTTAGATTGAATAAGATTTTCTCTGTTTTTATGTTTGTAACTTTTGATAGGAAGCTTTCTTGCTTTTTTTAAATTAGCTAGTTGTAATTGTCGTTTTTCCCACTTTGTTATTGGTAATCTTAGCATTTTTTCATGTTGAACTAACGATTGTTCTTCTAGTGTAGACGTATTGAGTTAAGATTTGCATTGCTGTTATTGCTGCTCCAGTTGTTAGCCTTAGAGCCTGGTTTGGCACACTTCTAATGAGTTGCTGTAATTACTGCCTCCCCATTGTAGAGAAGAATTGGCTTGATAAATATTTTGTAAGTTTAGTTCAAGGTCTGTCGATTACTATTCCACTTTCTTTTTAAGATTGAAAATCTTTTGGTGGCTTAATTTGTTATTGCCTCAATGTGATTTTTCCACGATAGTTATGAATCAATAATTTCAAGGTATTTTGTTTGATTTGTTTGTCTTAGGTTTGGTTTACTGTATTGTAGATTTAGTTTTGGCATCGTTTTCTTTAAGCTGAATATTTGGATTTTTGTTTTTGGTTATCAAATTGCTGTTATTCCAACTTTCTAATAAATTTAGAGCATTTTGCATTAAAACCCTGAATTTATTTAACTGTGATGTAGATGTCCACATAACCTTTATATCTGTGTTTGATACAGCTATGGGAAGATCGTTGATAAAAATATTAAACAAGGTTGTATTCAAAACTGCTCCTTGTGGGAGATCCATTTTAATATGTCGGAATTTGGAAATTTAATTATTTGTATTTTGTAGCACAGAAGTGTTTGGGAGAGGAACTGAGTTATCCAATTCAACATATTTTGAATGCCAAGCTTTGTTATTTTTTTCAAGTAATTTATATCTGCATATTATTACATAATAGGGTAATACTGGTAGTACTGTCCATCAATGATGCAATTCAGTAAGAAGATTATAATAGATACTGTATATAAATCAAAGTTAGAATACCTGCCTAATGTGCAGTTCCTGTCAAACTTTCAGAATGGCCCCGAGGTTCACTCAGCCTCCTATAGAATTGAGTACCAGGTCTTTCCTGGGGGTAAAAGGTGGTCAGAGCGTGGTGCCGACCACACCACCTCATTCTAGTGTCGAGGTCATGGAAAGCATGGGCCTCTACCTCCATGCCCCCAAGTGCCTTCATGGCATGTTACGGGGATACCTTTACCTTTTTTATTTTTATTTTTATTATTATTATTATTATTATTATTATTATTATTTTTATTATTATTATTATTATTATTATTATTATTATTATTATTTTTATTAATATTAATAGCGCCCTGGTACTATTTTATTTATGACTCTACCTCTGGTCATAGAGCAAATCTAATTCTTAAAAAAATTATTTGTTTTTCTGCAAACCACTCTTCCACAGTACTTACACTGCTTTATTTAATGAAAACTTCTTTCCTATCATTTTTCCCCCTTCTGGAAATAAGTGGTATCTAAGGGGTCAAATATTAGGAATTGTCAATTCGAAGTCAAACTCGTTAATTTTCTGCCATGCATTTGGGGACTTCTGAGTGGGAACATGTCTTGCAAGAACTGCACACCTTTGCAAATATCACGATGTTTCGTCACAGTTTTACCTTGTTCTAAGTACTCTGTCTTAATTATTCTGTATGTTCCAAAAAAAAAAAAAACTGATGGAAGGACCTTCCTGCTAATTTTTTAATATGAAAATATGTTGAGGCAGGGAGAACCTGTTTCTTCATTCTTAGATTTGTCCTTTGTTTTTGGATCGTGATGGATCTATGTTTTGTTCATAGTTAAAATACAATCCAAAAGGTAGAAGAATCCAATTTAGGGCTTGCAAACACCACACATCCTACATGAACACTTGAAACTGAATGTCCAGTGTGAATTGTTGGACCATTCTTATTCTTCTTAAAAGCAACAGTAACTGGCACTGCATGGTGGACTAGTCCGTGTTTCCACCAATACCTTATCTGGAAGTAGCTCCCCCACATTGAAGGATGTAGTAGGTTCAGGAGTCTGTGAATAACACATTGGACATAACGAATCCATTTCATGGCCATCATGTCACCCAATACCTCAAATGGATTTCTTTTTGTAGGGTAGTGAGATACTGCATATATGCATCTGAAGTGCCTAACATTCCTACCTTACGAGCCTGTATCTGTAATGTGATTGCTGTGGCAACAGTGAACATGTTGGAAAGAATTCAGTTTTAGTGTTATCAGTGCCACTAATGGGTCGCATGTATAGATTTAGTAGTAAATGTTAAATTTTTTAGATGCTCCTGCATCTCGTGCAGTTTCATTTCCCCAGCCTTTCTCTCACGCTTTATGATATTTAAGATATGGGAGGGGAGGTTTGAATGGAACACAGAGTGTATTCATATTGTACAATGAAATGTTACTTAGTCATTACTGAATTGATGCAGAAGTACAAGTTTCCACCAGTACAAAAAAACTTCAAAGTTCCATGTAACCAATATATAGTATAATCTTGTTAATGTGCTCATCAAGGCACTGTGGCCTTAAAGTGTAATGGCAAATGATTTATGAAATGGGGAAAACAATTTAGACATCACTTCATAGGAAACATTTTATTGTGCATTAGTTACAGTGCAAACTGTAAATAAGAGCTCACGTCATATGAAAAAAAAAACTATATGTGTTTGTACTACTATTATGAATGATAACATTTTTATGTATTTATTTATTTATTTATTTATTTATTTATTTATTTATTTATTTATTTATTTATTTATTTATTTATTTATTTATTTATTTAACCTGTTAGAGATAAGGCCATCAGGCCTTCTCTTCCCCTCTACCAGGAGATTACAACTACAATATTAAGAATAAAATTACAATTATAATTACAATTAATATTAAATTTATAAATACAATAAAAATCAAAGTATTAAAAGATTAACTGATTAATAAAGGCTAGACAGTTTATTGTAGAAATTAAGAAAAAAGAATTTTTTTTTTTTTTTTTTTTTTTTTTTTTTTTTTTTTTTTTTTTTTTTACTTCAGGAAAAATTAAACCTACTCTATGTAGTAAGAAAATGCTTAATAAATTTGTTTTTGAACACTGTTAAATTCCGACAGTCTCTGATGTCACTGGGTAGGGTATTCCACAAGCCCGAGAGCGAGATTGTGTATGATGATGAATACGATGATGTCTTATGTGTTGGTATGGCTAGTATGCGGCTATTTTGCGTGTGTGTGAAGAGATTGTGATATGATGACAGGTAACTGAAATGGGAGGCAAGGTAAGTAGATGTAGAGGTGTGAAGGACTTGGAAAAGGAGAAAAAGGGAATGAAAACTTCTACATTCGTTAAGCCATAGCCAGTTTAGAGTTTGGAAGGATGAGGTAAT
Organism: Periplaneta americana; assembly: GCF_040183065.1. Lineage (NCBI taxonomy): Eukaryota > Metazoa > Arthropoda > Insecta > Blattodea > Blattidae > Periplaneta > Periplaneta americana. Next base: position 39,243,530 of record NC_091128.1, read on the forward strand.
GTGGTCAGCATGACGGACATCACAGTTTCTATGCAGTTCAAGAAACTACAGATAACTTCACTTGATATACAACTAGGAGTAACACTAATGTATTTTTGAAGCACTTTTACTGCTCTGAGAGCTTCTTTTGGTGTAGGGACACTTTCCTCTGCAAATTCAAATTCCTTATCGCTGTCTTCATCTTGGGTGGTAGCGGCAGCATGATCTGCAATCATGTCAACACCACGGATTTCCGAGGTCACTACACCATTGTCAACTGATACAAAATTCTCAATGTTAACTTCCCGTGCACAGGAGCCCTATCCTTTTCACCATCCATTATGAAAGGAGCATTCATTTCACAGGTTGTTATGTCATTTTGCACTGCAAACTCAACAGAATTCAAAGGATGACTAAATTTTACAGAAATGTATTGACAGGGAGACTTTTGAATGTTGTTGTTGTTGTTTTCTAATGCCAGGCGTTTGACTATAAAGTCATTTGACCTCTTGCACTCCAATATTTTTCAAAGATATTATCATGACTAGCCACTGAAGCACAGATTTTGAGGTGTTCCGAATCCATTTCTTGGTTTGAGTTCCACAATGGGCAGTTAGGGGACTGATATATTCCAATTCTATGCAGGTGTTTGGCCAAACAATCATGGCCTGTTGCCAATCTAAATGCAGCTACAGACGATTTTCGTGGTAAATCTGGAATTAACTGTGGATTTTGATGCAGAGAGTTCCATTTTTTCCCTTGGGATTGAGTTATCAAATTTTGTTTGTTGAAGTCTAAGTATGTAGATTTAATAAATCTCTTCACAGAGTAATACGTAGATTTAGTAACAGGTCTGTAAGTAGCAGTGCTGCCCTTCTTTGCTAAAGCATCTGCATTCTCGTTTCCCAGGATTCCACAATGGGATGGTATCCATTGGAATACAATTCTTTTATTGGGTGATATTAATTGAGAGAGCATTTTAGTTATTTCTGCTGTTTGAGATGAAGGTGTGTGTTTAGAGACTATTCATAGAATAGCTGCTTTGGAGTCTGACAATATAACTGCATTTTTAAATTTATTGATGTGGCATAGAAGATTCCTGAGACTTTCACTTATTGCAATGATTTCTCCATCAAAACTTGTTGTTCCATATCTAAGTGACCTATAAAGTGAGAAGAGACACACGTAACACCTGCACCAGCACCTTGTTCTCTGGAGATCAAGGATCCGTCGGTTTATAAATGAAGCCAGTTTTGTGGAGGGTGCCTAATATTAATTGTCTCTAAAGACAATTGTTTCAGTGTTTACTTCTGATTTCAGTATTTCTTCTGTTAAATTTAGATTATATTCTATATTTAATAGAGTTAAATATAGAATATAGAATGTTAAAACCCTTTTATACAAACAAAAGTATTAGTAAGAGCAACTTCCGACAGTGCCCATCATAGGGTTTTTCAGGTAGAGAGTGAAATTTCTTCCTTGCACTTGTGGTGCAGTGCCCTCAATACAGTCACAGCAACATATTTCTTCACCATGCTTTTAAAACATTACAAGTTTCACAATTTATACGGAATTTTTTACTCATTTCCGATCTGGAAAAAAGTGCTACGAGTGGGATTTGGAAGCATTACAAGAGATTAAATTATGCAGAATTGTATATGAAATGTCCGGGGACCATATATAAAAAAGCATAATGACTGGGATAATATTAAAAGTGGGAGCATATTAACAAGGTTTTACTGTAGTAGGTTTTAAGAAATGTCAGTTTGCTTATCATTTAAAACTTTAGTTTCGTAAAACTCAATATGAAATATTTAATATTACCTCATTATATTGCATTATATTGGTTTTATGAAACTATGTCATACAGCTTCATCCACTATCTTCATGAAAATGTTTCCTTTAAAACTTAGCATAAGGGTTATCATAATATTATATACGAGTATGTCCTTTTTTAATGTTGAAATTATGTTTTCTTTGTAGAACACGAAAAGGAAGAGGAAATACAAAGACAACAATAATGTATTTGTGTCTGCTGAAGAATTCTCAGAAATGCTTGATAACATAGGAGCATCTGGTCTCAAAATGTCTGGTTCATCTGCCATGTCAAATAAAGATAATGCAGGTAAATAGTTGTAGTTAGCTTGTTCATTCAATAGATAATTAAACATTGTAAAATTCACGTCAGATTTGACATTTAGTAACATAATCATCTTCATCAACTTCCATGGATTGTAGCTTTTGATGTATTCCATCCTCTCTCATGTGAGGATTTAAATCAGCAATCATGGGATCTGCGTGGCACAAGAAAACACACAGCAAGGAACACGTATGCACTTTCTTGTCAGGTTTGCTGAATTTGTAGTTAAAATACTATTATTGTTATCTTGGTAGTTAGGCTCTCTAGTACTCTGTGCCTTTCCTGTAGCTCTCTGTTTTGCCCTGACTGTTACAAAAACATCGTTTGGTATTTATTTCAAACATGTTCGCACTTAATCAGTTCAAAAAGCGTCCTTCAACAACAGTCTTTCAGTCGATTTGTCCGTTTTTCAAAGACTGGCTGATTGATTTAGAGTGCTTTGATGGATTATGACATAGCATCTTTCATCAGAAGCTACAATTTTGCTACATAGTGTGTTGCATCTGATGTTTTTTTATACTATCATATACAGAGTGTTCGAAAAGGACTAATTACAGTATATGTTCTATATGTGCTCCACAAGCATCCCAACAAATCTCTATCTCATCTCATCATGGATGTATCATAGACCAGTCTCCTATGGTGCACCCTAGGTAATGGTAAATTGGTCTACACACTGGCTTCATATGGGTGAATGACAGTCAAATATTCGTAATTAATTAAAAAAAAAACTTCACACATCTGGAGGACAAAATCGCATGTTGTTTAAAACATGGGTCACAAAGCCAAATGATCTAGTGTGGCACTAATCCTCTATCCTTTGGCATAGATATTCCATGTCTCTAATGTTGATGCTGTAAACCTGTGACTTAACATCCCCAGAAAGCAAAGTCCAGGAGATTCAAGTCGGCGAGCATGGAGCCTATTTGCTGGGATCTCTGCAATCAGTTCAACAGAAAATATTATTAATTGACTAACTAGTGGACTTACTCGTGTTAATTATGTAAGATTTGTCCGGCTTACAGCTGTTTCAGTGCTTACGCACCATCCTTCAACACCTTTCAACAATCGAACACACCCACATAACAGGCAGAGAAATTCGAGATGACGCCGTGATCTAGTAGGCTGTGAGGATGGTGCGTAAGCACTGAAACAGCTGTAAGCCAGACAAATCTTACATAATTAACACGAGTAAGTCCACTAGTTAATCAATTAATTATATTCAGGTATTAAAAGTAGTGTACGCAAGATTCAAAATGGAGAAAATATTATCATCCAACCATACATAAAACACATACTATGATTTTTCTTGTGGTGTGGAACTTCACGGACACTCTGATATATGTGTATAATATTCGGAAATGTCTGACAGGCGACGTAAATATTGCCAGCAGAGGAGGAGAGAAGTAAAATTGCTACTGAACCAATGACAAGCATTACATTTTTAAAAACTGCACATTTTAATGCAGCTTTTGAACAACAAAAGTCATCATATAAACAATCATCGTTTACAGTGTTGCATGTGGATTCAACCTTCAACCAGAGATCTTTGGTAGTAGTAGTAGCAGTAGCAGAGTGGGAACATGTAATTTCAAAATCGTATTGGTCCAGCCGTATATGATGTAACAATACAAACCAGCATAAATGTACAAGTGCACATATTCAACTTAAGTATCAATTACACCAGTTGTGCTCAGTTTTGTAGTTACACCTTCCATTGAGTTTGCAATAACCCGCCAAGCATGGTGATGTATTATGACAAATGATCACCTAGCAGCATTTGTATGCAACCAGTGATGGCTGGTGCAAACCAAAGGTATCATCTTAGACACAAATAATGATCGGCAGCCATAGTCTAAGTCCCGTTCAGAAAACTTTGTGTGCTTTCGTGAGAGATTAGTTTTATGCAGCCAGACAGTTCCAATATTTTGTTGTCAATGTTTCAAATGACTCTTAGGAACACGTAACTGTTACCTCGAAACCCTTAGTCTATGGGTAACATGGCAGTATCATAAAAGAGAGGTTATGACTTATGGTCTGCTTTGTTTTTCCTTTAATTTCTGTGTTTGTTGTTCTTTCTGTCTTTTTTTCACATAATTGTTATAAATATGTGTTACAAGAACTTCAACAATTAAGACAAAAAATCCTTGTTACAACTGTATCCATAAACAGGACTATGTTGGAGAAAGTATGTCAAGAATTTGATTATAGGATTGATGTATGCCTTAAAATTTTGAGAGTTTTTCCTACAATTTATGCAAGTATGTAATTCTTAATGTTCAATTTAAATTGATTAACCGTTGGCAATCCCTGTCATGATGAAGTAAGGAGTTTCATAGGCGACAAACTTACAAAACTTGGGCTGTTGTTTTATTTAGGACCTCAATTTTTTATAATTTTTAACAAAGATATAAATGCAGTCGTGTGAACCAGGTGCTCCCTGAAGTGGACTTAAAGAAATTCATGCTACAGGAGATTGGTCTTTTTTGTGTCATAGAATGTACATTGCAGCAGTGCAAATTAAATAATCCCCATATTCATTCCAGTCTGTTCAGTGGACTGCAAAATATTATACATAATGTGACACGAAACAAATTCAAAATAATGTGTTATTAGGAAGTACGAGGGTTGTTTGGGAAGTTCTCTTAATCACCAACAGAGGTTACCATTAGCGCAACCCGGTTCTCGGGTAATGATTAGTCATCCTTTATGAGTAAACACACTGGTGCATCAGTGCTCTGGATAGAGAGTTGTGGTGCAGATGCCTCTCTATTGTTGTTCCCATATAGTGATTTGTGAAGTTGGAAAAAACCGAGATTCAAGCAATGATAAAGTATTTCGTAAAGAAGGATAGGAAATCAAATGCAATTCATGCCGATTTTAAGAACTCTGGGGAACCCTGCTCCTTCATATTCAACTGTTGTCAAATGGACTGACGAGTTTAAATTTGGTCGAGAGAGCTTAGAAGATGATTTGCATAGTGGTCAGCCAAGATGTGTCACTACCCCAGAAATTATTGCAAAAGTGCACGAAATGGTCTTGGAGGATCGCCGACTGAAAGTGCGAGAAATTGCTGAAGCTGTAGGGATGTCATCTGAATGGGCATATCACATTTTAACTGAAGAATTGGCTATAAAAATTATTTGCTAGATGGGTGCCATAACTGTTAACACAGGATCAAAAACGCATCAGAACAATATTTGGTCTGTTTTCAGAAAAACCAACAAGACTTTTTGCCCAGTTTGTGACCACAGATGAGACATGAGTTCACTACTCTATCCCAGAGACAAAATAACAGTCAAAACAGTGAAAAAATATTGGTTCTCCACTCCCCAAATAAAGCAAAGGCAATACGGTTGGCTGGAAGGTCATGGCATCAGTTTTCTGGGATGCAAAAGGGATTCTGTTGATAGATTATCTTCCCAGTGATCAAACAATTACAGTACAATACTACGCTAGTCTCCTGGACCAACTACAGCAAAAGATACGCGAAAAAAAGGCCAGATTTAGCAAGGAAAAATGTCCTATTCCATCCAGACAATGCACGCCTGCACACATGTGTCGTTGCCATAGCATAAATACATAAACTGAGATACAAATTTGCCACTTTCGCCTTATTCACCTGATATGGCTCCATCAGACTTCCATCTCTTCTCTAACCTCAAAATTTTCCTTGGTGGACGGAGATTCTCTTCACACAAAAAACTAATAGCTGGAGTTGACAAGTATTTTGCAGGTCTGGAGGAATCTAATTTTCGAGATGGAATAAAGGCATTAGAACATCGATGTACAGGGAGACTACACTGAAAAATGAAAATAATGAGGTGCAGTTGTCAAAAAAAAAGTAGCCGCACTCATGAACAGTGAACATTTTCTAAGTTCATTTCAGGTTACGGCGATGTTACATGATGCATATCTTTGTAGAAACAGTTCCAGAACTATGAAATTATTCCATATCTGCGTCTCGTAGACCAGCGGTAGAGTGCTTGCTTAATGATTCGAAGGTTGTGGGTTCAGGCCTTCTTCAAGTTTTCATTTTATTTTTTAATTGTTCTTTAGCGATATAAATAATATTCAAATCATCATTTATATTCTATTATCGTTCTTTATTGATATCAAGTTATTTATATTTTGTTATCATTCTTTTAGCAATATAAATAATATTCAAGTTATAATTTTTTCTATTCTGTTATCGTTCTTTAGAGATATAAATAATATTCAAGTCATCATTTGTATTCTGTTATCATTCTTTAACGATATGAATAATATTCACAAAGTCAACCTGGTTGGCGAGTTGGTATAGCGTTGGCCTTCTATGCCCAAGGTTGCGAGTTCGATCCCGGGCCAGGTCGATGGCATTTAAGTGTGCTTAAATGCCACAGGCTCATGTCAGTAGATTTACTGGCATGTAAAAGAACTCCTGCGGGACAAAATTCCAGCACGCCTGGCGACGCTGATATAACCTCTGCAGTTGCGAGCTTCGTTAAATAAAACATAACATTTATAATAATATTCACGTTTTTTATATATTCTATTATTGTTCTTTAGCAATATAAATAATATTCAAGTTATCATTTATATTCTGTTTTCGTTCTTTAGCATTATAAATAATATTCAAGTTATTTATATTTTTTTATTGTTCTTTCGCAACATAAATAATCTGTATTTTATGTAAGTAATTATTATAATACAAATAACCATTTTTCTTTGTAAAATAGATTACTTTATTTAAATAATTAAATACATATTATATAATATCTTATATTAAACCGATATGTGTCATTCATATTCTGTTATCGTTCTTTAATGATACTGTATAAATAATATTCAAGTTATTTATATTCAATTATCGTTCTTTAGCAATATAAATAACATAAATTTAATATTAGTTTTGGAACAATACAGTTGCATAATACTGGTGTTAGTTTTTCTTTTTATATTATTACATTATACTATATTGAACCACAATAAAATGAAAAGGAGTGACTCCTTTTCATTTTATTGTGACATCTAAATTCCGACGTTCTTCCACTGAGCTATGAGGGCACAAGTGTGGAAACATTTGCGGAAAAATTGGCCCAATCTCCCTTCAAGATTTTCTGATGATTTGTAGAAGCTAGTCCAGGATGCGGGGGGCAAAGGCTAATTGGGATTTCCCAGTCTCTGATTGGGTCAAACATTCTGATAGAACTAATATTTAACCCTTGCGGTGAATTTCGATGAAGTCCGGTAGGCCCAGTTAGTCAAATCCACTCTCCTCATCTCCATGCTTGGGCCCCCTGAGATCTAACAAGATGCGAAAGAGACTGTGGTGTGCGGAAAGCAATGGGAAGCATTTATCCTTCCCAAGAAAAACTGCAAACAAAGGAAGCTTTTACTAGAAAAAGGAGCATCTTCTGCGGACCTCTGGAAAAAGAATTAAGGAAGAGACTAGTGAAGTGCTTTGTGTGGAGTGTGGCATTATATGGAGAAGAAACGTGGACATTACGACGAAATGAAGCGAAATGAATAGAAGCATTTGAAATGTGGATGTGGAGAAGAACGGAGCGTGTGAAGTGGACAGACAGAATAAGAAATGAAATTGTGTTGGAAAAAGTGGGTGAAGAAAGAATGATGCTGAAACTGATTAGAAAGAGAAAAAGGAATTGGTTGGGTCTCTGGTTGAGAAGATAATAGACGAGTTTAGGATATGTGGATCATATGCGGAGACTAAGAGGAAGGCAGAAAATAGGAAAGATTGGAGAATGCTGGGTTTGCAATGAAAGACCTGCCCATGGGCAAAACATGTATGTATGTCCAGAATGCCTGGAATATCGTGTCTAAGAACAGTTGCTATTTGCAAAGCTAGTCGATTCCATGACCACTCGACTGCAAGATGTGATCGAGATAAGAGGAAGATAGACTAAATATTGAATCGTGGCTTTTTGTTTTTGAACGCTTAATTGTTTGAATGTTCTAAGGCTGACACCAGTAAGTTTGTTTTGTTTATGCCATGAAAGATATTTTTGTTGAGAATAAAATCTTTTTTCTTTCCATTTGCAGCCACAATGTCATAATGATAAAGTCATGGCATAATACATTCATGAACCTGATGTTAATTACGAAAATAATCGTAAAAGATAAAGGAGCAATTATGTATATTTTGTCTTTCTTCTCTTAAAAACAAAACAAAAAAAAAGAACATACAAAGCATGAGGTTGTATTCGAACGCAGAATCTCACGAATAAGAGGCCGGAATGCTACCATTACGCTCTCAACTAACACACAGAATACTTTAATTATAACTGTAAATATCAGGCAATGTGGTCCAACAACATGTAACATCGCCTGTCTCTTTTGTTTCTTTTGACAACTGTACATTGTTACTTTTTATTTCATTCCGAGAACTTTTCAAATTACCCTCATAGACTACTGGAAAACAAATCCATCAAATTTATCAAATTACTCATCGTCATCCTCCAAGTGTAGATGTCTGAAATCAAGAATAATATCAGTCATTGCTATTGTGAGCTGATCCTTCAAATTATTATCATCTGTAAGTCTGGATCTCGATTTTGATTTAACCAGCTTCATCTGCGAAAAAAAAACTGTTCGCATATGTAGGTGGAGCCAAACATTGATGTAATTCTCATACCGAAACTATATAGATTTTGGTACATATATTAATTTACAAAGTTATTTATATACAGGTTGGTCAGAAGTCCCACACCACCTAAATAACTTTTGAAGCATGTGGTTCAGTGATATGAAACTTGGTGTGTGGGGAGAACCATATACTAAGAACTCAATAATGGTATTACCGAGTTTTTTCTACTTCCGGTTTAACCGGAAGTAACTGCAACTCTCTTATTTTAAATGGAACATCCAATATATTTTTTTATTTTTGAATAATGCTCATTAAGAGCTTTTCAAAAAGTACTCACACTTGACACTCCTGTACAAATTCAGTGTTGTTGAATCAAGAAAACAGAAAAGTGTATCGAATATTAAAATAATAAAATACTCCTTCCTTAACAAAAACAAAACAAAGCTAGCTCACCTTCTAAATTCTGTGTTCGAAGTGGTAGCCCTCAGCTGCTTGACAATGTGCCAGTCGATCACAGAAACCATTTAAGGAATGATTTAACCAGGCTTTAGGAATATCTTGCATCACTTTCATTATTCGATGCTCCAGATCTGATATATTCTCGATATATATTCTCAAATGGCCCCACAAAAAGAAGTCCAAAAGCGACAAATCTGAGGATTTAGCTGGCCACTCTATGTGATCTCTCCTACCAATCCATCGTTGTGGAAAAACCTGGTCTAAATGCTCACGAACATTCTGTCCATAGTGAGCTGGAGCTCCATCTTGTTAGAAAAAGATGTCATCTCTGGGTAGATGATGGTTGACTGGATGTGGAAACAAGTTTGCGATGGCCGATACCACTTGATTTTGAAGCAAATCCAAGTATCTATTAGAATTTAGCATTTCTCTAAAGGAGAAAGGACCAATAATAAGGTCACCAATAATACCAGCCCAAACATTAAGATTCTGTAGATGCTGCGTGTGGTTCTCCTCCATCCATTGTGGATTTACGTCTGCCCAGTATCAGGAATTGTGTCTCTTGACAAATCCATTGAGGCAGAATGTAGCTTCATCTGAGAATACAATTTGTCTAAGAAATGCCAGATTGTTCTTAATGCGCTCCATCATTAATTCACAAAACTGCATTCTTCTGTCAGGATCATCCTCTGAAAGTTCCTTCAGAAGTTGAATTTTATAAGAATGTTGTTTGGCACTTTTAAGGATTTTCATTACGGAACTTTGGCTTATATTAGATTCTAACGCCAAATTTGTAGTAGGGCCTAAATACTTTTGGATTTTCTTGCATATGGAGAATGTCCAATGAAGTATTATCATCAGTTGCATTAGAATCACAGTCTAGTAGATAAAGTCACGAAGCTCAATACGTAGGGGATATGCATCCATAGATAGTTGCTAACCACTAGGATCGCTACTATCGCCTCATCACAGACAATGTGAAATAGTACGGCACAACTCAAGCTTCGTGACAGTACATAGTAGACTGTGCTAGAATGTCAGACTCAATTCCTTAAATAAGATGTCTGTATCAATAAATATGTTTTGATGGATATAAACAATGGACAATCAAATTACAGTAAACAAAAGAAGCGTTTTACCCATATTTGATGGATATGAACAAAGGACAGTCAAATCACTGTAAACAAAAGAAGCGTTTTACTTGTATTATTCGTTAGACCTACACTTTTCTGTTTTCTTGATTTAGCAACACTGAATTTGTACAGAAGTATCAAGTGTGGGTACTTTTAGAAAAGCTCTTAATGAAGAATATTCAGAAATAAAAATATATATTGGTTATTCCATTTAAAATAAGAGAGTTGGAGTTGGAGAAAAAGCTCAGTAATACCATTATTGAGTTCTTACTATATGGTTATCCCCACACACCAAGTTTCATGTCACTGAACCACATGCTTCAAAAGTTATTTAGGTGGTGCGGGACTTTCAACTAACCTGTATATCCAAGCCAACAAAATCAGTACATATACTTTTGGTGAAAGTGTAATTTTGTAGATGGATAACTTCTCTCTGCAAATCTAATCAAACATAACAAATACGTATTCTTCTAAGCAGGTCTCGTAAGTGAAAAAACAGTACCTATTATCCAGACAAGCTATGTCATTGCTTGGGAGACTGCTAAAACTAAAAGCCATATGGAAAAATATCTTTGTTTCTTCCTTTTATATCTAGTTTATTTTGTATTGTTTTAAAAACACATAATATATGAGACTCATTGATGGGGTGATGTGACATAGGCCTACATTAAGAATAATTTATTGTGTCAAAATGTTACGTTTCAACTGATTAACTTTATCTATCCTACGAGATGCTACTGGGTATACAATATTGCATATGATAAACATTTTAGTCAACCCATGAGGGCATGGTTTCAAAGACTCGAACCAGACTTTGTCAAGTTCTACTTGTGCTCCATTTACCCATAGCTGAATTAAACCGAGACCAATTGAGAGTAGTCAGTGACTTAATTACCAATGCCCAGCATTGGGAACTAACAGACTTTTTTTTTGTAACATTATGAGTTAAACATATTTTTTTTTCCCCCAGGTGAAAAGCAATTAAAATGGGAAGCTGCCCGAGACTTATGGATTTCTAGAGGTGATCACTCAAAGAGAAAGCAAAAAGGCAAGAAGAGATGGCATAGCCAGAAGAATAATGAACAGAAGGCGAAAAGAAGAAGGAAGAAATAATTTTATGTAACAAGTATTGTGTATAGGATTTTTTAAAATATGAAAGTTGAATAAACAAATTATTGTTCTTGAGTAGTTGTTTATAGTCATTGCCCTCATGACAGTTCTAATCAAGCTCTTTCTCTCTTCTTTTATATTACCTAGTATGTGCGTCAATTAAAATTCACTTCCTTTTCTGCATATTAACTGCTCATCTAAGTGGCTATTGCCCTTTCATGGTTTTATTATTTCTAATTTCTCTTCAATTTATCTGCAGTTTTCTTAAGTCTACTAAGCACTCATAGATTATTTTCTTCCAGTCCCACTGCCACAAATTCCTTTACCGCTTGTATACCTTCTAGTAATAAAATTCTCTTTTTATTGTGATTTCATTTGGTTGATGGGCCTTCAGTGTGTTGTTCTGCAATTAGTGGTTTTATAAATTAGGTCCAGTAATTCAGTTGATGACTATACCCTTTGTAATCAAGAGTCTGCAGAAGTTCTTGAACTATTTGAGTTCTAGAATCCCTTATCACATTAACTTTATATGTTTGCTTAATAAAAGGTAAGATAATCATTTTATGTTTATAACTTATTTATTTTTTGCTTTACAAATTATTTTAAATTCAAGTTTAGTTTAACTTTGCAAATTTAGCTTTGTTAAGACCAATAATAAAAAGTTATAATTGGAACAAATTTAAATTAAAATTGAGATACATTTATTGTTAGGATTGCATGGTATTATATTCTATTTTTTTTCATAATTCAAATTTTAGTTTGGAAACTCACTTGCAGACCCGTGACAAATAGCACTCGGATCCCCAGGGCACTGTTTCATAAAGCTGACAAGTCCTACAATCATGACATTCTACAAATAGGCCTATGTCAGAATATTGTAGCATGCGTTTTCTGACAATTCTTACCTGCTTTGAGAAATACAATTTGTGAATTATCAACAGTATTTCATAAACATGACAATGATAGATGAAGTATGTGTAAACATGTAACATCAATAGCAAATTATTTTTTCTTAGTTTATATTTTTATAAAATTAATCGATATGAGATGAGTTTATTGGATGATCTGTAATGCACGCCATTATTAAATTTGTTAAAATTAATAATCACTATTAGAAATTCAATTATGAATAGTGAGAAAATTACAATTAATTCTAAATTTGACTAAGAAAGCAACGACATACCTGTCAACAAATGCAGCCTCATTTTCAAAGGAAGCATCTGTTTTTTGTATCAAGGACCCAACGATAATCCCATCAACTCTTGGCAAATGGCTGTTCTCATAAAGAGCTATGGAATGATTTCGATAAGCAACATGCATCAGCAGTTAAGTGATACTGAGCTCCATTTCCCATCCAGTGTAAGAACACATAATTATTTCGGATCAAGTGTTTCATTTCATTTCGTTTTGTGCAGCAAATCGCCTATTTTGCTCATATTTTCAGCTGATATCTTGCTAATACGAAATTTTTCCATGAATACAAACTCACTGAAACTCTAATTTAGATTTATCCTTTCTTTAAAAACCTTATTCCTGCTTGGTTCCCTATCTTCATTGCTTTCTCTACTGCTGCAAGTATTGAGCTTGACTGACTTACTTACAGCTTTTAAGGAACCCAGAGATTCATTGCCGCCCTCACATAAGCCCGCCATCGGTCCTTACCCTGAGCAAGATTAATCCAATCTCTACCATCATATCCCACTTCCCTCAAATCCATTTTAATATTATCCTCCCATTTACGTCTCGGCCTCCCCAAAGGTCTTATTCCCTCCAGCCACCCAACTAACACTATATGTGTTTCTGGATTCGTCCATATATGCTACATTCCCTGCCCATCTCAAACGTCTGGATTTAATATTCGTAATTATGTCAGGTGAAGAATAAAATGCATGCAGTTCTACGTTGTGTAACTTTCTTCATTCTCCTTGTAACTTCATCCCTCTTAGCCCCAAATATTTTTCTTAGCACCTTATTCTCAAACACCATTAACCTCTGCTCCTCTCTCAAAGTGTGAGTCCAAGTTTCACAATCACACAGAAGAACTGGTAATATAATTGTTTCATAAATTCTAACTTTCAGATTTTTTGAGAGCAGACTGGATGATAAAAGCTTCTTAACTGAATAATAACAGCTGCGTTTAATTTCCTTCTGATTATCGTTTATATTTGTTACTGTTGCTGCAAGGTATTTTAATTTCTTCACCTCTTCAAAGAATAAATTTCCAATTTTTATATTTTCATTTCGTACAATATTCTGGTCACGAGACATAATCATATACTTTATCTTTTCAGGATTTACTTCCAAACCTATCTCTTTACTTGCTTCAAGTAAAATTCCCGTGTTTTCCCTAATACTTTGTGGATTTTCTCCTAACATAGTCACATCATCTGCATAAACAAGGAGCTGATGTAACCCATTCAATTCCAAACCTTCTCTGTTATCCTGGACTTTCCTAATGGCATATTCTAGAGCAAAGTTAAAAAGTAAAGGTGATAGTGCATCTCCTTGCTTTAGCCCACAGTGAATTGGAAAAGCATCTGACAGAAACTGGCCTATACAGACTCTGTTGTACGTTTCACTGAAACACATTTTAATTTATCGAACTAGTTTCTTGGAATACCAAATTCAATAAGAATATTATATTAAACTTCTCTCTTAACCGAGTCATATGTCTTTTTGAAATTTATGAATAACTGATGTACTGTACCCTTAAACTCCCATTTTTTTCCAATATCTGTCGAGTACAAAAAATCTTATCAATAGTCGATCTATTATGCCTAAAACCACACTGATGATCCCCAATAATTTCATCTACGTTCAGAGTTAATCTTCTCAAAAGAATATTGGACAAAATTTTGTACGACGTCAACAAAAGTGATATTCCTCGAAAGTTGCCACAGTCAGTCTTGTCCCCATTCTTAAAAATAGGTACAATTATGGACTCCTTCCATTGTTCTGGTACAGTTTCCTTTTCGCAAATAGCAAGTACAAGTTTATAAATTTCGCTAGGTAATGCGCTTTCACTCTTGTACTGTTATTGCAAGTTATCTTGAACTTCCTGAGTGGGGACAGAGGGGCAGAGGGAAGGAAGTGCGTAATGTGGGTGGAGCCAACTGAGTTGTTTGCGCATGCTCCACATCATAATGTCTTGTCAAGAAACATAGAGCTATTTCCTTCACTGCGTACCAGTAGTGTTAACATGGAGCAGCAACCACAGGGTAGTAATTATGGTGAAATCACACCACCACGAAGAAAAAGTAACGCTGTTATCCACAGCGGAGAAAGAGAAATTATCGCAAATATAATTAAGTGTTGCGAGGAAGAAAAATTAAACAAATGTTTGCTGGAACCTCTTGATAAAGAATATGAGAGAGCGGCTAAATACTCTGGCAAAAGTATTAGTTCCATGAAGAGAATTAAGAATAATATTGAATTACAACCGATTGAACCTCGCACTATGCCGAGAAAGAAAAGGTATGTAATGTTTAGAAATTATTGCTATAATAGTTATGTACAATAGTGTGTGTACTGTGAGCGACATAATGAATTACTGTTGTAAGTTATTATTTTGTTAGAGTTCTGCAAAACATATTATTTCATTTCAGAATTAGGACTTGTGTAAAGTTGAAGTGGATGACTTCGATCAACATGTCATTCGGGATACAATAAAAAATTCTATCCTGTTCAGAAAGTAGTACCTATGATTAAGAAGATAATTCCGAATGGATGATGCCATTGACGAAATAATAATAATTAATTTTGGACCAAGCGTTGAAGATGATGACGATGATGGCAGTAATGATAGGGTGATGGATTATGTATAATTGTAAATTAATGTAAATTCAAATATTGTAAAATATTGTTATAAATATGTACATATCAGCTGTAGGTGTAAGTCATGTAGGCCTATATAATATATAGACGTAGCTGTAGTAACTCCTCCATTGCCGGTCCCCAGCCCGGATGAGAGAGGAATGAACACACGATTATATTTAAATACTTACTCATTACAGGTTAATTATAACCTGCCACGAAGCCATGTTCTCCTCTCAAAACCGGAGTGTCATGAGATGATGATGATGTCTGTAGTGAACCAAGTCCTTTTACAGCAGAGAGCCGTAAAGTGAAAGAACCAACGTTTTCTGAAAAGAGTCACTTTACCCGAGGGAGGGGCATCCTTGCCGTGCCGTTATGTTGATGAGTACATGCCGTACCGAGCAGTTCAAAAGACAGACTTAGGGGATGTAAGGTTCAAGATAACTTGCAATAACAATATTAATTCTGCTGGAATTTTATCGATACCTGGAGACTTGTACTTTTTTAGATTTTCTATCGCAATTTCGACTTCTGAAAGTGTGGGTTCGGTATAAATGGCTCAGCAGTTTGTATTTAGATTTCGTCCTGATCATTTCTATTTGGCCTATGTATATTTAGTAGTTGCCCAAAATAGTTTTTTCTTTTGTTCAGGATTGAATGAGAATCTGCAAGCAAGTCACCATTCTCATCCTTGACCCCTTGCCTTATATCCATTCTTAAATTCCTTTATGCCCTTATATAAATCTCTAATGTTTTTATTCTATTTGTTTCTACCTCATTCTGTTTTTCCTTCAAGTAATCCCTCTTTTTATTCCTAAATGTATGACTTGCTTCCCGACTTCCATTGAAATAAATATCTTTATTCGTCTCAACTGGATCCTGTAAGAATTTCAATTTTGCCTGTTTCCTTCTTTCTACTGCTGTGCAACAAACTTCATCGAACCATGGTTTCTTTTTCTTAGTTTCATAATAACCTATGTTCTGCTCAGCTGCAATTTTGATATTATCTCTGATATTTTCCCACACGCTATTAACATCTAACTTTTTCTCAACTTAGTCGGAACTTCCTAAAGTGGCAAACCTATTCGAAATAGGACCTGATAGTGTTACTTAGTTTCCTCGTCCTTTCATTTCAGAATATTGAATTTACTAATATTAACTTGCTCTACTCGCTTGACTACTGATAGTATTTCTCTTAATTCTCCAATTACCAAATAATGGTCAGAATTACAGTCTGCCCCCCTGAAAGTTCGAGTGTCTGCTGTACTAGTATGTCTCTGTTTATCTATCAAGATGTGATCTATTTGTGTGTCAATCCACCTGGAAAAGCCCAAGTATATTTATGTATATCCTTATTGGGAAATGTTGTACTTTTGACAATTAAAATTTTTGATGTCTCAAAGTTGACTAACCTAACTCCAGTGTCATTACTAGTTACCTGTAGCTCTCAATAGTCGGTTTAACCACTTCCCTGATTAACCTGAGTTAACTTGGGTTGCTGACTTCCGTTAAAATTTATTAACCCGAGTTAACTCATGTGAGTCCCATTTTCGCTGCTAAGGATTATTATCCGGAATATATACGTTTCCATCATTTCATTAAGCTTTTCCTGACTAGATGGCTACAGAAGTTAGTGATATTGCTACATCTGGTGGTGGGATTCCTACGTTTGGTATATGATATCTGAAGGCAAGAAGACACCGTTTGACTATTGAATGGTGATAATTCGTAAGATTTTCGAAAAATACACCCCGAATGGCAGGATGGCCAGGAAAATTGCCCAACCCACTTCGGCTTACAGGTAGACATTTTCCAGAAGTTATTCCACGAACTCTGAAGAAGAACAACCCAACCAGGCAGGATTTCATGTGTAGTATTGTGAGAGACTCAAGATACAAACAAATTCGACACAAGAGCAGATACTACTGTCCGGAATGCAATGTGCCACTGTGCGTAATACACTGTGAGTCTGTCACATGACAAGCAGGGCTGGGCAAAATACTAACATCCAAGTATTTGAAATACAAATACAAAATACTTCAAAGAATAGTATTTGAAATACAAATACAAAATACTTTAAAAAAATTAACCAAAATACATTTGTACTTCAAATACTCAAAATACATTTGTATTTCAAATACTCTATACAATATATAAAGAAATAAGAACATTACTGAAAATCTAAAATATTATATTAACGTCAAAAGTATTTTTATTTCGAAGTTTTATATAAACACTGTAACTGAACACTAACTATGCTACATATGAATAATTACTGCTCTCTTTCAAAACAACAGTTTCTCAAAAAGTTCATCAGATGAGGATCCCTTTGCTGGTGAATGAATAAATCCTGCAAAACAGAACAGTCTTTCTACAGGTGCAGAAGAACACAAACTTGTATTATACTTTATAAAAGCCTGTTTGACTGTTGGGTAATTCTCTGGAGTGCACAGGGTTGTCCCGTTGCCATTGAAGAATTGTATGAGCTCATACTCCGCAGTAGACACGTTCTTTTCTTTTTGCTTTTCAAAGTCTGTTGTACGTAAAAATTGTTTTCATCGTCTGAACTGACCAAAAGTGTAGCAGAGAACTGCTCAGCTGATTTCACACATATTCTATATCCTCTTCTTATCATTTGGTGAGCCAGTGTCAGGTAGCCATCTCATCTCAAATGATGGATGGAAGCAAGCTGCCAAAATAGCTCAATTTGTTTCTGGGGTCAGATCAAACATTGCTTTAAATCTAGATGAAAGCGAACTTATTAGGATTGGAGTTACTTAGAATAGATGGCGTAGATTGCTAGATAACAGAATATGTAACCTGTTTTTGAGAGAAATTAATGTGGGCAAAAGTTGGCCGTAATAGCACATCTTCTCATTTTGTATTAAATCAAGGGCTACGGCAGTGGGTTTCAGGACTGCACAGTATTCTTCAAAGTACTGAAACTCAACACCTTTGAAGGTTGACAATCCCAGTTTTTCGCATATACTGTTTATATCATGTCTGAATTGCAATATTTGAGTGATTGAGTCATAAAGAGAATTCCATCGAGTTGGGCAAGGAAACTTTAATGAATATTTCAAGACATCTGATATAAATTCTAAGGATTTGGGTCTCCTAGACGCATTCCATAATGCTGAACATTTAGCAAGTGATGGATCCTTGATGCTGTTGGAGATTTCTTTATGACATTAAGGAAATCAGTCGTGGCAAGAAAACTAAGTGTATGGCTAGCACATCTGAAATAGGTAGGCAAATAAGACAAAGTTCATTCTTCAAATCCAAATCTTGAAGGACAAGGAGAAGAAGAAGAACAACAAGAACAAGAAGAAGAAAGTATTTTGAATATTTGAAATACAAAATACATCTATTTTATGTATTTAAATACAAAATACTTTCGAAATTCCTTAAAAATTACAAAATACAAATGTGTTTCAAATACTGCCCAGCCCTGCTCTGAATAACTGGATCACTAATGGCCTTTATTTCTTTAGGTAAATATCGAGACAGATTCATCAGTTTCCAGAGATGACGTGAACCTTCTGTTGATTTTGGTTTCATTTTAATAGAAAACCAGACTGGTTAATAACATACGTTGCAAGTATTATGAGTTTCTCAGAAGGTTTTTCTTACTGATATAGAGTCTCAATATCCTGCTTGCTGTAGTCAACCATCTGGAATGAAGGACTGGTCCTGGCTTCCTTGGCTATAATTCTGTGGAACAGACATCAGTTGATATAACTTGACATACATCATTCAGGTATTTCTGGTGTGTACTTAGATCAGATATTACTTCTTAAACTATGTGTGGGAAATTCTATACCTTTATACGATTATATTTTATAAGAGGAATATCTTCACATTTCTTTATTGCTTTCCCAATTGGTCCAGGCAGAGACGTTGGGTTTACTGTGTTACCAACTATTCTGTGAAATGTCTTAAGGCTAGGTGATTATTATGAAGAAGACAAAAAAACCATTGCGAAGGCCAATTTAGTTGCACTTCCAATAGACGTATGACTCCACCTTTGACTCCAGTATTTACATTTGTTCCATCGCATTCTATTACTTTGAGGTTTTCTAAGAAAATATTCTGTTTATGGAAAAATTATAAAATCTCTTGTAAGATACCTTTTTATTCGCCGCTTGGAACTATAATGTGACCTATGTATCTTGAATCTGGTTCTTGAACAAGTATGTAATGATCTTCCAATTGAGTAGATGCATGGAATTTGTAACCCTTCTTAATTTGAACTGTTTTAAGACCTTTTCTTCCAGCGAAGTACAACCCATTAAGAGGGCGGGAATTTTCAGCAAATCTTCCATAGCTTCCTGTCTAAACTTCTTCCTTTCTCTGCGTACTTTACTACGATCGATGACATTACTTGTCTCACCATCATATCCAACACCAATGTCTTGCAAAAGAGCACTACCAATAGAGGCAGCTGCTCGATGTGAAAGGCCACGCCTTGCCATGTTTGGAAGATGCAATCTCATTTGATTTTTTTTATTCTGGTTATTGGTTTAATTCTACTTTTATTTCCTTCCTCGTCTTCTAATCCTGAAATGTTTTCAGATGCAATACTTAACGGATATTCTGTTGACACTCACCTCCAATCTCCTTTGTTCCTTCACCTTTCGTTTCTCGTTTTTCTTAATATGCCAGTCATTTTAAGGTCTATACCACCAATTACCATTTTCTTCATGGTTGTCTGGTCAACAATGAACTCTCGCTCATTACTTGGAATCTTCTTGTCTTTTGGACACTTGCACTTTGAAAAGTCTATACATTTGCAAAAGGCAACATGAATTAGTAGTTTTGCAGTAGTTTTCAATTTTAGTTTGTAATTCATATCACTTTCTCTACCTTTGAATGGTTTCAATATGTTTCTGTATTTATTGTGTAATTGAATGATGTTTGAACTACACGTTTGTGAGAAATGTGAGGAATAGATGCTTTCCTCCACATCTTCTCAACATCTACGGAAACTATTTCTGCAATATCACTGATGTCTGGTTCTTTCGAATGAATATCAAGTTTCATGTTCCATCTCACAGTTAACAGTTCCTCAGTACATCAGCACTGGTGGGAAGAACATTTTCTGATATTTTTGGTGGAGTGTCAGATAGGCCTATTGAGCATTCTGTTGTGCTCCTTGTACCTGAGGTACCCTTACCCCTTTCCAATATCTCGCTGCGACTGTGATCCATATCCTCTCTCAAGCTGAAAATGAGATAATATAATCAATTAAGTAATAAGAATGAAACAAAAGCTCATTTTTCTTATTTTTAGCTTATAAGGAAATTTTTAAGCCTCTGGGGCGCATCTAAATATTAAAATAAATCCAAAAAATTTCGTACACGATCATTTCACATTAAATGACAACTTTTGAAAACCCTGCCGAATTTAAATTCTGAAATTAATTTTTTTTCACTCCGCCCTAATGTAGAGGCCTGTCTTATGTTAACTAATCCACCAAAAACTCAATTTTGAAAATTTTGCAGTTAGCAAGTTTTGCAAAAACGGTCCTCATTTAGGCCTACCAATGCATTTTTTCTTCTACTTCAGTTACATTTTCTTCACCCATTATCTGTTCTCCATCTGTTAGCTCTTTAAAATAATTCCTACATATATTTAAAATTTCGTTAAAATCATTGGTGATTTTCCCATTTTTTTCTCCGCATGTCGAAATCCTGGACTTAAAATCTTTTCTTATATTATTAATTTATAGAACTTTCTAGACCTAGACTTTTCTTGGGAGTTCTTTTATTAGTTTAAAATAATCTTCATATAGATTTTCTTCTTCTTTCGACGTATTTTCTTCTCTTCCCTTCTTTTCTCTCTATACCTTTCTTCTAAGTTCCTTGTGTAGTGTTTCTGTATCATTTCTCGATATGCTATATTCTTTCTTTTAGTTGCTTCTTTGCATTCTTCATCATACCAGTCACTTCTATTTCTCCTATGCACCTCTCCTAATACTTCGTCAGCTGTTATGAGAATATCTTGGTTTAATGTTAACCAATTGCCTTTATTTATTTCTTCCCTGTATTCGGTATTTTGTAATCTGTTTTTTCAGTGTATCTTTAAATTCTCTCGATCTTTAAGTTTAACTTCATATTTTTTGTTTTTCTTCTATTATGATATGTGCTATTTCTACTGTGAATCTTTGCCAATACTAAATAGTAGTCTGAGTCTGTATTGGCTCCTCTAAAGTTCCTTGCATCCATTAGATCACTGCGATATTTACTGTCTATTAGAATATGGTCTATACTCTGTCTGGTTTAATATTGTGGCACTAGTCTGGATTGTTCTGGTTGCCTCAGGAGCATGCGCGCGCATCGAGCAGGAAGGAAGGCGCGGTGAAA